>NC_041385.1:612397732-612458571 GCF_002162155.2 Triticum dicoccoides
CCCCCCCCCCTCTAGACTTACTTCAAGGTCCTATAGAAGATCATCTTGAGCTTGTGTTCCCTTGAAGGAAGTAGGATCATACTTCTCTTGTTAAGGGACAAACTTCATCCTAGGGTATTGATCTTCTTCACACTCAACTCCATTGGCATTGAACTTTCGTTCAAAACCAACACCTTGATTCTTCCGGTGTCTTCCTTGCTTGCGTACAATTTCCTCGAATTTCTTACTCCCGGCAAGGCTCTTGTAAACACCTTTCTCTATAATTCCCTTCAATAAGCTATTTTCTTGCTCAAGTGTAACTTGGCTAAGAGAATCATTAGTGGAATCAAGAGAACTACTAGAAACAACAATATTGGATTTAACGTTATTATTGTTACTACTAGAGGAAGTATCTTTCTTGTACTTGTTACCAGACTTGACTTGAGGCATGTAAGTAGATAAGAGTAAACGCTTGGCAATGTAAGAAGAACTTTTCTTACGGAGATCCTCATTGATTGCCTTTAAGAACTCATGCTCTTGCTCAAGATTGAGCTTTTCAAAGCGTAACTTCTCATGAGCCCTTAAAAGTTCTCGATGATCTTCGAAGATAGTTTCATGAGCCAACTTTAGAGAGTTTAGTTCCTTAGTTAGAAGCTCAATTTTCTCCTTATCATTGTCATTCGTTTGATTAGCATGATTAATTGACGTTTCATCATAGTATTCATCACTAGAGTTGTCAACAAGTAAATCATCATCCACAAGCAAGTCATCTTCATCACTATTGAAATCAACATACTCAGGATGTGTTACCTTTGGACCTTTGGCCATGAAGCATCTTCCAATTCCTTCATTTGGTGAATCAAATATGTCGTAGGAGTTGGTTGACACAAGTGCTAGACCGGCAACACCTTCATCTTGAGTATGTTCGGAGTCGGAGTGATAGCTTCTCTCGGAGTGATTGTCGGAGTCGGAGCCGGATACCCATTCACCAACATGAGCTTGATGTCTTCGTTTTGTGTAGCTCCTTGATGACTTGTCCTTCCTTTCCGAATCCTTGCTTCTCCGTGAGGGTCTTCGTTCATAACGATCATCTCTACTCATCCTCTCTCTTGGTGGTGATTCTTCTCTTTTGCTTCTTCTTTTTGGAGAATCTTCTCTTCTTTTGCAGGGTGTCGTACACTCATTGGAGTAGTGTCCAGGCCTCCCACAATTGTAGCAATTGCGCTCTCGACTAGAAGATCTTTTGTCATGATAAGACCTTGACTTGGAGCTTCTTTCTTTGCTTCTACTCTTGTAGAATTTGTTGAAGTTCTTCACCATTAAGCTCAATTCTTCATTGAAGGTTTGTTTCTCACTTGATGATGTGGGGGCTTCACTTGAGGCTTTGTAAGCACCACTTGACTTGTTGTGAAGTTCCTCCTTATCCTTGAGTGACATCTCATGAGCAACAATTCTTCCAATGACTTCCGTTGGCTTGAGATTTTTGGATCAATGTGCACACGGTATCATACTTTCCATCCAATGCTCTTAGGATCTTCTTGATGATGAATTTGTCGGTCATCTCTTCACTCCCTAAGCCGGCAACCTCATTTGTGATAAGTGCAAGCCTAGAGTACATTTCAGCGACACCTTCACCATCCTTCATTTTGAACTTGTCAAGCTGACTTTGGAGCACATCCAACTTGGATTCCTTGACGAATTCGGTACCTTCGTGCATATCAATCAAAGTATCCCAAATTTCCCTTGCATTCTCAAGACAGCTGATTTTATTGAATTCTTCGGGGCATAATCCGTTGAAGATGATATCACAAGCTTGAGCGTTGTATTGCAGCATCTTCAATTCTTCCGCATTCGCTTCACGGTTCGGTTCTCTCCCATCAAAGAATTCACCTTGCAAGCCAATACAAATACTTGCCCAAACGACAGGGTTATGTCCGAGAATATGCATTTTCATCTTATGCTTCCAACTAGCAAAATTAGTACCATCAAAGTAAGGACCTCTATGGTGATAATTTGCCTCGCTAGACGCCATACTCTCCTAGGTTGTGAAACCAAGGCTAAGACCACCAAAAGCTATGGAAATCAAAGCAAATGGAGACCAAGGCTCTGATACCACTTGTAGGACCTTGAAGTAAGTCTAGAGGGGGGGTGATTAGACTACTTGACCAATTAAAAACTTAACCTTTTCCCAATTTTAGAGTTTGGTAGATTTTAGCTATCTTAGGGCAAGTCAAGCAATCATCACACAATTCAAGCAAGCATGCAAAGAGTATATAGGCAGCGGAAATTAAAGCATGCAACTTGCAAGAAAGTAAAGGGAAGGGTTTGGAGGATTCAAACGCAATTGGAGACACGAATGTTTTTGGCGTGGTTCCGATAGGTGGTGCTATCGTACATCCACGTTGATGGGGACTTCAACCCACGAAGGGTAATGGCTGCGCGAGTCCACGGAGGGCTCCACCCACGAAGGTTTCACGAAGAAGCAACCTTGTCTATCCCACCATGGCCGTCGCCCAGGAAGGACTTGCCTCACTAGCGGTAGATCTTCACGAAGTAGGCGATCTCCTTGCCCTTACAAACTCCTTGGTTCAACTCCACAATCTTGTCGGAGGCTCCCAAGTGACACCTAGCCAATCTAGGAGACACCACTCTCCAAGAAGTAACAAATGGTGCGTTGATGATGAACTCCTTGCTCTTGTGCTTCAAATGATAGTCTCCCCAACACTCAACTCTCTCTCATAGGATTTGGTTCTGGTGGAAAAAGGATTTCAGTGGAAAGCAACTTGGGGAAGGCTAGAGATCAAGATTCATATGGTAGGAATGGAATATCTTGGCCTCAACACATGAGTAGGTGGTTCTCTCTCAGAAATGGCAAGTTGGAAGTGTAGGTTTAGTCTGATGGCTCTCTTCTTGAATGAACAGGAGGTGGAGGGGTATATATAGCCTCCACACAAAATCTAACCGTTACACACAATTTACCAAACTCGATGGGACTGATTCAACAGACTTGGTCGGACCGATTTAGTAAACCTAGTGACCGTTGGTGATTTTCGGTGGGACTGACATGCAACTCGGTGAGACCGATTCGGTTAGGGTTAGGGCATAACGTAATCATGGTAATACCGATTACACAAACTCGGTAAGACTGATTTTGGTAATAAGCTTTCCAGAGAGTTGGTCAGGTAAACTCGGTGGGACCGATTTGCTCTTTTCGGTGAGACCGAAACGTTACAAAAGGGAAACAGAGAGTTTACATTGCAATCTCGGTGGGACCGATCGCTCACTTCGGTTAGACCGGAACATTACGAAGGGAAACAGAGAGATTGCAATCCCATCTCGGTGAGACCAAGATCCCTATCGGTAGGACCAATTTGCTTAGGGTTTGTGGCAATGGCTATGACTTTTGGAATCGGTGGCGCCGGATTGGAAGAATCGGTGTGATCTATTTTGGCTTTGGGTTTAGGTCATTTGTTGATGTGGGAAAGTAGTTGAGGGTTTTGGAGCATATCACAAAGCACATGAAGCAAGAGGCTCATTAAGCAACACCTCATCCCTCCTTGATAGTATTGGCTTTTCCTATAGACTCAATGTGATCTTGGATCACTAAAATATAAAATGAAGAGTCTTGAGCCTTTGAGCTTGAGCCAATCCTTTGTCCCTAGTATTTTGAGGGATCCACTTTCATCATCCATGCCATGCCATTCATTGAGCTTTCCGGAAATAATAGTCTTGGAATAGCATTAGCTCAATGAGCTATATGTTGTTATGAATTACCAAAACCACCTAGGGATAGTTGCACTTTCAAGTAAGTAGAAGCTTTCGCTACACGCTATCCCTCCCGCACGAGGTGGACGGACATGCAGCAGTGGATTCGATACTGTAGAAGTAGGAGTAACATCATTCCTTTACAAAACTACACCGTGTGCGACCAAGGGATTAATTACGTAGTTCTCTCGTTTTCCTCTCCGCCTTGGTCGCGGTGCACAATATTGAGGCTAGCCATAGTGGGAGTAACTTAGGTAGTAACTTAACACATCCCAAGACAATTTTGCTTATGTGGCAAGTATTTAATGAGGAAAGAGGTGCTTGTGGTAACATAATATGTTAATGTAATATAGCATTTTCCGAGGCAAAATGAGTCTATGAGATAATAAATGAAGCAATCTATGATACTACTACTATGTTACTTTGCACTATGGAGGTAGTAACTTACACTAGTGTCATATGCATGACACTAGTCTAAGTTACTCCCCACTATGACCAGCCTGAGAGAGTGCTTTGATATGTTTTAGTCTCATGACTAAAAGTAGTGGGACTAAAACTTGTTAGCCTCATCCATGCTTGGATCCAAATACTAAAGAGACTAAAATCAAGTTAATGACATTTCAAAGCATCCGGGCCCGCGTGCCATCCACCAAATCACAGCGAGGTGCTACAGTCGAGACTCACCTGTCACCCCGGTGTGGCCGTCATGACCCGTATATCACAAAACCCACACCTTTACCAGCAGTGGTAAGGTGGCCTCCAAGTTGGACTGGACGAAGCAACCATCATTTCATTGCAACGCTCGTTCAAGCCCTTTCTTCCCTTTCTTGAAGAAAACCTCACTCCAGGCTACTCACTTCTGCCATTTTTCTTCTCTACCGACGAAGGAAAGGTGGGCGAATCAGTCATGTTGCTATATTTTCATTCCAATAATCTTCTTTTTGCGAAGCACCGACCGATTCTCACATCCTATTCTTTTCCCGTTTTCATTGCGATTGTGGTTTCCTTTCGATTGCTTTTTGTTTGTCAGTTCATTGATGGATCCTGGAGCACTAGGCAAAGAGTTGCCGGCGGACAACCCACTAGAGACAGCAATCTCCAGGAAGCGAGCACCGACCAACGAGTTGACCATGTTGGCGGGCCAACCCATGGAGACGAAGAACTCCAAGAAACAAGCACTGACCAAAGATTTGAGGACGTTGGCGGATGAACTCCTCAAAGAAAGTTGGAAGAACAGCAAGGTCCCCACCGTGCCTACCCCAGGAGCTCTAATTGCCACCTATGTGAGGCTCAAGACCGAGTTTGAGGAGATAGTCACTGTTCAGAAGCAGTATTCCCCTGGCAAGGTGATGGCCCCCATCAAGGACGAGGAGATGGCCCCCGGAGGGATGAGATCCCCCGGTGAGCTGCACAAGGTAAAAAATAATGGATTATTACCATAGTTGTGGTTTTTGATTATTTGCAATGTGCTTTCTTTTTTATTATTTGCAATGTGCTTGCTAATATGTCAGTGTTGTGCAAGTGCCGGTGGTTGTCCTTGATGATTCCGATGTCGTGGCCCGTCCTGTTGGCATTGCCCCGGATATCGATTCCGATACCGCTATCCATCCTGTGGACATCGCCCCAGAGATCGATTCTGATGTCGCGGTCAGTCCTGTGGACATCGCCCCAGAAATCGATTCCCATGCCACTGTCTGTGCTGTGGTTATTGCCCGAGAGATCGATGACAAGAAATAGTTGGTCGCGCTAATCCTTCAGGGTAGTTTGCATCGCCCTGTGTTTAATTACCAGAACGATGCGTGTTATCAAACCATCTTAGGGCTAGTGCACTGTCTTGTGTGGGCGGATCTTCCTACTTTTGTTTGATAGTGAATCATGCGATGAATCATGCGAACCCTCTCCAGTTATGGAAACAGATGTATCCTCACCAGCTTTTGATGTAATATATGGCATGCTTAGATGTAAGTTTGAACTGTTTATCATATCAGCAGGGCTTGTTTGATGGTTCTTGGTGTTAGTAGGCTAGCTACTGTGCGAGCTATAGTACTTGCAAAACACTCACCGAAGAGAAACATTGGGGCTGATGAGATCGTGGTACGCTTATACTTATCCCTCGTCGATCGACCAATAGCTGTAGCTCCTAAAATTGTAGGCTTAGCGATCGATCAGACAATTGTCGACATACATTGAGGCCTCATTTGGTTCATAGGGTAGGAAAATCGTAGCAAAAGTACAAAGAACGTGCAACACAAAATCATAGCAGTGCAGAGACGTACTCCCTCCGTTCCAAAATAGATGACCTAGGCGGGCTAGTTTGGCCTAGTGGGTTTCAGTGATATGACGTGGTACAGTGACGTCCAGTCTTCACGTGTGGTAGCAGTATTGCGGGTACAGTAAGTTTTCTTGAAGAAGCGGAATTCAACGAAGTCATGATGGTTCCTTCGTCCGAACAACTTACGGTGGGAAAGGTTGGGCCTGCGATACGATCGGGGTAGACCAAGATAATTTTGTGCATGTCAGGTGGACCAGGATGGTCGACGTCCCACATGTCGGCGAATGGAAGTATTCTTTCCGATATAGAGGACGAGCAACGAGTACTCGTTGTTTATTTTTGATGAAAGCTATTGTCTCCACTATTACTCCTTGACTTTGTCAATGCCTCTCTCTCCTCCACATAAGCGGGGACTACTTGCTATGCATGCAGCGGGCAGCTGGCCTCTTGAGGGGCCAGGGCGGTGAGAGCGGGCTCCGGAAGCGATCCCGACTATAGCATGGCCCACCTCACATTAATACCATATATTTCTTGGAGTCCGTGCGTGGCAGGCGAGCGATCTCTTGTCCCTCCCCCGTTTCTCTCTTCTCAGCCAACGCCCGCCGAGCGATTAGATTTCGGCTATCGACGGTTTATTCAATTACGGTCCCACATGTCAGTGAAATTACAAGACAACATGTGTCCCCTTTGGTGAGCGGCGTGCGAGCCGGACTGTCGGGTTTGTGATGCGTACGAGTCGTAAGTGTGCCGCCTTTTCCTTTAGAACTTGTGAACGTAACATTTTCGCACGATCGATCGATAGAAATCCAGAACAAAATGACGAGGGCGGTGCTTTCCCGCTCGTTAGGCGGGCTAGTTCGAGTGATATGACGTGCTACAGTGCCGTCCACTTGCTCCATTTTTATGTAAGCAAGAGTTTACACTCGTACGCGGGAGGAGTGCGAAACACCGCGGATCTGATTCTGATCGAGGGATAACTGTTCCCTGCCAAATAATGTAGGATTGTTAGCGATTATAGCATGATAGTTAGGGCATCTCCAGCGCTGGCCCACAAATTTACACCGGCATCTGTCCGAGGACACTGATGGATCCCATCCGATGCTTCCCGCATACCTTTCGACAACTATATGAACTTACCGGACGAAATTCGTGCAAACAAAGCAAATTTCAAATTAACCGGATGAAATTCATTACATTTCGAAAACTTTTCCTACAAACTGGACGAAATTCATTACATATTTCGCACAAACCGTACTAAACCTACTGTAAACCTAATCTAAACGACCGCCGGCGCCCGACCACCAAGTCCGGCCATGAACCCGAGAAAGCCGGCCATTGCCTGTGCCTCCTCCTCATCCGCCTCAATAACCTCCTCCTCCGGCCGGAGCACAAGGTTATGAAGATTTCCGCCTCCACATCACGGTCAAGCGGCTAATCGGCCGCCGATGTTTACCCCACCAAGCTTGGCGTCAACTGAGTGGAGTAGCAGTGGCCTTCCCGGGACCAGAGCGGTGGTGACCTACCGTGTACTACTCTTCCTCGCTGCCGGCTGCGCCCACGCACGCGCGCCGGCTTCGTGGTCGTGGCGGCGGAGGGCAGCCCGGGGGGTGCCGGCGATCTCCTTCGTTTGCTCCTGCGACAGTACGTCGAAGAGAGCTTTGGAGCGCGCCCGGAGTGGAGTCACCGATGTCCCTCGTCTGCTCCTGCGACAGTACGTCCAAGAGAGCTTCGGAGGGCCATGAGGCCATGGTTGAAGTGGTGCCGACAGAAGAAAGGGACCGGAGGAGAATAAGTGTGGGTCTTTGGCTATGGCTGGGAGCTGGGGCTCAAGTTAATATAGCGGGCGAATGGCAATGAGCCGCGGCAGATAGATGGACAACTGGCGCCGGAGTAGGTTCGTCGGGCGTGAATGCGGACGCTGCTTCAGTGATTTAACTGCAGATGCGTTTGGGTGACTGACATGTGGGCCCAACGGGCGTCTAGCGCATATCAGTGACACACCAATTGCACCTGCAGTTAAGTCCAGTGAATGCGGCATTGACATTCTGGAGAGACGGTGACCGTTTCAGGCGCATGCGGACTGTTTGACTGGTCAATCATACAAATACGGAGCTATACGCTGAGCCAGCGACCGTATAATCACCATATCTCGTATACAATGATCAAAGGGAGCTATCAAGACAAGTTCGATGACCACCAATGCATTTTACTCGGTAATAAATGACCAGGATTGAAGGGGAATCCTAATTTGCTTCGTCTTCTGTCCTTGGGCTCTTGACAAACCAATGCACTATACAGTTGTTCGGCCACTCCACCCCAGAGCTCTCACCAAGCGTCGTTCATGCCACCGCGCCGCACACTAACCGGTAAGGCAGCGATGGCATCCCGCCGCGCCGAGTTCCTCGCCGCCCACGAACACACACAAAATGGTAGGGAAGTGATGGCATCCCGTCGTGCCGAGTTCATTGCCGCTCGTGACCTCACAACTATGTGGGAGGAATTTGAAGATGCCAAGGCCGAATGGGCGGTAGAGCAAGAGGCGGCCAAAGCCGCACAGAGGGAGCGGAAAAGTTAGAAGGCACTCAAGAAAAGAGAGGCCCGCCGCTGCAAAAAAGAAAGGACGCACGCACTGCTGCGGAGAGGTCGGCGGAGATCCAAGCATGGTGGGGTGTCGCCAACAAAGCCGGGAAGGAGAACGACGGCGTCTGGCCAGCATGTGAGAAGTAGTAGTACTAGTAGTTAGTATGTGTGTCTGTGTCTCAATACGAGCATGTACCAATAATACTAGTTACTATTGTAGTTTTTAGAGCAAATTACCAGTATATTATCCTAGACTATGTGGAAAATTTCCTATCCTATGCATCAAATGGCATCTCTTTCTCTATAGGAATTGAGATGCATGTCATCTCACTTCCTATGATTTTTATATTCCTATCCTATGAATGAAAGGAGGCCTCTGTTGGAGTAAATACTGTAGCTAGCAGTACTGCTGGTACAATAGTTTTCTTCAAGAAGCGGAATTCAACGAAGTCATGATGGTTCCTTCGTCCGAGCAACTTCAAAGTGGGAAGTGGGCCTGTCATTTGACGGCTAATTAGTCATTGTTACTGCGACGCGACGACCTGGGTGACTCTCCCTTGGAGTTCTGCGTGCATGGCAAGTGTACCAGGATGGTCGACGTCCCACATGTTGGCGAACGAAAGTATTCTTTCCGATATCGAGGAGCAAGGAAACCGCGTGGTATAGTATCACTGCTGATTGGTTCGCAAAAAAAATACTATCACTGCCGATTTATAATTATTTTTTATTTCTGATGAATGCTAGCGTTTCAACTCTTACGACGAAGGGTGCCAAACACGGCACGTGCTGGATGTCCCACACGTCAGCGAAAGGAGTGGGACATGAACAGCGTGGTAGAGCCCAGCATAAAAAAACAGCGTGGTAGAGCGTCTCCACTTCTTCCACTTCTGGGTCGGAGACCACACGTAGTAGTACTTAGCTGTATGAACGATACAAAGTGCGACCTGGAGAGAAAGACACGTCTAGTTGGAAGGTCTCGGGGCCTACACGTAAACAAATATAAAAGTTAATATGTGCCTCCAACTAATATAGTAGTAGTAGAGTACTTAGACACTTACTCCATAATATCTCTGTGCATTGCACGTACAACATTTAGTGGTAGTACGTAGTAAGAGACAAATGCCGCCCAAGAGTTCCCTTCTTGACCTACTTTTGGGTGTTTGGTAGAGTGTATGGAGGGTGCATGAGTCCATACTAGTTTAGCACAAATACACTAGAAGCATGCATGAAGAGAGCATGCATGAAGAGGGGTGTTGAGTTGAGCATGCATGAAGAGGGAACAACTATGCTGAGATGAGAACGCAACCAAACACACCCTATATGCCACGCATGTTCATACCATCTGTGCCTTTCTACTCGACTTACTGCACTACATTACTTAGGTTCGTACGTCCACTCCTGGGTACATGTCCGTCTCGTAGTTCCAGTGCCACGTGTTCTTCATATAGATGGAACGGTTGTTGCATAACACGTGCGCCTTGATGCTAGATGTCTCGCGTGTTGGCAAAAGGATGAACAAAGCTCACGTAAAAAAATAGAGTGGAAGAACATAGATTCTGGACGACCGAGAAGGAGCAAGGAACCTCGTGATGGAGCGTTTGCACTCATAATATTTAATATTATTCAGTGATATAAAATTAACCAATCATCTCCACAGTGGACTGGAAGAGTAAGAAACACGACAACCCAGTGTAGTTACATCATACTAGTACATGGCTAACCCACGCTATCACCATATTTCTTGGCTTCCGTGCGACACCTATCTCTAGTAATCCAGCAGCCTGTATCGCTTCTCCCTCCTCGTCTCTATCAAAGTGCGGCGGGCTGGCGTTTCTGCTGTCTATTGAGGTCGGTTAACTATCACATGTTAGCGACATGCCAAGAGCATTCTAAAAAAAATTCCTTTCACGTTCCGTTTTCAAAAATAAAAAAATCCTTTCACGTACGAATTTGCCTGTATGCTTTGAGCAACTTGCATGTCCTATACTGCTCCTGTTTGATACTCTAACTTAGCTAGAGGTTAGACTAACCCATGACTAACCCTGAACTAACTGTAGCCAAAGAGGTGATTCGATGACAGGGTTAGATTGACAATAAATGCACTTCATGGAGAGAGAAAAGTGATTTTTCAGTGGTTCCAATGAGAACTATCTCCAGTTAGCACCTCTTGGGTGGGATAGTTTTTTTTGGTGGGTTCGGTGCAACTTGCTCCAATTTAAACCCTCATGCTTGGATACTTTAGGGCTATTTGAGCCCCAACTAGATCAAACTTACTCTAACCCATGGATCCAAACAGGGCCTATGGCCAGTCTCGATGTAGAGCAGTCGCGTGCACCGGGAAGCGGCGCTCTCTCGGCCGTCGCGCCACTTCAAAGCCAGCGCCAGTGAGAGGTCACCTCCGCTCTGGCCGGGCATTAATGCGGCACTGACGCTCCAGGCAACGCTGACCGTTTCACGTGGGAAGCGTGCGCTGGCAAGGGAGTATAGGTTTTGAACCGTTTCAGGTGTAGTAGTAATGGTAGTTTGCAAAACTACCCAATTATTGCACTCAGTTTCCTAAGAAATTGTGGTAAAAAACATTACTCCACAGCCCGCTTCCCTTCTCCTTCCTGCTCGTGATTTACGTGGCCATGTTAACGTGGTTGTGTCAAAAAAATGTCACTTCCTGCTCATGATTTGTGTTATATAATTACAAGCAAGATTCTCGTGCATTGCACGGAATATCAATATGCATTTTTTTTTACAAAACACCTGTTGTGATTGACCCATGTAGGAGTAATCCCATGTGTAAAAACTAATGATATCTCGAGAATTTTATCGGAAAACTGGTATCTCGAGAATGTCATCAAAAAAATGGAAGATGAGAGATAAGGCGAGGAGGAGTGGAGCGTGGTGGTGACTGGTGGTCGGAATGGGCGGAGGCATGGGGATGGACGGCGCCGGCAGGCGGTAGCGGCCACCATGCATGCTAGATTGTTCCAGAGACTTATTCCTTTTTTAATTGCTGAGCAATGAGGTTGCGGGAGATAATGATGTGGAGAGAGGTGCGGGTATCTTTTTTAAAATTATCATAGTTTGCTTCCTATCCGTCAGATATAGATCATATGATCTATATTACAAGATGGCAGACACACCATCATCGCCAACTCGTTTTTTAATAATGGTATACAGATGATAAGTTTGCTGACTACTAAAGTAAAGTGGAATCTGTCCATGTTATGCAAGTAAATAAAGGTGATTGTTTATCATACGGGTAAGGTTGGATGAAGGGTGGTAGGAACAAATGCTCCGCCTAGAGCATGTGTGTGTGAGATGGAGTCTTAGTGTGTGTGGTGTGTGTGTGTGAGAGAGAGAGAGAGAGTGAGAGAGAGAGAGAGGAGAGAGAGAGATGGAGTCTTAGTTTGTGTGTGTGAGAGAGAGAGAGAGAGATGGAGTCTAAGTGTGTGTGGGGGGAGTGCGTGTGTGTGTGTGTTTGTGTGTGCGTGTGAGAGAGAGAGATGGAGTCTTAGTGTGTGTGTGGGGGGGTGCGTGCGTGCATGCGTGCGTGCGTGCGTGTGTGTGTGTGTGTGTGTACCGGGGTCCTCTGTGGCGGATGTAATTTAAGTGTGCATGGCTTCATCATAGAGAGGTGATGTTATGGCAGAGGCCACCAACGATGGGGTGCGAGAGAGAAAATGCCCGTAGGAGGGAAGAGAAGGTGTGTGCGCATGAGAGGAGTCAACATCGAGAGAACGTGTTTGTTCGAGAGACACCACAGAAGACTACTATATATCAATGGTGCATGTAGGCGGGAATTAAACAAAGGGATGGTCTTATTGGTTTCGGGGATATAGGGGAAGAGTGAGAGGCGCGCGGGGCGGGGGGGGGTAGCTAGAAGGAGATTGTTAAGTGTGAGTGTGTGTTTTTCTGATCCAGGCGGAAGTTATGTGCGCAAAAGAGGAGAACGATTCGATGTGGCGTTAGGATTGAGGGTAATTAATTACATATGGAGACATAGAGACCTTGAACGTGCATGTGTGAGAGGTATACATGTATACGTGGGATGTGTGTGTGCGCATGCATGATCGAGATAAAAGAAAGAAGACATAAGTCCTAAGATCAACGACATGGGAGAGACGGATCGGTATGACAATATGCATGCATGTGAGAATGCAAGGAAGAAGGCCCGACAATTGAGCATGTGTTTTTGTCTTTAAGAGATAGTGGCGTGGGCTGGAGCATGCATCTATGGCGAGCAGAGGGGGTGAGGCGCAACGATTGTGCAAAAGAGATCAACCTATAAATGCATATGTATGGATAGACATATATAGTGTGGGTGATAGGAAGCAAGACTCCGTGCGAGAAAGAAATGTTGACGGAGAAACTACAGATAGATACAGAGATGGAGATGCTATCAAGAGAGACATCCGTTAGTTTGGGTGTCGGAGATGACCGTCGGGTGGTTCAAAGGGTGAAGTTATGTATGTGTGTGAGAGGGCACTTGACTGCATGCATGTAAAGAGAAACATATGTAGTGTGCGTGATAGGAATCAAGAGTGAGGGCGAGAAAGAAGGTTGATGGAGAAACAGATAAATAGAAAGATAAAGATGCTAGCTCGTGTGCACTAGAGATAGGAGTCGAGTGGATCAGAAGGCTGTGTTATGTGTGTGGGTGTGATAGAGATAGAGAGAGGGTGCATGTGAGTCACATACAAACAAATATCAGAGATAAATGAGATCCAGAGAGACGGAGTTTTGTGTCTGCGAGAGAGAAAGATATTTCACAACGAGAGTGATAGCTAGAGAGACATATGAGGGAACGCAAGATATCTCTAGGGAGAGAGGGTGTGTTTGAGCGACATACAAGAGAACAATGGATAGATATGAGACCCTGGGAGACAGAGTTTGTGTTTGTGTGTGAGAAAGAGATATTGAAGAGGAAGAGTCGTAGGTTCTCATATCTAAGGAGCGAAAGACATCTCTGTATGAGGGGTGTGCGAGTGGAACACATGGGAGTAGTTGAGAGAAATGAGACCCCGGGAGATAAAGTTTTGTGTTTGTGTGAGAGAAAGAGATTCCACATGGAGAATCATAGCTAGAGACACATAGCAGGGAGCGAGATATACTTAGAGAGAGATAGAGTGATGAAGGTCGATGGAGCGAGTACCGTCAGTGTGTTACGAAGATAAAAGATCATTGTCGACATACAGGTAGCACGAGAGATGCCTGAGAGACGATGAACGCGTATAGGTCCAGAGAGATAGTCCTATATAAGCATGAGTGATAGCTATATGAGACGAATATCTGGATTAAAGGGGATTCAAATATTTAAACTGGAGATCACGACATCGATAATATCATAACGCAAATTGGTGTATCAAACATGCATATTCATTTGAATTTGGGCACACGTGTAATGTTATATAGTTTATCAATATTGGTGATCCATAGATTCTTCAATTACAAACAATGCATGGTTTATATGCAATTAGTGTCTAAACGGGATTACACTATATGTTGCGTGTGTGAAACACATTATACATGTTTGAGAAGTTAAAAAAACCGCATGAAACACACATTAATTGGAGACAGTTAGCGAGGAATGCATACATTGGATTTCAACATAAAGTGGTTTAAAATATTTGAAAATCCAAATTGATGGATACAACCTTATGAATCTGAGATCATGCCATTTGTAAACCATATTTATGTATAAATGGTGTTGTGCTTTTGAAAGTATATATGTAATAAAAATGATGTATATAGAATGTAATTCCAATTGAAAATAGATCCCACCCGAAAAAAATAGTAGAATACAAACGGGATTCGAATTGAGTTGGCACGGTAAACGTGCACTGTGCAAAATTTGAACGAAGCGGGGAAAGTCGCAGTAACCGCCCGAAACCAAAATCTGCGAGATGGAAATCACTACTGCCTATCCCTGCCGCGCAAAGCCTATCTGCTGGATTTCTATAGGTTTTGATAGGGGTAGGTTTGTAATTTCACCCAAACGTGACGTAACCGCCTCTCACTCGAATTCATACACGGTGGGCACCAAAACACAGTGTGCCCTCAGCCGAAATCGACTCCCTCCCCGATTCATATTCATACACGGTGGGCGCCAAAAACAAACTCTCATCGGCAAATATTTGGTGTATGCGAGATTACCGTCCTATCCCCAACCGACTAATGTTGCTGTGATGTACGTAGTAGAAATTTGAAATGGGGGCTAAGTTTGTAAATTTCCTTGCATTTGAGACAAGCGCACCCTGACTACATGGTCCCCCCCTTCCTCTCTACCTCCCTTTTCCCCATTCGTACTCCGTGGGCGCCAAAACACCCTCTCCACCCCACCCTCCTCCGTCCGCCACCGTCCGCCACCCCATCCACCGCTGTCCTCCTCCACCATGCCGGAGCTGATACCCCGACGCCGCCATCCATTACAACAGATCGACCTCTCTCATCCACGCCTTCGGACCGGGATCCTTGCATCCCGTCCTCTCGCTTCATCCCCGTCGTCGTCCACCATGTCGGCGCCGCTCCTACGACCGTCTCGTCCACCGCGCCCCGCCGCCACCGTCTACCCTCCTAGATCTGCTTCCACGCCGCCGACAGCCATCGCTACCGCAGCACCGTCAAATTCTCACCAGATGCGTACACGGTGCCGCACCAGAGGCGGTACTCTTTTGTATCTGCTCAACTTATTTATCGCAGCAAGAAAATAGATCGCCACTGCTTTACTCTGATTTCTTGTCTTGGTTGCGAAGTTGCCTTTGTTCGGTTTGCACCTTCAGATCCGCCATGGCACGCTCAACACTATACTCCCAATGCTTATGGTTTTCCCCTTTTATATTCCACAGTAGTTAAATCACAGTAGACTAAATTTCAAAATTGGGTCAGTCGATTTTTTAGAGCTCGCCGGAGTTCGCCGGTGCCATCCAAGGGGCTCAAGTGGTTGTGGGGCCTCGCCGAACGAAGAAAACTCGACGCGGGTGGGTGGTGGGGGTGGTGGAGGAACACAGGCGGTGGGGGCCGGTGGTCCGGCCGGCGGCCCGTGCGGTGTTCTCTATGGGAAGAATCAAAGACGAGGAAGAAGAAGGGTTAGGAGACGTAGGATCTTCATCCAACCGCCTGAAATGGTCGAGAGACAGCTGGGAGTTGCATTCTTAATGCGCTCTGGTTCATCATGTGTGGGCACTGCGCAACCAACATTTTATTATCCAAAATCTGCTTGTTCTTCTTTACCATGTTCGATAGTGCTGGCCTGTACGCGATCGATAGGCTTTCAATTACTAGCGGCAATACAACACCGTATTTTCAAGCCAGTTCCACTTTCTCGATTTATATATCGTGGTTATGGTGTACCCCTGTTATGTACACTATGATCTGCCTAGTTGTTGTGTGCCCTTGTTATCATGGTTTGGCAATAAACTATCTATACAGTATATTATGAACCTATCATCTGCCAGCTATCCTTACTTCTGGAGCCTATTTTTGTGTACTTGTGCCAGATTATATAAATGCACGCACGATATTACAGCACACATGAGCTCTCTCATCAGAATCCAGTGATAGCACATAAGTGTTTACAGGGGCGCCCCTATATTAGAATATCATCTGCATTACAAAGATAATCTCACAACTATTTATGTTTTCATGGTTCTCAGATATTATACGCAATTACAGTGAATATCAGAATCTGCGCATCAGAAGAATATTGTGGAACATTGCAATGACTTACAAAATTGGCACCAAGGCATTGAGTGCCATTTTGGAAGCAATGAAACTCGTACACTCCCCACCTGTTGATTCTTGTTCAGAATATCATTCTAATGACTATTCTAACCTCGAGGAGTCAAAGGCAGATGGCCTGTCCTGTTCACCCATCAAGGTGTTTGTTCTAATTTGGCAAGGTTTTATTGATTGCACGTATCTTGCAGATGTTGTCTTGCATTTCTTCTACTTTGTTGCACCACCATCTGCTTAGTTTACTCACCATATAACTCGAGATGCTATGCCCATCCATTATCAATACATATTCCATCTGTCGTCATACCATGTTTTTCCACTCAAATGCTGTTCTTGTGCATCAGACATCAAAAAGGAAGAGGGTGATTGCCGAACCTGAAGGAGCACCAGCAAAGTCCTTGAAAAACGTGGTGGTGCCAGAGAAATCAGACAGCGCCCCACTTATATTGGTTGTACAACCAGTGACATAAAACATAGGACCGACTCCAGCAGACTGTACCCATACTTCACTGGCCACACCACTAGCCCCACCACACAGGACCTGCACTCCATCAAAAGGTATACCGATTTCATTTGCCATAGCATCAGCCGTACCACAGAAAAATCCCACTCGAGCAAAAAGTACAGCAAGTCCACCGGCCGAAGACCTATCCCAACTGCAGAGACGGCCAATTCCTGCAGATTGGAACCCCATTCCATTTATTCCCAGTTTAAAAGACAATGCTTTCAATGTTGTTAGGGACTACGTGCATATATTCCCATCATGGGAAGATTATAGTGAAGACAAACACCATTTTCACATCTTCCTGTCCAACTTACGTGTAAGTGCTATTATTCATGGTTATTATTTTCCTGTTTTCTACTGATCGAACACATCAATTATTTACATTACATTGTTGTAACTAGGTGAGGGTCAATCTGGATAGTCATGACGAGCAAAGCTTGCTTGTGCTTTTCAAGGAAGCATTGCAGCAGTATCGGTGTTACCTGAGGAAATCACACTTTGATGGCAAGTCTATAAACGAATTTCCGGTGAAGTCTCCTGTGCTAAATTTAGAAGACATTGAATGGAAAAACCTTGTTATGCTGGTCTCGTTCCCAGGATGAGGTACTGTCTATGAAATCACATGACAATTTGAACTTCTACTTTTCCGCATGTGCCTTACGGATCTTTTTTGCAGGAAATCAGCTCGAAGAAGAATTCTGGATTGAAAAGAACGACAGGATATCGCAAATATGATGCCTGCTGCTTTGCTCTTGTTAGTACCTATTGTCCTGTATCACTGTACTTGCATACATACCTGGTTCATTATGTGACAACAGTATGCATGATAGCTTGCTTATCAATTGTTCGCTCCAAATTATCTGATCTGTATGAATGGTTACATTAGTGTAGAATATATCCAATGCCAATGAACTTTTTTAGCTCTACATTGTTCTTGTAAGTACATGCTGTCCTTTATCAGTGTACTTATATTGACAGGTAGTTGTTCATGTACCATCACTCTGCAGCTTATTTTCCTTTGCCCTCCATTTTATACATATCAGATCTATATTTACTCTTACCATAAGGTTTGTACTGAAGAAGTTTAGCTATGCATTGCTCTTGGCTGTGCATTTTGCCTGTATCGCTGCACATACATTTATAGCTACTTGGTTATGTAGCATCACTCTTCATCTTATTTTAAATATTCTCCATTTTTTCGTATATTACCACATCTATATTTACTCTTAACAAAATGTAGAATAAAGGCAATGCTTATGAAGAACATTCTGTGGTAAACCTCTTGAATTGCCCCCCCCCATCAGCATGAACAAGGGCTTTATAGAGCCTGTCTTCACCAGTAATGTAAGTTTGTCCTTCTCAAGCCTTCAAACTTTGTTGTGTATATTTGGTTAGGCATGACTGCAACAGCTGTTTATTTTTGGTGTTTGCATCAAATTGCATGTTTAAAGTTTATTATGTAGTTCATAAACAAAAGTTTGTCCTTCTCAATTTAAGTTTTCAGTTGTACAACCAAGTTCCTTCTTCATACCATGTAAATTAAACTATACAGAGCAAGTGATCTTCTTTTGCACTGCATGTATGCTTCTGTTCTTCATCCGTAATCTAGTGGTGTGGTGAACCTACCCACTACAGCACAATGTCATATTCTGCAATGTCTGAACTATGAACAATGTCATATCATTCTACTATTATTTAAACCGCCTCTTTATTTGCCAATCTGAAATGGGATAAATTGACAGCACACTAACCATTGATACTTATGAGTTCTTGATCTGTAATCCAGTGGTGTCGTGAAGCTGCCAACTCCTTCACAATGTCAATTCCTGCCATGTCTTGACCTGAACAATACCATATTGTGTTAATGCAATTTTAAACTGTGTCACTTTATTCGTCAGTAAGAAATGTGATGAATTGTCAGCACTGATACTTTTATGTGCAAAACCTGTCATCTGTCTGCTTGTTTATCTTTCAGAGTGAGGAAGATATAAGTGTTGAACAAGCGCAGTCTCATCATCTTGCTCAGCTGCTTGCGCTGCAGCTCCCCAGCAGGGCTAACCTTTCTTGAATTCTATTGAAGTGCTGTCGGTTTTGTATATTATTTTCTCGGCGTGTTTATTTGCACTGGTGGCGATCTTTGATGCCCAGTGTATGTAATCTGCTGTCTGCTTGTGCTTTATATCATAGTGGCGAACTTTGATGCCCAGTGGATGTAATATGCCGTAATTTCTTTATTGTATAGTCTAGGTTTTTTCTTATTCATGATGCTGCAGTTATTTTACTGTATATATATCCTATCTTCACTGTAAACCGGCCAAACCGTAAAATTACGGTACATAATCAGGCCGTCATGCAATCACGATGTATGATCCGCATCATGGGCCCCGTCAAACTGGCCCACTAGTAGATTCGGGCCTTTAATAGGCCGAGTAACCCCCGGCCCTCTTTTCGCAAGAAAACTCAATGGGCTTTTAGGAGTCTGAGAAGTAGGATGGGCCTGAAACGTGCCGAATAGCTCACGGGCCGGCGGCAGCCCGAAATGGACCCTGGCCCATGATTGTGCGAATCAATTCACGGGCTTTTAATAGGCCAAAGTTGTCTCGGTCCTTGTTTGGCCCAATCAGATATCGGGTGCAAGCAGGCCGGATGAAAACCGGGCCGTAGTTAGGCCCAACTATATGACGGGCTTTTAACAGGCCGGAATTAATATAGGGCCGAAATGTTAAATGGGCCCTTAACAGGCCGGAACTAATATCAGGCCGAATTACTAAATGGGCCTTTAGCAAGTCGGCCCAAAAGCATAGCGTCCAGTCAACAGGCCGAATCTGATATGGGCCATAATTGAGCCCAAAGCCTCTTAAAGGGGCGGACCTGATCTGGGCCGTGATTTGGCCCAGAAAGTGGGAGGCTTTTAACAGGCCGGATCTTATATGGGCCATTACTAGGCCCGGAACGTGGCAGGCCATTAATGGACCAGATCAATTATGGGTCGGCATTTGGCCCAAAACATGGCAGCCAGTTAATGGGCCGGCCTACTAGGGTCCTCAAAATCTTGTGGGCCTATAGCTGGGCTGGCCCATTAATGTCGGCGGAATCTCGTGGGCCTTTAGCTGGGCCGGCCCATTATGATCCGCAAGAATTTTGTGGGCCTTTACCTGGGCCGACCCATTATGGCACACAAAAATCTTGTGGGCCTTTACCTGGGCCGGCCTATTATGGCCCGCGAAATCTTGTGGGCCTTTAGCTGGGCTAGCCCATTATAGTCCGCAAAATCTCGTGGGCCTTTAACTGGGCGGGCCCATTATGGGCCGCCAAATCTTGTGGGCCTTTAGTTGGGCCGGCCCATTTAAACTTGATTGGCCGTGCCACGTGTCGACGTATCATAGGCGCCTTCTGTCCAATGAGTGGATGCCATCTTTCCCAACGATGAGCCAACACGTGTTTCCTCCAGCTAATGATGATTTTACACGTGGAAAATCCCCATTGGTCGGGGCTGTTAATGGGTTATCAGATCCAAAACCCGACCTGATAGCTTAACGGCATTCCGTTAGGTGGATGCCATGTTTCGGTCACCCTTGACGAAAGCACTTCTGTGACGCGCGATTTATCGTCATGGAAGTGGACACTTCCGTGATGATAATTTTGGTAATGTCATCGAACACTTCTATGACAGCACAGGTATGACTATCTTGATTCTGTCATAAATTTGTTATGGATGTACATGCATGACAAAAAACGCGACCTACTAAGACAAACACGTATCATCACGGAAGTGTTTTTTTTTGTAGTGTCTTGCTCCCCCACCACTCACCGCGTCGGTAGATCGAGACGTTTCCGGCAATGAGGCGATGGGCCCTAGATCCAGGAACAAGGGAGACATAAGCTGCAGCACCTGGCCTGGTCACCCACCGTGCGAGCAGGAACACCAGGGGCTACCCCTGGCCACAGATCTATGGGCACCTCGCCATCGCAGCTGCACCCATTGCGTCATCCGAGGACGGTGGCCCGCATGGCCCGTGCGAGCAGGAGCACCAGGGGCCATGAAGGTTGCGAATGGTGGGGCACCACGCCATCACTAATGCCCGCTCTATTGACGTGTGTGGATGAGCACATCGATGTCTGCCTCCTTGTCATGGCAATAATGCCCACCACCACGGAGGAGGAGGGCCATAGGAGGAGGCCTGCGCATCATTGACACCCGCGACAACTGATACGACCATTTTGCATCATGTTTTCCTACTTTTATTTTGTGGCACATTGGCTCAGAGCGACCAGTTTTCCTTGCATTGCCAGCCCAGAGATCATGTCTTCTAGCAACACACATCAGATTGGTTCAGAAATACAAATGCTTTATTGATACTAGCGGAACATAGAGTTTGATATTACATCGCGAGGCCAAGTGGCACACTCGGTGCTGCTGAACATATGTACATTATTTAGTAGATGCGCATGGGCCTCGACATCATGATAAGACTACGCGGCAGCGGAACAACGGTGTAGAAGAACTCCACCTCACAAGGACATTGATGTGGAAATGGTCTAGATGGCAATGTGATATGCAACTCCAACTCCGATATGATTTCTCCTGAAACTGGCATGACACGCCAGGTCAGTACATTGAATTTACTTGCAAGCTCACACAAACAAAGCAACAATGGCAACCAACAACAATGATATTTAAGCAGGTTTAATGCAAGAATTTAACATGCTCTCATGAAGTGATAGTGCTCATAACAGGGCCTTTTCGACCCGCTTACCATCTCGATTACCTCGTAACCATGAACTTCATCATAACAAGGTGACCACTTCCGGATCACAAACGAAACCATCTCAATGGTCTCAACAACTTCACCATCATAACCAGTGCCACAAGTATTCACTTAGTGTGCAAGTTTTAATATTTTTGTTGATCCACGGTGTGACCTACTACGAACTTGTGTCCATGACCGAGGACGCGACTATCAATAGACTATATACACTCTGCAGAGGTTAGTACACTGTACCCACACCACGGAACTCATGGCCCCGGACTCCCATTCGGGTGGACCAACGGCGTTCTGACAGAACTAGTCTATTGCCATGACACTCTCCTAGCCACCCCGACCAACTCCCCTTTGGGCTAAGTCATGGGTGGCCCCGACGCTACTCCGGACATCCGACGACCACCGTCGTGGAAAAACAATCATCCCAAATGGGAACATGGTACCAAAATAACTACGGGCACACAAGGTTATACCTGCCTACCGGGCCAGGATAGCGCCAGCGAATAACCTTCCCTAGTTGGAGGCACCAGCGAGAGGCATAACAACAAACCGAGAAAGGGCCCCCCTCATAAAGGCAATTGTGGTTACACTTAGGGAAACTCGGTTCGGTGGCACCATGACTCGATCAACAACATGTTCAAGTTGGTTTATTATCATGTTTCAACTTGCAAATAATTTTACCGAGTCATAGTATGCCATGAAAATGAAATGAACCATATATGCATCATTTTAACATAATACCAATATAAACCATATCAAGCATATCATCACATTACTCTACTGCATAGACTTAGTTATCCAACTAAAATGCTACTGATAACAGAACAATATAGCATACACATGAAACTATCATCAAATACTTTATATGAATTTTCTATATGTATTTAAAATAACCATATTCAAGTAAAAACCATAGTTATTGAAATGACACTCTTGCAAATATTTGTGATGGCTTGCCTTAGTGCACAGGAGGGACACACTCCCTCTGGTGATCTTCAAGGCAAGAAAGCCCTATTGAAAATAATTAAAATAATAAAAAGAAAATGTCACATAATACTATTTAATTCACCAGAAAATATTCACAACAAGCAAAAATCTCATCTTTAGCATGCTGATATAAAATTTCAACATAAAACCAATGCAAAAAAGAATCAGGTCATTTGGACTTACAGAATAAAAGTTATAGCTGGTCAAAGTTTAGTCAATATTCTGATTTAAATTGATTTTTGAAAATTCCAGAGAGGGGTGACGTCGAAGGCATATTTTGGCGAATACGCCTCCACTTGTACCGCTTCGGGCACGAGTGGTGAGGCTATCAGTGGGCCCCACTAATCAGATTTAGAGAGAGGGAGAGAAAAACAGAGGAGGGGTGGTGCGTCGCCGGTGTTTCTCCGGCGAGGAGAGGTCAGCCGCTGCCGGGGAAGGGAGGGATCGACGCGCAAGACTATGGCGCACCCACACGTACCCATAGCTTGGAAAGAGGTGGATGGACAAGGTCAGTGTGGTCGTCTCCAGTGGCTGCAGCAGGCGGAGCTCGTCGGAGAAGAAGACGCCAGCGTTGAGAGGTTGTTCCAGCGGCTCTGGAGGCATCAGCGAGGACCACTGGACCACCAGGAAAACGCCTGCATAGTCGGTCGATCTTGAGAGGCAGTTGAGTGGGAGCGGGCATAGGAAGGGGATCACCGGCGAGCTCGGGACGGGGACGGCGGCCAGAGGCCTGCCCGGCCGGGCTGCGGCTATCTAAGAGGAGTGTGGGTGCCAGAGGAGTGGAGCGGTGAGGAGAAACGAGATTGGGAGGGTCCTATTGATAGGCGGAGCCAAGG
Source organism: Triticum dicoccoides (assembly GCF_002162155.2). Lineage (NCBI taxonomy): Eukaryota > Viridiplantae > Streptophyta > Magnoliopsida > Poales > Poaceae > Triticum > Triticum dicoccoides. The sequence continues at coordinate 612,421,148 of NC_041385.1, forward strand.
CAGGGATTGAGAGCTCGTAGGAGACTCTGGAAGCGGCGCGCAGCGATGAGGGGCGCCAGTAAGAGAGGGGGAAGTGGCCACGAATCACACGGCCATTGTCCGCAGACGGAGACGAGCACAGGGCGCAGGAGGGGACAGAAACAGTGACCATAGGCTCACTGTGTGCTCGGGGCATGACATGCTCGTGATTGCTACAGCGAGCTCCGGCGTCGGTGATCGGCAGTGAGAGATCCAGGCTGATGAGGCGAAGCAGCAGGCGCTTGTTGGTGAAGTGGTTTGGCCTTGGGCGCACGCACGGGCGAAACAGAGGCGTCGGCGGCACCCAGAGCGCCTCAACTAGTTGCTTGCCACTGATACGTCCATTTTGCATCATGCTTTTATAGCAATATTTATTGCATTATGGGCTGTTATTACACATTATATCTCAATACTTATGGCTATTCTCTCTTATTTTACAAGGTTTACCATGAAGAAGGGGAATGCCGGCAGCTGGAATTCTGGCTGGAAAAGGAGCAAACATTGGAAACATATTCTGCACTGCTCCAAAAATCCTGAAACTCCATGAAACTTTTTTTTGGAATTAATAAGAATTATTGAGTGGAAGAAACACCTCAGGGGTCCCACACCCTGGCCAGGAGGGTGGGGGGCGCGCCCACCCCTACTGGGCGCGCCCCCTGTCTCCTAGGCCCAATGGTGGTCATCCGGTGTCCATCTTCTGCTATATGAAGGCTTTTACCCTAGAAAAAATCGTGGGCAAGCTTACGGGACGAAACTTCGCTGCCATGAGGCGGAACCTTGGCGGAACTAATCTAGGGCTCCAACGGAGCTATTCTGCCGGGGACACTTCCCTCCGGGAGGGGGAAATCATCACCATCGTCATCACCAACGATCCTCTCATTGGGAAAGGGTCAATCTCCATCAACATCTTCACAAGCACCATCTCCTCTCAAAACCCTAGTTCATCTCTTGTATCCAATCTTGTATCCAAACCACAAATTGGTACCTGTGGGTTGCTAGTAGTGTTCATTACTCATTATAGTTGATGCTAATTGGTTTACTTGGTGGAAGATCATATGTTCAGATCCTTAATTCATATTATCACTCCTCTGATTATGAACATGAATATGCTTTGTGAGTAGTTACATTTGTTCCTGAGGACATGGGTGAAGTCTTGCTATCAGTAGTCATGTGAATTTGGTATTCGTTCGATATTTTGATGAGATGTATGTTATCTTTCCTCTAGTGGTGTTATGTAAACGTCGACTACATGACACTTCACCATTATTTGGGCCTAGAGGAAGGCATTGGGAAGTAATAAGTAGATGATGGGTTGCTAGAGTGACAAAAGCTTAAACCCTAGTTTATGCGTTGCTTCGTAAGGGGCTGACTCGGATCCATATGTTTAATGTTGTGGTTAGGTTTACCTTAATACTTCTTTTGTAGTTGCGGATGCTTGCAATAGGGGTTAATCATAAGTGGGATGCTTGTCCAAGTAAGGGCAGTACCCAAGCACCGGTCCACCCACATATCAAATTATCAAAGTACCGAACGCGAATCATATGAGTGTGATGAAAACTAGCTTGACGATGATTCCCATGTGTCCTCGGGAGCTCCTTTCTCATTATAAGAAATTGTCCAGGCTTATCCTTTCCTACAAAAAGGATTGAGCCACCTTGCTGCACTTTATTTACTTTCATTGCTTGTTACTCTTTACAATTTATCTTATCACAAAACTATCTGTTACTTACAATTTCAGTGCTTGCATAGAAAACCTTACTGAAAACCGCTTATCATTTCCTTCTGCTCCTCGTTGGGTTCGACACTCTTATTGAAAGGACTACGATAGATCCCCTACACTTGTGGGCCATCAAGACTCTTTTCTGGCACCGTTGCCGGGGAGTGTAGCACTTTTGGTGAGTGGAACTTGGTAAGGAAACATTTATATAGTGTGCTGAAATTTTATGTTATTTGTCACTATGGAAACTAATCCTTTTAGGGGATTGTTAGGGGTATCTTCACCCCGTCCAGAAGAGCAAAGAGTTGCTCCTTAACCTACTGAACTTATTGAAAATATTTACTTTGAGATTCCTTCGGGTATGATAGAGAAACTGCTAGCTAATCCATTTGCACGAGATGGAACATTGCATCCAGATTTACACCTTATCTTTGTGGATGAAATTTGTGGATTATTTAAGCTTGCAGGTATTCCCGATGATGTTGTCAAAAGGAAGGTCTTCCCTTTATCTTTGAAGGGAGATGCATTGACATGGTATAGGCTATGTGATGATACGGGATCTTGGAATTATAAATGATTGAAGTTGGAATTTCACCAGAAGTTCTATCCTATGCATCTTGTTCATCGTGATCCTAATTACATATATAATTGCTGGCCTCGCGAAGGAGAAAGCATCGCTCAAGCTTGGGGGAGGCTTAAGTCAATGTTATATTCATGCCCCAATCATGAGCTCTCCAGAGAAATGATTATTCAAAAATTTTATGCTCGTCTTTCTCTCAATGATCGCAACATGCTTGATACTTCCTGTGCTAGTTCTTATATGTTGAAGACTATTGAATTCAAATGGGACTTATTGGAAAGAATTAAATGCAACTCCGAAGATTGGGGTTACGATGATGGTAAGGAGTCAGGTATGACACCTAAGTTTGATTGTGTTAAATCTTTTATGGATACCGATGCTTTTCGTGGATTTAGCGCTAAACATGGACTTGACTCTGAGATAGTAGCTTCTTTCTGTGAATCTTTTGCTACTCACTTTGATCTCCCTAAGGAGAAGTGGTTTAAATATAATCCTCCCATTGAAGTAAAAGTAGTTGCACCTATTACAGTTGAAGAAAAGACTGTCACCTATAGTGATCCTATTGTTCCTACTACTTATGTTGAGAAACCTCCTTTTCCTATTAGGATAAAGGATCACGCTAAAACTTCGATTGTTGTTCGTAAGAGTAATACTAGGACTTATACACCTCCTGAGCAAATCAAAGTTGAACCTACTATTGCTATCGTTAAAGATCTCTTGGATGATGATTTAGATGGGCGTGTTATTTATTTCTATGGTGAGCCTGCTAATATTGTTAGACCAGATACTAAGATAAATAGACCTGTGGTAGGCATGCCTGTTATTTCTATTAAAATAGGAGATCATTGTTATCATGGCTTATGTGATATGGGTGCTACTGCTAGTGCAATACCCTATGATTTATATAAAGAAATTATGCATGACATTGCACCCGTTGAATTGGAAGGTATTGATGTTACTATCAAGCTTGCCAATAGAGATACTATTTCTCCAATTGGGATTGTTAGAGATGTTGAAGTCTTGTGTTGGAAGGTTAAATACCCTGCCGATTTTCTTGTTCTTAGTTCTCCACAAGATGACTTTTGTCCCATTATTTTTGGTAGACCCTTCTTGAATACAGTTAATGCTAGGATTGATTGTGAAAAGGATACTGTTACAATTGGCTTAGAGGGTATGTCCCATGAGTTTAATTTTGCTAAGTTTCGTAGACAACCTCGTGATAGAGAATCACCTAGTAAGGATGAGATTATTAGTCTTGCTTCTATTGCCGTGCCTCCTACTGATCCGTTAGAACAATATTTGATAGACCATGAAGACGATATGTTTATGAAGGAAAGAAGGGAAATAGATAAAGTGTTCCTTCAACAGGAACCTATTCTGAAACATAACCTTCCCGTTGAAATTCTAGGGGATCCCCCTCCACCCAAGGGTGATCCCGTGTTTGATCCCAAACCATTACCTGATAATCTTAAGTATGCTTATCTTGATGAAAAGAAAATATATCCTGTTATTATTAGTGCTAACCTTTCAGAGCAAGAAGAAGAAAGATTATTGAAAACTCTGAAGAAGCACCGCGCTGCTATTGGATATACTCTGGATGATCTTAAGGGCATTAGTCCCACGTTATGCCAACACAAAATTAATTTGGAGGTCGGTGCCAAACCAGTTAGAGATCCTCAACGACGACTGCATCCCAAGATGAAAGAAGTGGTAAGAAAGGAGATACTAAAGCTCCTTGAGGCAGGTATAATTTATCCCGTTGCTGACAGTGATTGGGTAAGCCCTGTCCATTGTGTTCCTAAAAAGGGAGGTATTATTGTCGTTCATAATGATAAAGATGAATTGATCCTGCAAAGAATTATTACGTGTTATAGGATGGTAATTGATTTCCGTAAATTAAATAAAGCTACTAAGAAAGATCATTACCCTTTACCTTTTATTGATCAAATGCTAGAAAGACTATCCAAACACACACATTTTTGCTTTCTAGATGGTTATTCTGGTTTCTCGCAGATACCTGTGTCAGCAAAGGATCAATCTAAAACAACTTTTACTTGCCCTTTCGGTACTTTTGCTTATAGGCGTATGCCTTTTGGTTTATGTAATGCACCTGCTACCTTTCAAAGATGTATGATGGCTATATTCTCTGACTTTTGTGAAAAGATTTGTGAGGTATTTATGGATGATTTCTCCTTTTATGGATCCTCTTTTGATGATTGCTTGAGCAACCTTGATCGAGTTTTGCAGAGATGCGAAGACACTAGTCTCGTCTTGAATTGGGAAAAGTGCCACTTTATGGTTAATGAAGGCATTGTCTTGGGGCATAAGATTTCCGAGAGAGGTATTGAAGTTGATAAAGCCAAAGTTGATGCTATTGAAAAGATGCCATGTCCCAAGGACATAAAAGGTATAAGAAGTTTCCTTGGTCATGACGGTTTTTATAGGAGGTTCATTAAGGACTTTTCTAAAATCTCTAGGCCTCTGACTAATTTATTGCAAAAAGATATTCCTTTTGTCTTTGATGATGATTGTGTAGAAGCATTTGAAATACTTAAGAAAGCTTTGATCACAACACCTATTGTTGAGCCACCTGATTGGAATTTACCTTTTGAAATTATGTGTGATGCTAGTGATTATGCTGTAGGTGTTGTTCTAGGGCAAAGAGATGATAAGAAATTGAATGTTATCCAGTATGCTAGTAAGACTTTTGATACTGCCCAGAGAAATTATGCTACTACTGAAAAAGAATTCTTAGCAGTTGTGTTTGCATGTGATAAGTTTAGACCTTATATTGTTGATTCCAAAGTTAATATTCACACTAATCATGCTGCTATTAAATATCTTATGGAAAAGAAAGATGCTAAGCCTAGACTCATTAGATGGGTTCTCTTGCTCCAAGAATTTGATTTGCATATTACTGATAGAAAGGGAACTGAGAACCCCATTGTAGACAACTTGTCTAGGTTAGAGAATGTTCTTGATCACCCACTGCCTATTGATGATAGCTTTCCCAATGAACAATTAGAGGTCGTTAATGCTTCTCGTACTGCTCCTTGGTATGCTGATTATGCTAATAACGTTGTCGCTAAATTATACCTCCTAGTTTCACATACTAGCAAAAGAAATGTTCTTTTATGATTTAAGACATTACTTCTGGGATGACCCACACCTTTATAAAGGAGTAGATGGTGTTATTAGACATTGTGTACCTGAGCACGAACAGGAACATATCCTATGCAAGTGTCACTCTAAATCATATGGAGGACACCACGCTGGAGATAGAACTGCACACAAGGTATTGCAATCCGGTTTTTATTGGCCTACTCTCTTCAAAGATGCTCGTAAGTTTGTCTTATCTTGTGATGAATGTCAAAGAATTGGTAATATTAGTAGACGTCAAGAAATGCCTATGAATTATTCTCTTGTTATTGAACCATTTGATGTTTGGGGCTTTGATTATATGGGACCCTTTCCTGCCTCTAATGGTTATACACATATTTTAGTTGCTTTTGGTTACGTTACTAAGTGGGTAGAAGCTATTCCAACTAGTAGTGTTGATTAACACTTCTGTTAAAATGCTTAAAGAAGTTATTTTTCCAAGGTTTGGAGTCCCTAGATATCTTATGACTGATGGTGGTTCACATTTTATTCATGGTGCTTTCCGTAAGATGCTTGCTAAGTATGATGTTAATCATAGAATCGCATCTCCTTATCATCCGCAGTCTAGTGGTCAAGTAGAGTTGAGCAATAGAGAGTTGAGATTAATTTTGCAAAAGACTGTCAATATATCTAGAAAGAATTGATCCAAAAAACTTGATGATGCATTATGGGCCTATAGAACTGCATACAAAAATCCTATGGGTATGTCTCCATATAAGATGGTTTACGGAAAAGCTTGTCATTTACCTCTAGAACTTGAACATAAAGCATACTGGGCTATCAAAGAGCTCAACTATGACTTCAAACTTGCCGGTGAGAAGAGGTTGACTGATATTAGCTCACTTGATGAATGGAGAACCCAAGCCTATGAGAATGCCAAGCTATTCAAAGAAAAAGTCAAACGCTGGCATGACAAAAGGATACAAAAGCGTGAGTTTAACGTAGGTGATTATGTGTTATTATTCAACTCTCGTTTAAGATTTTTTGCAGGAAACCTTCTCTCTAAATGGGAAGGTCCGTACGTTATCAAGGAGGTCTATCGTTCTGGTGCCAAAAATCAACAACTTCGAAGGCACAAGTCCGAGGGTGGTGAACGGTCAAAGAATTAAACATTATATCTCAGGTAATCATATCAATGTTGAAACTAATATTATTGAAACTGTAACCCCGAAGGAATACATAAGGGACACTTTCTAGAATGTTCCAGACTCCGAAAAGGAATAGGTATGTGGTACTGTAAGTAAACCGACTCCAAAACAATTCTAATGGCAATTTTTATCAGTTTTGGAATATTTAAGAATTTTAGGAAGAAAGAAGTAGTCCGGGAAGGACACGAGGACTCCACGAGGGTGGAGGGTGCGCCCCCCTGTCTCGTGGCCACCTCGTGTGCCTCCCGGACTCCGTTTTCTTGCACGTTATTTTAGTCGGTAAAAATTCATTATATAAACTCCCGAAGGTTTTGACCACCGTATCACGCAAATATCCTCTCTTTTCGTTTCAAGCTGTTTTCTGTTACAAATCTAGAGCATCATGGCGTCTCCAAGCGCTCCCAAGGACAAGTTTTTCGAGAGGGTTACCAACCCCTATCTCGCGGAGGTACTGCAACACCCTCAAACCATTGAGATGCGTGAGGGGGTGCTGCACATCGGTGATGTGGAGGGACCAAGGAGTACCGGAAGCGTGGAGACAAAGCTCGAAGCCATGGAGCAGCAAGTCTTCAAGTGCCAAGGGATGGTGGAGCATGGACTCAACGCCAACCAGATGATGATCATGGAGTTCACCAACAACCACAAGCTAGATGCCAAAGTCAAAAGAAAATCAAGCACCTCCAAGCCCAGATCTATGACCTGCAAAACCAGAACTGTGAGTATGAATATAGATTCAAGAGGATGAGTTTGGCTGCATATTTAAGGATCCCGGAGACTCGATCATCCTTCTATGATGCTGAGCCTAATGCTTGGAATATGGACGACAAGCCTACATCATCAAAAACTCCTACTTCACCACCTCCGAGGACATAATTACATGGGTATGGGCACTCCCCTTGGCAACTACCAAGCTTGGGGGAGGTGCCCCGGTATCGTATCACCATCACACTCTTATCTTTACTGTTTTATTTAGTTCGATCCTTTTAGTAGTATCTTGATCTAGTAGATTGAAGTTTGAGTATCAAGTAGTTTTGAGTTTTGCTTTGTGATCTCTTTATGTAATCGAGTCCGGGAGCCATCTATAATAACAATTAGTGTTGAGTCAAGGGCTTTGCTATCTTGCTATGATCTTGAGAAAGTAGAGAATAAAAGAGTTCATATTGATCTTATGGATAGTAATGACTTCACACATAGAAAGTATGAGGCATAATATTTGTTGAGAGTTGATAAACGTAGCTTTGGTCATCGTTGAAATTAATAGGAAGTAATAAGGAAAGATAGGTTCACATACAAATATATTATCTTGGACATATTTTATGATTGTGAAGCACTCATTATGTATGACATGCTAAAAGAGTTGATGTTGGACAAGGAAGACAACGTAATGGTTTATGTTTTCTCACATCTCAGTTAAAGTATATTGTCATTGACCTTCCAAACATGTTGATCTTGCCTTTCCCCCTCATTCTAGCCAAATTCCTTGCACTAAGTAGAGATACTACTTGTGCTTCCAAATATCCTTAAACCCAGTTTTGCCATGAGAGTCCACCGTACCTACCTATGGATTGAGTAAGATCCTTCAAGTAAGTTGTCATGTTGCAGGCAATAAAAATTGCTATCTAAATATGTATGACTTATTAGTGCAGAGAAAATAAGCTTTATACGATCTTGTTGTCAAAGCAATAAAAGCGACGAACTGCATAATAAAGGTCCGCATACAAGTGGCAATATAAAGTGACGTTATTTTGCATTAAGATTTTATGCATTCAACCCTAAAAGCACATGACAACCTCTGCTTTCCTCTGCGAAGGGCCTATCTTTTACTTTATGTTTTTACTTTATGCTTGAGTCAAGGTGATCTTCACCTTTCTCTTTTTCATTTTATCCTTTGGCAAGCTCCTTGTGTTTGAAAGATCATGATATATATATCCAATTGGGTGTAAGTTAGCATGGACTATTATTGTTGACATCACCTAAAGGTGAATACATTGGGAGGCAACTTGATAAGCCCCTATCTTTCTCAGTGTCCGGCTGAAACTCCATAACCACAAGTACCGCGTGAGTGTTAGCAATTGTAGAAGACTACATGATAGTTGAGTGTGTGGACTTGCTGAAAAGCTCTATTCTTGACTCTTTCTGATGTTATGATAAATTGCAATTGCTTCAGCGACTGATATTATAGTTTGTTAGCTTCCAATGAAGTTTCTGAACCATACTTGACATTGTGAATTGATTGTTCCTTGAGCATAAGAAATCATATGATAAAATCTATTTATGTTGCTGTTATAATAATGATCATGACGCCCTCATGTCCGTATTTTATTTTTATCGACACCTCTATATCTAAACTTGTGGACATATTTTTCGATTTCGGCTTCCGCTTGAGGACAAGCGAGGTCTAAGCTTGGGGGAGTTGATACGTCCAATTTGCATCATGCTTTTATATCAATATTTATTGCATTATGGGCTGTTATTACACATTATATCTCAATACTTATGGCTATTCTCTCTTCTTTTCCAAGGTTTACCATGAAAGGGGGGATGCCGGCAGTTGGAATTCTGGCTGGAAAAGGAGCAAACATTGGAAACCTATTCTGCACTGCTCCAAAAATCCTTAAACTCCATGAAACTTATTTTTGGAATTAATAAGAATTATTGAGCGGAAGAAACACCTCAGGGGGCCCACACCCTGGCCAGGAGGGTGGGGGCGCGCCCACCCCTACTGGGCGCGCCCCTATCTCCTGGGGCCCCTCGTGGCCCTCCGGTGTCCATCTTCTGCTATATGAAGGCTTTTACCCTGGAAAAAATCGTGGGCAAGCTTATGGGACGAAACTCCGCTGCCACAAGGCGGAACCTTGGCGGAACTAATATAGGGCTCCAGCGGAGCTGTTCTGCCGGGGACACTTCCCTCTGAGAGGGGGAAATTTTCACCATCATCATCACCAAGGATACTCTCATCGGGAGGGGGTCAATCTCCATCAAAATCTTCACCGGCACCATCTCCTCTCAAAACCCTAGTTCATCTCTTGTATCCAATCTTGTATCCAAACCACAAATTGGTACCTGTGGGTTGCTAGTAGTGTTGATTACTCCTTGTAGTTGATGCTAATTGGTTTACTTGGTGGAAGATCATATGTTCAGATCCTTAATGCATATTATTACTCCTCTGATTATGAACATGAATATGCTTTGTGAGTATTTACGTTTGTTCCTGAGGACATGGGTGAAGTCTTGCTATTAGTAGTCATGTTAATTTGGTATTCGTTCAATATTTTGATGATATGTTGTCTTTCCTCTAGTTGTGTTATGTGAACGTAGACTACATGACACTTCACCATTATTTGGGACTAGAGGAAGGCATTGGGAAGTAATAAGTAGATGATGGGTTGCTAGAGTGACAGAAGCTTAAACCCTAGTTTATGCGTTGCTTCATAAGGGGCTGATTTGGATCCATGTATTTAATGTTGTGGTTAGGTTTACCTTAATACTTCTTTTGTAGTTGCGGATGCTTGTAATAGGGGTTAATCATAAGTGGGATGCTTGTCCAAGTAAGGGCAGTACCCAAGCACCGGTCCACCCACATATCAAATTATCAAAGTACCGAACGCGAATCATATGAGTGTGATGAAAACTAGCTTGACGATGATTCTCATGTGTCCTCGGGAGCTCCTTTCTCATTATAAGAAATTGTCCAGGCTTATCCTTTGCTAGAAAAAGGATTGGGCCACCTTGCTGCACTTTATTTACTTTCATTGCTTGTTACTTGTTACAATTTATCTTATCACAAAACTATCTGTTACCTACAATTTCAGTGCTTGCAGAGAAAACCTTACTGAAAACCGCTTATCATTTCCTTCTGCTCCTCGTTGGGTTCGACACTCTTACTTATCGAAAGGACTACGACAGATCCCCTACACTTGTGTGTCATCAAGACTCTTTTCTGGCGCCGTTGCCGGGGAGTGTAGCGCTTTTGGTGAGTGGAACTTGGTAAGGAAACAATTATATAGTGTGCTAAAATTTTCTGTTACTCACTATGGAAACTAATCCTTTGAGGGGCTTGTTCGGGGTATCTTCACCCCGACCATAAGAGCAAAGAGTTGATCCTCAACCTAATGAACTTATTGAAAATATTTACTTTGAGATTCCTTCGGGTATGATAGAGAAACTGCTAGCTAATCCATTTGCAGTAGATGGAACATTGCATCCCGATTTACACCTTATCTTTGTGGATGAAGTTTCTGGATTATTTAAGCTTGCAGGTATTCCCGATGATGTTGTAAAAAGGAAGGTCTTCCCTTTATCTTTGAAGGGAGATGCACTGACATGGTATAGGCTATGTGATGATACGGGATCTTGGAATTATAAACGATTGAAGTTGGAATTTCACCAGAAGTTCTATCTATGCATCTTGTTCATCGTGATCGTAATTACATATATAGTTTCTGGCCTCGCGAAGGAGAAACTATCTCTCAAGCTTGGGGGAGGCTTAAGTCAATGTTATATTCATGCCCCAATCATGGGCTCTCCAGAGAAATGATTATTCAAAAATGTTACGCTCATATTTCTCTCAATGATTGCAACATGCTTGATACTTTCTGTGTTGGTTCTTTTATGCTGAAGACTATTGAATTCAAATGGGACTTATTGGAAAGAATTAAACGCAACTCCGAAGATTGGGGTTACGATGATGGTAAGGAGTCAGGTATGACACCTAAGTTTGATTGTGTTAAATCTTTTATGGATATCGATGCTTTTCATGGATTTAGCGCTAAATATGGACTTGACTCTGAGATAGTAGCTTATTTCTATGAATTTTTTGCTACTCACATTGATCTCCCTAAGGAGAAGTGGTTTAAATATAATCGTCCCATTGAAGTAAAAGTAGTTGCACCTATTATAGTTGAAGAAAAGACTGTCACCTATAGTGATCCTATTGTTCCTACTACTTATGTTGAGAAACCTCCTTTTCCTGCTAGGATAAAGGATCATGCTAAAACTTCGACTGTTGTTCGTAAGAGTAATACTAGGATTATACACCTCCTGAGCAAATCAAAGTTGAACCTAGTATTGCTATGGTTAAAGATCTCTTGGATGATGATTTAGATGGGCATGTTATTTATTTATGTGGTGAGACTGCTAATATTGTTAGACCAGATACTAAGATAAATAGACCTATGGTATGCATGCCTGTTATTTCTGTTAAAATAGGAGATCATTGTTATCATGGCTTATGTGTTATGGGTGCTAGTGCTAGTGCTATACCCTATGACTTATATAAAGAAATTATGCATGACATTGCACCCGTTGAATTGGAAGGTATTGATGTTACTATCAAGCTTGCCAATAGAGATACTATTTCACCAATTGGGATTGTTAGAGATGTTGAAGTCTTGTGTGGGAAGGTTAAATAGCCTGCTGATTTTCTTGTTCTTAGTTCTCCAAAAGATGACTTTTGTCCAATTATTTTTGGTAGACCCTTCTTGAATACAGTTAATGCTAGGATTGATTGTGAAAAGGATACTGTTACAATTGGCTTAGAGGGTATGTCTCATGAGTTTAATTTTGCTAAGTTTCGTAGACAACCTCGTGATAGAGAATCACGTAGTAAGGATGAGATTATTGGTCTTGCTTCTATTGCCTTGCCTCCTACTGATCCGTTAGAACAATATTTGCTAGACCATGAAAAAGATATGTTTATGAAGGAAAGAAGGGAAATAGATAAAGTGTTCCTTCAACAGGAACCTATTCTGAAACATAACCTTCCCGTTGAAATTTTAGGGGATCCCCCTCCACCCAAGGGTGATCCCGTGTTTGAGCTCAAACCATTACCTTATAATCTTAAGTATGCTTATCTTGATGAAAATAAAATATATCCTGTAATTATTAGTGCTAACCTTTCAGAGCAAGAAGAAGAAAGATTATTGAAAACTCTGAAGAAGCACCGCGCTGCTATTGGATATACTCTAGATGATCATAAGGGCATTAGTCCCATGTTATGCCAACACAAAATTAATTTTGAGGACGGTGCCAAACCATTTAGAGATCCTCAACGACGACTGAATCCCAAGATGAAAGAAGTGGTAAGAAAGGAGATACTAAAGCTCCTTGAGGCAGGTATAATTTATCCTGTTGTTGATAGTGATTGTGTAAGCCCTGTCCATTGTGTTCCTAAAAAGGGAGGTATTACTGTCATTCCTAATGATAAAGATGAATTGATCCCGCAAAGAATTATTATAGGTTATAGGATGGTAATTGATTTTCGTAAATTAAATAAAGCTACTAAGAAAGATCATTACCCTTTACCTTTTATTGATCAAATGCTAGAAAGACTATCCAAACACACACATTTTTGCTTTCTAGATGGTTATTCTGGTTTCTCGCAGATACCTGTGTCAGCGAAGGATCAATCTAAAACTACTTTTACTTGCCCTTTCGGTACTTTTTGTTATAGATGTATGCCTTTTGGTTTATGTAATGCACCTGCTACCTTTCAAAGACGTATGATGGCTATATTCTCTGACTTTTGTGAAAAGATTTGTGAGGTATTCGTGGATGATTTCTCCTTTTATGGATCCTCTTTTGATGATTGCTTGAGCAACCTTGATCGAGTTTTGCAGAGATGCAAAGACACTAGTCTTGTCTTGAATTGGGAAAAGTGCCACTTTATGGTTCATGAAGGCATTGTCTTGGGGCATAAGATTTCTGAGAGAGGTATTGAAGTTGATAAAGGCAAAGTTGATGCTATTGAAAAGATGCCATGTCCCAAGGACATAAAAGGTACAAGAAGTTTCCTTGGTCACACCGGTTTTTATAGGAGGTTCATTAAGGACTTTTCTAAAATCTCTAGGCCTCTAACTAATTTATTGCAAAAATATATTCCTTTTGTCTTTGATGATGACTGTGTAGTAGCATTTGAAATACTTAAGAAAGCTTTGATCACTGCACCTATTGTTCAGCCACCTGATTGTAATTTACCTTTTGAAATTATGTCTGATGCTAGTGATTATGCTGTAGGTGCTGTTCTAGGGCAAAGAGTTGACAAGAAATTGAATGTTATCCAGTATGCTAGTAAGACTCTTGATACTGCCCAGAGAAATTATGCTACTACTGAAAAAGAATTCTTAGTAGTTGTGTTTGCATGTGATAAGTTTAGACCTTATATTGTTGATTCCAAAGTTACTATTCACACTGATCATGATGTTATTAAATATCTTATGGAAAAGAAAGATGCTAAGCCTAGACTCAAATAGATGGGTTCTCTTGCTCCAAGAATTTGATTTGCATATTATTGATAGAAAGGGAGCTGAGAACCCCGTTGCAGAAAACTTGTCTAGGTTAGAGAATGTTCTTGATGACCCACTGTCTATTGATGATAGCTTTCCTGATGAACAATTAGCGGTCGTTAATGCTTCTCGTACTGCTCCTTGGTATGCTGATTATGCTAATTACATTGTTGCTAAATTTATACCTCCTAGTTTCACATACCAGCAAAAGAAAAAGTTCTTTTATGATTTAAGACATTACTTCTGGGATGACCCACACCTTTATAAAGAAGGAGCAGATGGTGTTATTAGACGTTGTGTACCTGAGCATGAACAGGAACAGATCCTATGCAAGTGTCACTCTGAATCATATGGAGGACACCACGCTGGAGATAGAACTACACACAAGGTTTTGCAATCCGGTTTTTATTGGCCTACTCTCTTCAAAGATGCTCGTAAGATTGTCTTATCTTGTGATGAATGTCAAAGAATTGGTAATATTAGTAGATGTCAAGAAATGCCTATGAATTATTCTCTTGTTATTGAACCATTTGATGTTTGGGGCTTTGATTATATGGGACCCTTTCCTGCCTCTAATGGTTATACACATATTTTAGTTGCTGTTGATTACGTTACTAAGTGGGTAGAAGCTATTCCAACTAGTAGTGCTGATCATAACACTTCTATTAAAATGCTTAAAGAAGTTATTTTTCCAAGGTTTGGAGTCCCTAGATATCTTATGACTGATGGTGGTTCACATTTTATTCATGGTGCTTTCCGTAAGATGCTTGCTAAGTATGATGTTAATCATAGAATCGCATCTCCTTATCATCCGCAGTCTAGTGGTCAAGTAGAGTTGAGCAATAGAGAGCTCAAATTAATTTTGCAAAAGACTGTCAATAGATCTAGAAAGAATTGGTCCAAAAAACTTGATGATGCATTATGGGCCTATAGAACTGCATTCAAAAATCCTATGGGTATGTCTCCATATAAGATGGTTTATGGAAAAGCTTGTCATTTACCTCTAGAACTTGAACATAAAGCATATTGCGCTATCAAAGAGCTCAACTATGACTTCAAACTTGCCGGTGAGAAGAGATTGTTTGATATTAGCTCACTTGATGAATGGAGAACCCAAGCCTATGAGAATGCCAAGCTATTCAAAGAAAAAGTCAAACGCTGGCATGACAAAAGGATACAAAAGTGTGAGTTTAACGTAGGTGATTATGTGTTATTATTCAACTCTCGTTTAAGATTTTTTGCAGGAAAACTTCTCTCTAAATGGGAAGGTCCTTACGTTATCGAGGAGGTCTATCGTTCTGGTGCCATAAAAATCAACAACTTCGAAGGCACAAGTCTGAGGGTGGTGAACGGTCAAAGAATTAAACATTATATCTGAGGTAATCCTAGCAATGTTGAAACTAATATTATTGAAACCGTAACCCCAGAGGAATACGTAAGGGAAACTTTTCAGAATGTTCCAGACTCCGAAAAGGAATAGGTATGTGGTACGGTAAGTAAACTGACTCCAAAACAATTCTAATGGCATTTTTTATCAGTTTTGGAATATTTAAGAATTTTAGGAAGAAAGAAATAGTCCGGGAAGGACATGAGGCCTCCAAGAGGGTGGAGGGCGCGCCCACCCTTCTTGGGCGCGCCGCCCTGTCTCGTGGCCACCTCGTGTGCCTCCCGGACTCCGTTTTCTTGCATGTTACATATTTTGGTTGGTAAACATTCATTATATAAAATCCCGAAGGTTTTGACCACCGTATCATGCAAATATCCTCTGTTTTCGTTTTGAGCTGTTTTCTGTTACAGATCTAGAGCATCATGGCGTCTCCAAGCGCTCCCAAGGACAAGTTTTTCGAGAGGGTTATCAACCCCTATCTCGCGGAGGTGCTGCAACACCCTCAAACCATTGAGATGCATGAGGGGGTGCTGCACATCCGCGATGTGGAGGGACCAAGGCGTATCGGAAGCGTGGAGACAAAGCTCGAAGCCGTGGAGCAGCAAGTCTTCAAGTGCCAAGGGATGGTGGAGCGTGGACTCAACGCCAACCAGATGATGATCACGGAGTTCACCAACAACCACAAGCTAGATGCCAAAGTCATTGGGGAGACCATCTTCAAGCTTCAAGAGAAAATCGGGCACCTCCAAGCCCAGATCTATGACCTGCAAAACTAGAATTGTGAGTATGAATATAGATTAAAGAGGATGAGTTTGGCTGCAGATTTAAGGATCCCGGAGACTTGATCATCCTTCTATGATGGTGAGCCTATGCATTGGAAGATGGACGACAAGCCTACATCATCAACAACTCCTACTTCACCACCTCCGAGGACATAATTACATGGGTATGGGCACTCCCCTTGGCAACTGCCAAGCTTGGGGGAGGTGCCCCGGTATCGTATCACCATCACACTCTTATCTTTACCATTTTATTTAGTTCGATCCTTTTAGTAGTATCTTGTTCTAGTAGATTGAAGTTTTAGTATCAAGTAGTTTTGAGTTTTGCTTTATGATCTCTTTATGTAATCAAGCCCGTGAGCCATCTATAATAAAGATTAGTGTTGAGTCAAGGGCTTTGCTATGTTGCTATGATCTTGAGAAAGTAGAGAATAAAAGAGTTCATATTGATCTTATGGATAGTAATGACTTCACACATAGAAAGTATGAGGCATAAAAGTTGTTGAGAGTTGATAAACGTAGCTTTGGTCATCGCTGAAATTAATAGGAAGTAATAAGGAAAGAGAGGTTCACATGCAAATATATTATCTTGGTCATCTTTTATGATTGTGAAGCACTCATTAAGTATGACATGCTAAAAGAATTGATGTTGGACAAGGAAGACAACATAATGGTTTATGTTTTCTCACATCTCAGTTAAAGTATATTGTCATTGACCTTCCAAACATGTTGAGCTTGCCTTTCCCCCTCATGCTAGCCAAATTCCTTGCACTAAGTAGAGATACTACTTGTGCTTCCAAATATCCTTAAACCCAGTTTTGCCATGAGAGTCCACCATACCTACCTATGGGTTGAGTAAGATCCTTCAAGTGTCATGTTACAGGCAATAAAAATTGCTATCTAAATATGTATGACTTATTAGTGTAGAGAAAATAAGCTTTATACGATCTTGTTGTCGAAGCAATAAAAGCGACGAACTGCATAATAAAGGTCCACATACAAGTGGCAATATAAAGTGACGTTCTTTTGCATTAAGATTTTATGCATTCAACCCTAAAAGCACATGACAACCTATGCTTCCCTCTACGAAGGGCCTATCTTTTACTTTATGTTTTTTACTTTATGATTGAGTCAAGGTGATCTTCACGTTTCCCTTTTTCATTTTATCCTTTGGCAAGCTCCTCGTGTTTGAAAGATCATGATATATATATATCTAATTGGGTGTAAGTTAGCATGGACTATTATTGTTGACATCACCTAAAGGTGAATACGTTGGGAGGCAACTTGATAAGCCCCTATCTTTCTCAGTGTCCAGCTGAAACTCCATAACCACAAGTACCGCGTGGGTGTTAGCAATTGTAGAAGACTACATGATAGTTGAGTGTGTGGACTTGCTGAAAAGCTCTATTCTTGACTCTTTCTGATGTTATGATAAATTGCAATTGCTTCAATGACTGAGATTATAGTTTGTTAGCTTCCAATGAAGTTTCTGAACCATACTTCACATTGTGAATTGATTGTTACTTGAGCATAAGAAATCATATGATAAAATCCATTTATTTTGTTGTTATAAGAATGATCATGATGCCCTCATGTCCGTATTTTATTTTTATCGACACCTCTATCTCTAAACATGTGGACATATTTTTCGATTTCGGCTTTCGCTTGAGGACAAGCGAGGTCTAAGCTTGGGGGAGTTGATACGTCCATTTTGCATCATGCTTTTATATCAATATTTATTGCATTATGGGCTATTATTACACATTATATCTCAATACTTATGGCTATTCTCTCTTATTGTACAAGGTTTACCATGAAGAGGGGGAATGCCGGCAGATGGAATTTTAGCTGGAAAAGGAGCAAACATTGGAAACCTATTCTGCACTGCTCTAAAAATCCTGAAACTCCACGAAACATATTTTTGGAATTAATAAGAATTATTGAGCGGAAGAAACACCTCAGGGGGCCCACACCCTGGCCAGGAGGGTGGGGGGCGTGCCCACCCCTACAAGGCGCGCCCCTGTCTCCTGGGCCCCCTGGTGGCCCTCTGGTGTCCATCTTCTCCTATATGAAGGCTTTTACCCTGGAAAAATCATGGGCAAGCTTACGGGACGAAACTCCGCCGCCACGAGGCGGAACCTTGGCGGAACTAATCTAGGGCTCCAGCGGAGCTGTTCTGCCGGGGACACTTCCCTCCGGGAGGGGGAAATCATCACCATCGTCATCACCAACGATCCTCTCATCGGGAGGGGGTCAATCTCCATCAATATCTTCACCAGCACCATCTCCTCAAAACCCTAGTTCATCTCTTGTTTCCAATCTTGTATCCAAACCACAAATTGGTACCTGTGGGTTGCTAGTAGTGTTGATTACTCCTTGTAGCTGATGCTAATTCGTTTACTTGGTGGAAGATCATATGTTCAGATCCTTAATGCATATTATTACTCCTCTTATTATGAACATGAATATGCTTTGTGAGTAGTTACGTTTGTTCCTGAGGACACGGGTGAAGTCTTGCTATTAGTAGTCATGTGAATTTGGTATTCGTTCGATATTTTGATGAGATGTATGTTGTCTTTCCTCTAGTGGTGTTATGTGAACATCGACTACATGACACTTCACCATTATTTGGGCCTAGAGGAAGGCATTGGGAAGTAATAAGTAGATGATGGGTTGCTAGAGTGACAGAAGCTTAAACCCTAGTTTATGTGTTGCTTCGTAAGGGACTGATTTGGATCCATATGTTTAATGATGTGGTTAGGTTTACCTTAATACTTCTTTTGTAGTTGCGGATGCTTGCAATAGGGGTTAATCATAAGTGGGATTCTTGTCCAAGTAAGGGCAGTACCCAAGCACCGGTCCACCCACATATCAAATTATCAAAGTACCGAACGTGAATCATACGAGTGTGATGAAAACTAGCTTGACGATAATTCCCATGTGTCCTCGGGATCTCCTTTCTCATTATAATAAATTGTCCAGGCTTATCCTTTGCTACAAAAAGGATTGGGCCACCTTGCTGCACTTTATTTACTTTCATTGCTTGTTACTCGTTACAATTTATCTTATCACAAAACTATTTGTTACCTACAATTTTAGTGCTTGCAGAGAAAAACTTACTGAAAACCGCTTATCATTTCCTTCTGCTCCTCGTTGGGTTTGACACTCTTAGTTACCGGAAGGACTAAGATAAATCCCCTACACTTGTGGGTCATCAGGCACCATGTCCATGCGTGGTCACCGCGTGAACTCTGGCATCACGCCATGTAGCGCATTAAATTCATGTATGGGGTGTTGTTCATGCAAGGCTAGGTCGATCCACGCAACTAAGTTAAGCACATGTCAACTGGGTGAGACTGCAGCCTCTTGGCAAGTTTCTGGATAGAAACTTGTGAGCTTAATAGAGAAGAATCTAGAGAGAGTTAGGAGCTAAGATTTGCTGGTTAAGGGTTTCTTAGGAGGGTAGTGAATCCCTAAAAATTTCAGCTGCATTGGATCAAGGAAAAATGCACTTCCTTCACAACATGCATTTTTTGGCCAGAACAGAAAAGATTTTCTATAGAAAAAATATTCTAAATAACCATGCAATATTTTTGCACAAGGAGGTGTGCCAAGGTCCAAAGAATATTTAGGAATTTTGTCATATTTTTGTGAGCAAGAAAAATGAGGGTTGCTTTGGAGCATAAGGGACTGAAGTGGTATTTTGAGAGAAAATGAATATTTTTCATTTAAGAAAAATATTCCCATGGCCATATTTTGATATATCAGAGACAGAGAGATGAGTTTGAGAGTGAGATGAGTCACTTGGGTGAAAGTCAAAGAAATGCCCGAGTGATTAAGTCCAAATGAGTTGATTCAAAACTCATATTCAAATCCAAAATGCATTAAAATCCAAAAAAAGAAAGAAGGGCAAAAACCAGGGTGTCACAAACCTCCCCCCCCCCTTAGTATGAATCTCGTCCTCGACATTCGGTTGCTCAGGAAACAATTCGGGATATGATGTCCTCAAAAAGTCCTCTCTTTCCCAGGTAGCTTCACTTTCGGTATGGTGTTCCCGCTGCACTTTGTAAAACTTGACCGACTTGCTGCGGGTGACTCTTTCCATCTCATCCAATATTCAAAAAGGTTTCTCTCTTCATATGTCAGATCCTTAGCAAGCTCTATTTCTACCATATCGGTCCGTTTCTCATGCGGTGAGAGACACCTTCGCAACTTGGATAGGCGGAAGACATTATGTATCTTTGACAGTTCCGGGGGAAGTTCCAATTGATATGCCATTGTGCCAACCTTGGTCATAACCAGGAATGGGCCAATATACCTTGGTGCAATCTTTCCCCGAGTTTGAAATATCTTCACTCCTTTCATGGGTGTGACTCAGAGGTAGACATATTCACCAGGTTCAAAACTGATATGACGTTGCTTAGCATCATAGTAGCTCTTCCGTCGAGACTTGGCTAGTTGTAATATGTATCAGATTTCCCTGACTTGCCTCTCGGCTTCCATCATCAAGTCAGTCCCAAAAATACCACTATCTCCAATTTGGGACCAGTTTATGGGGGTATGGCACTTGCGTCCATACAAGGCTTCATATGGTGACATCTTGAGGCTGGCTTGATAGTTGTTGTTGTACGAAAACTCAGCGTAGGGCAAGCTGTCTTTCCACTTAGGTCCTTGAGTGAGAGCACATGCCATAAGCATGTCTTCGAGTATTTGATTTACTTGCTTCGTCTGACCATCTGTCTGAGGGTGATAAGTTGTGCTATATTTCAATGATGTCCCCAAGGCTTGAGGAAGACATGACCAGAATGCTAAGGTAAAAAGGGATCCTCGATCTGAGATGATAGTTCTAGGTACGCCATGCAAACTAACGATTCGGGACACATAGAGTTGAGCCGGTTGATTTACACGTTATGTGGTCCGGATAGGAATGAAATGGGCCACTTTGGTTAGCATGTCCACCACGACCCATATAGTGTTGTTCCCATGAGGGGTGGGTGGAAGACCGGTAATAAAGTCCATGCAGACATCATCCCATTTCCATTGTGGAATGGGCAAAGGTTGAAGTAGCTAGGCTGGTTTTTGATGTTCCGCCTTAACCCTATTGCATATATCACAGCAGGCGACGAAGTATGTAATATCCTTTTTCATTCCACCCCACCAAAACGTTTGCCTTAGGTCCTCGTACATTTTGGTACCTCCGAGATGGATCGAGTATGAGGACTCGTGTGCTTCTGTCAATATCTTTTTCCGCAACACTTCCACTTTGGGTACACATATTCGTCCTAGAAATCGTAGGGTACCCTGCTCATCCATCAAGAAACCTTGAGTCTTGCCGTATTTTATCTGGGTGACTTGGTGTTGCAAGAACGTATCTCCTGACTGAGCTTTGTGAATTTCTTCTTCAAGAGTGGGAGTGACTACCATGCAGTCAGCCTCCACAATAATCAGATTGAGTTGGGCCATCTCTTCTTGTAGCTCGGGAGGCAAAGATGTCATTAATGCATTGACTGTGGCTGGCTTCGGCTAAGAGCATCTGCGACCACGTTAGCTTTACCCGGGTGATAGTTTATCCCGAGGTCATAATCCTTGACCAACTCAAGCCATCTTCTTTGTCGAAGATTCAAATCGGGTTGAGTAAATATGTATTTGAGACTTTTGTGGTCAGTGAATATTTGGCACCGCTTGCCGATGAGATAGTGCCTCCAAATTTTTAGTGCATGCACAACGACTCCTAACTCCAAGTCATGAGTAGGATAATTTCCTTCGGGTGGTCGTAGTTGTCTGGATTCATAAGCCACAACCTTGTCATCTTGCACGAGTACACATCCTAGGCCCTTTCGAGATGCATCACAGTATACATCAGAGCTTCAATAGATGTCTGGGAGTGTCAACACGGGTGCTGAGGTCAAACGAGTCTTTAATTCATTAAAGCCCTTCTCACAATCTTCTGACCATATGAACTTTTGGTCTTTCTTGAGCAACTCTGTCATGGGCATGGCAATCTTGGATAAGCCTTCGATGAATCGACGGTAATAACCAGCAAGCCCTAGAAAACTTCTAATTTTTGTCACTGACATGGGTGTTGGCCATTTTAGCACATCCTTAATCTTGCTTGGGTCCACAGCTATTCCTTCAGCAGAGAGTATGTGCCCAAAAATCTGACTTGCTTAAGCCAGAATTCACACTTACTGAATTTTGCATATAACTGGTGGTCACAAAGCCTTTGCAATACTGCTTGGAGATGTTGTTTATGTTCTTCTTCTCCTTTGGAGTATATGAGAACATCATCGATAAAGACCACCACAAATTTGTCCAAGAAATCCATGAACACTTTGTTCATCATATGCATAAAGAAGGCAGGAGCATTGGTCATCCCAAATGAAATAACTATGTATTCATATAGACTATAACGAGTGGTGAATGTGGTCTTAGGAATATATTCTTTCCTGATCTTGAGTTGATGATACCCTATCCTTAAATCAATCTTGGAAAATATTTGAGCTCCATGCAGTTGATTGAACAAATCATCAGTTCTGGGGAGTGGGTACTTGTTCTTGATAGTAACATCATTGTTGAGCTGATGATAGTCTATACACATACGAAGACTACCATCCTTCTTGTTCACGAATATGGCAGGTGACCCCCAGGGCAAAGAACTGGGGCAAATGTGTCCTTTCTTGAGCATTTCATCGAGTTGTTTCTTTAGCTCAACCAATTCAGATGAAGGCATCCGCTAATATTTCTTTTATGTGGGTGCCGTTCCTGGCACAAGATCAATGGCAAACTCGAGTTCCCGGTCTGGTGGCATTCCTGGTAACTCTTCAGGGAATACATCTGGAAATTCACTGACCACTGGTATTAATTCCACATTTGAGGATATTGCTGCAAAAATCATTTCCTTCTTAGGCATGGTTCTACGAGCCACAAACCTTGTTGTCTGTCCTGACGGATTTGTTAATGTAACTTCCCATGTTGCACAATTTATGCAGACATGATGCTCTGTCAACCAATCCATTCCCAAAATGACATCCAACCTTTCGGGTTCAATGACTACCAGTGTGGTAGGGAACATGACTCCAAAAATCCGTACTTCCAAGTCATGGCATACCAAATTTGTGAGCATGGATCCCGAGGATTGCACCATCATTCTTTGTAACGACCCGAACCTGATAAGATTCGATGTCTCTGTGCTCACTATACTAGTCCCTGGATCGACTCTCTAGCACACACAGTACATATGAATATCAAATAACAAGTGCATCATTTACTATAATGTATGATCCAGAATTTATAAAGTATTACAAACTCATAGTACATAACTAGCTTTACTCAATAATAACAACGGAAATGTAGCATAAGCAAACGATGAGTCCCATCAATGCCCACTGGCGAAATGCTGAGTGCAGACTCGCGACCCTACTGTATCTCACTGATCATCTGGAAATCCTACAACATGATAAGTTGCAGCCACAAAGGTCAACACATTGAATGTATTGGCAAATCACACATAATGATATAGCAAACCTACATCAACAAGTAAAGTATGACAAACAAAACACTCAAGTTAATTTGGAGAAGAAAGTCTTCACCTACCTCCACTACCTGAACTCAGAGCCACCTCTAATTCATTCGCCCAAGATAACCCCAAAGATTCTAAGTAAACATGACAAGAACTTCAGAAGTATCTCAAGTGCGCTCTATCAGTGGCACATTCTCTAGGAACAATAGAGCACTCTGCCAAGGACACATCCACCTAATTTAAGTTCCGAAAACTATACCTCGCCTCAAGTGCGCTCTATCAATGGCGCATTCTCTAGGGACAATAGAGTGCTCTGCCAGTGACACATTCACCTGGTTAATAATCCCGAGCCTATGGCTATAAACACTCACCTCTTTCATGGATCACTCGACACATCCCACGCCTACCATGGCAAGTTGATCACACCATCACATAATACAATCAATATCAGAATATGACAACAGAGAACATACAGATCAAACCAAGCACATGTCATAGCATAAAAATCACACATGCATAGCAGAATATAGGATGAGCAAATCAAAAGTGCAAACTTGCCTTGAACGATGTTGAAGTACTCTAACGATTAATTCTGATCCGCTTCGCACTCCGGACAATCTATACGATTAACGAAGACACCGATAAATAAAACATACTCACATAACACCAAAATAAAGTCAACAACAAGAAATTCAAATCAAAACTTAAATAACAGAACATAACAGTAGGTATATATTATCTACATGCTAGTAAGATCACAATGCAAAAAGAATCAACTAATTCGGATCAACGGTTTAAAAGATATGGCCTCCCGAAGTTTGAATTCGAATTTGAATAAATTCAAATTTAAACTGTTCGAAAATGTGAAATTTTGGTTCCACAATATTCTCCTGGTCACTATGAGTACACAGGAAAAAGAATCAATGAATTTGAAGTTATGGATCTCAAGATATACCTAAATAAACATTTGATATGGAATCTGCCAAAATAAATTGTGTCAAAATAGATTTCTTCGAAGAACTGCTGCGGCTGTTGATGTGCCACGTGGCGGGTTTCTAATGGCTGTTACCTGTCCGCTGGGAGGCTTAAACGGCGAACGGCCACAACATAGAGAATAACAGTTTGGCAGAAAAAAATATATGCCATCCACTATCAGCAGTTGGATGGAGATCGGACGGCTAAGGGCGGCTCACCGGAGGAAACAGGTTGTGGCGTCACCGGAGTTGGAGAAGAACGACGTCGACGGCTTGGGCGGCGATGGTGGCGCGTGCTTCGGTGGTCTTTGTTAGAATAGTTGAATAGATATAGGACTTGTGTTTAAACCTGTAATCCTATTCTATCTCTACTTCTCTCTCCCGTAGCGTGTCTTCTCTGTCTCCTGTAACGATCTATCAGACCGATCTCTCCAAAACTTGTACGCCAAGGCTTATGCCCAATATATATCAATGCGGCCCGAGACAAAGGGTTTAACGCTTCCAACCAATTTTACATGGTAGTCAGAGCCTCTTCCTCAAAGATCATAGATCGCATCTAGCTACCTCCCAAAACTATACCTATCTTCCTCCTTCGACCGAGAGCATGTCGACCACCGCTGCCGCATCGTTGTCCAGCACCGCTGGCGCGCTCATCACCTCGTCATCTTCCGCCTTCGTTTCATCTTCCTCCACCACCACCGCGGGGTCTCTCGGATCGCCACCACAGGAGAAGCTTACGAGGGGAAACTTCCTTCTATGGAAGGCCATTGTGCTGCCTCAAATCAAAGGCGCTCAGATGGAACACCACCTCGACGGGATGAGCCTGCCACCGCTGGCCACCCTCACCGTTACCAAGGACGGCAAGGAAGAACAAGTCTTCAACTACGCCCGATCCCTCTGGTACGCACAACAGCAACAACTTCAAGGGTATTTGATGGGATCTCTTTCCTGCGATATCCTTGCTCAGGTCGTGACGCTGCAAACGCCGCCCGAAGTTTGGAGCGCCATCCATGCCATGTTCGCTGCCCAGAGTCAAGCCCAGGCTATCAACACCCGCATCGAACTCACAAATCTCAAAAAAGGTAACATGACCATGGCTGACTATCTTGGCAGGATCAAGAGCCTTACTGATGAAGTCGCGTGTACTGCCGCGGCTCTCTCTGATCCAGAAATCGTCTCCAAGATCCTCGCTGGTTTGGACATGGAGTACAATCCGGTGGTTTCTGCACTCGCCGCTCGTGTGGAACCCATCACCGTCCAGGAGTTGTACAACCAACTTCTGAGTTTTGATGCCCGCCTCACTCTCCTCCATGGTGGCGACCTTCGATAGTCATCTGCTAACTCCGTGTCCCATGGCCGCGGTCACCAGGGGCAGAGTCATGGCGGTGGCCGCGCCGCGGTGCTCCTCAGGGCGACGACGCTCGCTCTGGTGGCACCTACGGCTACCACAACGAGGGCAGCTACACCAACAACAACGGCGGCAACTTCACCGACGGCGGCAACTTCAACTCCAACAATGGCGGCC
Organism: Triticum dicoccoides; assembly: GCF_002162155.2. Lineage (NCBI taxonomy): Eukaryota > Viridiplantae > Streptophyta > Magnoliopsida > Poales > Poaceae > Triticum > Triticum dicoccoides. The sequence goes on from NC_041385.1 coordinate 612,447,237, forward strand.
GTCCCCCTGCCGCCCGTCCTCGCCCGCGCTGTCAGCTCTGCAAGAAGTCTGGCCATGAGGTTATGGATTGCTGGCATCGCTTCGATGAGAACTTCGTCCCTGATGCTCGCCATGTTGCTGCTGCTATGCGTGAACAAGGAGGCGATGGCATCTGGTATGTTGATTCTGGCGCCACGGACCACGTTACCAATGAACTCGAGCAACTAGCTCTTCGCGAGAGGTACCATGGCACTGATCAGATCCACACCGCAAGCGGAGGAGGTATGGATATTTGCCACATTGGTCAAGCCTCAATTAATTCCCCTACTCTTAAACGTGATCTAGTTCTTAAGGATGTTCTTCATGTTCCACAAGCTGACAAAAATCTTGCATCCATGTCTCGTTTAGCCACCGATAATAATGTCTTCTTTGAAACTCACCCTTGTTATTTTTTCATTAAGGATCGGGCAACGAGGGAACTTCTCCATCACGGTAGATGCATTGGGGGTCTCTACCCCATCACATCCAAAGCACTTAGTCGCCGGCGTCGTCAAGTCTACTCCGCCGTCAAACCCTCTTTGAAAAGATGGCATCAACGATTAGGACATCCATCATCGGTCATTGTGCAACAAGTAGTCAATAAAGATAGTCTTCCTTTGTCACAGAGTTCCATTAGTGAGTCTGTTTGTGAAGCTTGCCAATGTGCCAAGAGTCATCAGCTTCCCTATCCTAAGTCTTATAGTGTATCTCATGCTCCTTTAGAGCTTATTTTTAGTGATGTGTGGGGCCATGCCCGTGATTCTTTTGGACGGAAAAAATATTATGTCAGTTTCATTGATGATCACAGCAAGTTCACCTGGATTTATTTGCTTAAATATAAATCTGAAGTTTTTTCGGTCTTCCAAGAGTTCCAAAAACTTGTTGAACGACAATTTGATCGAAAGATTCTGTCAGTCCAAAGTGATTGGGAGGGGAGTATGAGAAACTCAACTCTTTCTTCTGTAGCATAGGGATTGAGCATCATGTATCATGCCCTTATGCCCACCAGGAGAACGGCTCTGCTAAACGCAAACATCGCCACATAGTTGAAGTTGGCCTTTCTCTCTTAGCTCATGCCTCTATGCCTCTCAAATATTGGGATGAAGCTTTCATCACTGCCACGTACCTCATCAATAGGCTTCCCAGCAAAGTCATTGGCAATTCCACTCCATTAGAACGTCTGTATCATCAAAAACCTAACTACAACTATCTCAAAATTTTGGGTGTGCTTGCTACCCCAATTTGCGTCCATACAATCATCACAAACTTGAATTTCGATCCACTCAGTGTGTTTTTCTTGGTTATAGCAACCTCCATAAAGGGTATAAATGTCTTGAAATATCCACTAGACGCAACTATATTTCATGAGATGTTGTTTTTGATGAGACTCTTTTTCCTTTTGCCAAACTACATCCAAATGCGGGAGCCTTACTCCGTGCTAAAATAGCACTTCTACCTGATCTTTCTGCACCTTGTGATCACGGGGGCAAATTAACTAAGGGTGATCATGTGCAAAAATCCCAAGGAAATTCTGATTCAGCTGATATTTGTGCTAATTTGAATCGTCATTTTATGTGTGAAGAAGCAGACAAAACATGCACGGAATACGCTGCTGATCTGGCTGACAGCACGCGATCCCAGGCGGATCCACGCGCTCAGCCTGCGGCTGCTGTCAGCGCATGATCCCATGTTGATTCACCCGTGGCCCTGGACTCACACGGGCCTGTGGCCGACTGCGCTGCCAGGATGGAGCCCACTGGCCTCGCCGTATCGCCCCACGCCACGCCCCCTCGTTTCGACTCGCACGCCAGCGTATGTGCGGGAGAGGGCGAGTCTCCTACTGCCACGTCACCGCGGGCCTCTGCAGCGGCCGACCGCAGGCGCGTGGCCAGTCCCACCTCCGCACAGGCCTCATCAGCAGCCGACCAGCCGCCAGGATCTGCGCCAGGATCCGCCTCGGATCAGGAACTGGCTGATTCGTTCCCTGCATCGGATCGGGAGCCGGTGGGATTTTCTGTGGCAGAGGAGGCTTCCCCAGGATCTTCTGTACCACCATCTATAGCGGCTGTTCCTGTGCATTCTATGCCCCCTCGTCGCCAAACAAGGGCACGGTCAGGTATTGTGAAGGAAAAACAATACAATGATGGTACAATTAGGTATGACAAAATCAAACGTGCTTTTCTTACCACCACTGGTGAACCAAGTCATTTGCATGATGCCCCTGCTAATAAGGAAGGAAGCTATGGATAGTGAATATAATGCACTTATGAAAAACAAAACTTGGCACTTGGTACCACCAAAACATGGAGACAATATTATTGATTGTAAGTGGGTGTACAAGATAAAAAGAAAGTCTGATGGAAGCATAGACAGGTATAAGACCAGATTAGTTGCCAAAGGATTTAAACAAAGGTTTGGAATTGATTATGAAGATACCTTTAGTTCTGTTGTTAAATCTGCCACTATTCGACTTGTCTTGTCTATTGCTATTTCCAGAGGTTGGAGGTTAAGACAGCTAGATGTTCAGAACGCGTTTCTTCATGGTGTTCTTGAGGAAGAAGTGTTCATGAGGCAACCACCAGGTTATGAGGATCACAGCACACCACATTATGTTTGTAAGTTGGATAAAGCATTATATGGTCTGAAACAAGCACCAAGGGCTTGGTATTCCAGATTGAGCATGCAGTTACAACACCTTGGGTTCATACCATCCAAGGCAGATACTTCGTTGTTCTTCTTCAGGAAAGACAGTATTACTATCTTTGTGCTTGTCTATGTTGATGATATAATTGTTGCTAGTTCAAGTGCAGAAGCTACTACCTGCTTGCTTAAGGATTTAAAGTTGGAGTTTGCTCTCAAGGATTTGGGTGATCTCCATTATTTCCTTGGAATAGAAGTAAAGAAAATTAAAGATGGCATACTTCACTCACAGAAAAAAATACACCACTGATATTCTCAGAAGAGTGGGTTTGGAGAATTGCAAGCCGGTTAGTACACCAATTTCTACCTCAGAAATACTCACGGTAGAAAGTGGAGATGCTCTTTCACCAGCAGATGCAACAAACTATAGGAGTGTTGTAGGTGCCTTGCAATATTGAACTCTTACACGTCCTGATATTTCCTACTCAGTGAACAAGGTATGTCAATATTTGCATGCACCTAGAACTACTCATTGGACTGCAGTTAAGAGAATTCTAAGGTATCTTAAGTACTCAGGAGGCCTTGGACTTTAGATTACCAAGTCCCCATCTCTTCTTGTAACTGCTTATTCAGATGCAGACTAGGCAGGATGTGCTGATGATAGGAGATCTACAGGTGGTTTTGCTGTATTCTTGGGATCTAATCTTGTGTCATGGAGCGCAAGAAAATAGGCCACTGTTTCAAGGTCAAGTACAGAGGCTGAATATAAAGCCTTGGCTAATGCTACAGCTGAAGTAATGTGGATTCAGCCACTTCTTTATGAGCTTGGTATTAAAGCTCCCCAGGCTGCAAGATTGTGGTGTGATAACATCGGAGCAACATATCTCTCAGCCAATCCCGTTTTTCATGCACGAACAAAACACATGGAAGTTGATTTTCATTTTGTCAGAGAAAGAGTGGCTCGGAAACTACTTGAGATCAAGTTCATTCCCACAGGAGATTAGCTCGCAGATGGGTTTACAAAACCACTTACAATGAGAGGATTGGAAAAATTCACATACAATCTTAACCTCGGCAAAGCTCCTTGAGTTTCAGATTGAGGGGGAGTGTTAGAATAGTTGAATAGATATAGGACTTGTGTTTAAACCTGTAATCCTATTCTATCTCTACTTCTCTCTCCTGTAGCGTTTCTTCTCTGTCTCCTATAACGATCTATCAGATTGATCTCTCCAAAACTTATACACCAAGGCTTATGCCCAATATATATCAATACGACCCGAGACAAAGGGTTTAACGCTTCCAGCCAATTTTACAGTCTCCAGACTCCGGCGGGTAGCGTACGGGATGCGGAGCTCTGCTGCGGTCTCGAATAAATCCTCAGCGGCATCGGTGGCGAACGGGGTTGACAGCAGAGGATGGCTGGAGCTCGGGCGGTGGCTGTGATCTTCAGATCGAGGCACTTGCTCTTGGCTTGGTACTCCCCTGTGCGAGATAGAGGGTCAAGGCAGTAGATTAGATCATGGAGAAGACAACAGCGAAGAAAGGAAGTGCTGAGAACCTACAAACGCGACGGAAACGACCGGCGAAGACCCCCTGCGGCGGTGAACTCCGGTGAGATCCAGCGACGAGTTCTAGGGCACGGGAGTCTGCGTTTTTGGCGAAAAATCGGACAAGGCGGACGTGTGGAGTATTTATATGGAGTCAAAACAGGCGAGGGTACGAGATCGATCGAAATCGATTGATTCGATTCGACCTGGGTTCGGCTACTGGAGTTCAGGAAGAACACGGCTGAGCGAGGGAGATTGTTTTTTTTTTTTTTGAGGCAAGGCTGAGCGAGGGAGATGACAGGCGGGCCAGAGCAGTCAGCGGGCGAGAGCTGAGAAGATGAAAAAAACAAGAAAGAGAGGGAGCTGCGGGTTGGGCTGCCGCTGCGCTGAAATGGGCCGGCGGGCTAGCTCCTGTCGCCTGCGCTGGCGCGCGCGAGCGGAGGATAGAGAAGGTCGCGGCTGCGCAGGCCCATATGAACAGTACTATCTGCGAAGATATACTGTACAGGAAATATATCGTTGCTACAACTAAAACTCCATAATAAATCCTTAAATACTATAAACACAGAGTAAAATATTATAGCTATGCTAGAAAACAGTGAACATTTTTAAGACACAAATGCACTTTAAACAAATACATATATTATGCAATACAAGCATATAAAGGGCATTATAACAACTATAAAATAATTTTGTGTTTCTAAAATTCCCAAAATAGTTTATGTAAACTCCAGATAATATCATTAACATTTTCTAAATACAATTTATAGGGGAGGAGTCATATTATCTCCACTCCAAATATTTGCCTTAAGTTGCAATAAAGATTTGAATAGTCAGAAAATTTCAAATGTGCATAGAAAATCATGATGAAAAAGAATGATCCTATTAACATTCCAAATCTAAAGAATTGGGATGTTACAAATCTACCACCCTTAAAATGAATCTTGTCCTCGAGATTCGAAGAGGCTGGAAAAAAAGGTTAGGTTCGGGATTCTTCTGGAATATTCATTGTTCATCCGAGATTCCGGTGTGCTACCACCCTTGGAATAAGAGTCACTTGTCTTCAAAAATCTTACTCCTTCGATAATACCATTCATGTGTATGCACTACACTCCTTTGCGATCTTGAATTCCATATCAAAAGAGTGGTCTTCCATTAACTCGGCCTTCATGGTTGACAGGTCTTGCGCCAATACTAAACAATATTGATACTCTCATGGTGGCCATCAAGAATGAATCCTGCAGAAATGGGTTTGGGCTTATTCTCACTGTACAACCTACAATAGGCAATTGTTTCCTTTATCAGGGATAAAATATCATACCATTCTAAGGTTTAGGCTTAACAACTTCGTCTCTCTACTATAGGTAAGTCACTCTAGATTAATCATCCCACATAGTAAGAGCGAATAATAGGAGTAAGTCGGCATGGTGATCAATTCATTCCACACCCAAATCATTACCTTGTATATGGTTTAGAAAATCTCGCATTCTAACACTTGGGCATCCTCACAAGCATTGTAAAAATTTCTCTTGTTCGCGGACTGGGTTCGGACAAATCCATTGGTTCCGCATGCCAAACAAAACCAACTATCGTTCCTCTCAACTACAGGTTTATGTCACTACTATAAAACATCTACTATTTATAGCTTCCTGTAGGGTTCTTCCTTCAGCAAGATTGTGTTGGCTTCTTGTCAGATCTTGGCGCATGTAGTAAAACTTAAACTCATCACTGGGTTGCAGCATGTATTAGGATATAGACAGAATAAAGACCTAAGGGGAAAACACTACCCATATGCTCATGCTAGCAACTAAAACTCCAACAACAACAAAAACAAACACTAAATTCACACAATTCACGCAAGTCACCAAAACTATCCTAGAGTAATCACATCAAAAGAGCACATATGAACAATCAAAGCACCCAATTGCATAATACAAACAATCCACAAAATATGACAACACGGAAAGCAATGACCAACCAAACTTATGACATTTCACACAACACAAGCAAAACCTACAGGTAAGGTCATATCCACAAGAGATATGATCTCATCATACTACCGCAAATCGTTTATCGAACACAACATAGGAATGGTTGTCTGCCAACTAAAAGTGTTCAAATGATACTAATACAACTACAAGGGGCATCGACTATTGAAAAGAGAAGGCAATTAGCAAAAGATACGAACACGACAGTGAAGACTACTAAGTAGACAAAAAGTTATAAAACAAGTTTTACCCTCCTATAGTTTTTCTGATCCATTTTCTAGGGTCACGACCTACAATCAACACATAGCTCTGATACCATCTGTAACGACCCGAACCTGATAAGATTCGATGTCTCTGTGCTCACTGTGCTAGTCCCTGGATCGACTCACTAGCACACACAGTACATATGAATATCAAATAACAAGTGCATCATTTACTATAATGTATGATCCAGAATTTATAAAGTATTACAAACTCATACTACATAACTAGCTTTACTCAATAATAACAGCGGAAATGTAGCATAAGCAAACGATGAGTCCCATCAATGCCCACTGGCGAAATGCCGAGTGAAGACTCGCGACCCTACTGTATCTCACTGATCATCTGAAAATCCTGCAACATGATAAGTTGCAGCCACAAAGGTCAACACATTGAATGCATTGGCAAATCACACATAATAATACAACAAACCTACATCCACAAGTAAAGTATGACAAACAAAACACTTAAGTTAATTTGGAGAAGAAAGTCTTCACCTACCTCCACTACCTGAAGTCACAACCGCCTCTAATTCATTTGCCCAAGATAACCCCAAAGATTTTAAGTAAACATGACAAGAACTTCAGAAGTATCTCAAGTGCGCTCTGTCAGTGGCGCATTCTCTAGAGGCAATAGAGCGCTCTTCCAAGGAAGCATCCACCTGATTTAAGTTCCGAAAACTATACCTCGCCTCAAGTGCGCTTTGTCAATGGCACATTCTCTAGGGACAATAGAGCGCTCTGCTAGTGATGCATTCGCCTGGTTAATAATCCCGAGCCTACTGCTATAAACACTCACCTCTTTCATGGATCACTCGACACATCCCATGCCTACCATGGCAAGTTGATCACACCATCACATAATACAATCAATATCAGAATATGACAACAGAGAACATACAGATCAAACCAAGCACATGTCATAGCATAAAAATCACACATGCATAGCAGAATATAGGATGAGCAAAATCAAAAGTGCAAACTTGCCTTGAACGATGTTGAAGTACTCTAACGGTTAATTCTGATCCGCTTCGCACTCCGAACAATCTATACGATTAACGAAAGCACCGATAAATAAATTGTACTCACATAACACCACAATAAAGTCAACAACAAGAAATTCAAATCAAAACTTAAATAACAGAACATAACAGTAGGTATATATTATCTACATGCTAGTAATATCACAATGCAAGAAGAACCAACTAATTTGGATCAACGGTTTAAAAGATATGGCCTCCGGAAGTTTGAATTCGAATTTGAATAAATTCAAATTTAAACTGTTCAAAAATGTGAAATTTTGAGTCCACAATATTCTCCTGGTCACTATGAGTACACAGGAAAAAGAATCAATGAATTTGGAGTTATGGATCTCAAGATATACCTAAATGAACATTTGATATGGAATCTGCCAAAATAAATTGTGTCAAAATAGATTTCTTCGAAGAACTGCTGCGGCTGTTGATGTGCCACGTGGCGGGTTTCTAATGGCTGTTACCTGTCCGCTCGGAGGTTTAAACGGCGAACGGCCACAACATAGAGAATAACGGTTCGGTAGAAAAAAACATATGCCATCCACTATCAGCAGTTGGATGGAGTTCGGACGGCTAAGGGCGGCTCACCGGAGGAAACAGGTTGTGGCGTCACCGGAGTTGGAGAAGAACGACGTCGGCGGCTATGGCGGCGACGGTGGCGCGTGCTCCGGTGGTCTCCAGACTCCGTAGGGTAGCGTATGGGACGCGGAGCTCTGCTGCAGTCTCGAATAAATCCTCAGCGGTGTCGGTGGCCAACGGGGTTGACGGCAGAGGATGGCTGGAGCTCGGGCGATGGCTGTGATCTTCGGATCAAGGCGCTTGCTCTCGGCTCGGTACTCCCTTGTGCGAGATAGAGGGTCAAGGCGGTAGATTAGATCATGGAGAAGACAGTAGCGAAGAAAGGAAGTGCTGAGAACCTACAGACGCGACGGAAACGACCGGCGAAGACCTCCTGCGGCGGTGAACTCCGGTGAGATCCAGCGACGAGTTCTAGGGCACGGGAGTCTGCGATTTTGGCGAAAAATCGGACAACGCGGATGTGTGGAGTATTTGTATGGAGTCAAAACAGGCGAGGGTACGAGATCGATCGAAATCGATTGATTCGATTCGACCTGGGTTCGGCTACTGGAGTTCAGGAAGAACACGGCTGAGCGAGGGAGATGACTGGCGGGCCAGAGCAGTCAGCGGGAGAGAGCTAAGAAGAAGAAAAAAAAACAAGAAAGAGAGGGAGCTGCGGGTTGGGCTGCCGCTGCGCTTAAATGGGCCGGCGGGCTAGCTCCTGTCGCCTGCGCTGGCGCGCGCGAGCGGAGGATAAAGAAGGTCGCGGCTGTGCAGGCCCATATGAACAGTACTATCTGCGAAGATATACTGTACAGGAAATATATCTTTGCTAGAACTAAAACTCCATAATAAAGCCTAAAATACTATAAACAAATATTAAAATATTATAGCTATGCTAGAAAACAGTGAACATTTTTAAGACACAAATGCACTTTAAAAAAATACATATATTATGCAATACAAGCATATAAAGGGCATTATAACAACTATAAAATAATTTTGTGTTTCTAAAATTCCCAAAATAGTTTATGTAAACTCCAGATAATATCATTAACATTTTCTAAATATAATTTATAGGGGAGGAGTCATATTATCTCCACTCCAAATATTTGCCTTAAGTTGCAATAACGATTTGAACAGTCAGAAAATTTCAAATATGCATAGAAAATCATGATGAAAAAGAATGATCCTATTAACGTTCCAAATCTAAAAATTTGGGATGTTACATTCTTTTCTCAAGAATAGAGCAAGAAAACTTGTTTTGGGCAACAAAACTCGCCGAAATAAATGAATGGGAAGCCCCCGAGTCGAATAAAATTACTGCGGGTATGTTATTAACAGGAGACATACCAATGACCACTTCAGGGTTGTCTTGGGATTCTTCGGCGGATATATGATGCACCTAGCCTTGGATGAGCTCCTCCTTGGTGTATGATTCCACGTGGTTGACTTGAGACTTGAGGGGTGCATTTAGCTTATTGTTTTTGGGACACCGTTTTGATAGTGTTCGGTCTACCCACAAGAGAAACATGAGTTGTTGCGCTGCTATTCTTCCCGGACAGGATTGGTCACGATATTCTTGACTTGGTTGTTGGTCTTGTTGGCATTCTGCTACCAGGTTGGTTTGAACTCAAACTGAGGCTGCTGCCAAGTACGAGCCTTCTGCACTAGCTGTCCATCCTTCTTAGGCTCGAACTTGCGTTTATGGTCATTATAAGTGGGCTTATTATTGTGAACGAGCTTGTGCTCCCTTTCTGCAATGAGGGCCTTGTTCACCAAAGTCTGAAAGTCAGGGAAATCGAACATGCTGAGTGTGCATCGGACTTGATGGTTGAGTCCTCCAAGGAATCGATTAATGTTCCTTTCTTCAGTGGCCACATCATAGTGGGAATAACGAGCCAAGTGATTGAATTTATGCAGTTACTCACTCACTGACAAGTTTCCTTGAGTGAGAGCAAGGAACTCACGCTGCTTGACTTTCATGATACCGGCGGGAATGTGGTACTTGCGGGAAGCCACATAGCTTTAGTATTATCCCACCTTATAGGGGCAACTCCTTCAAGATAATGTGTAGCAAATGGAACCTTGTCGACTTCTTCAGTGCGGGAAATTTCAAGCTTCTTCTCAATAGTCCGCAACCAATCATCGGCTTCCAAAGGATCGACAACTTTACTGAAACTGGGAGTCTTAGTCCTCCGAAAGTCTAATAGTTTGGAGTGATTGCCATACTAATTTCCATTATGCCCAACCATAGCCTGCACACTTCTCAGTAATTCAAGTAAATATTGGTTTCTTCTTTCTTTGAACATTCTCATAATCTGCTCTGTGGTAGGTGGTTGCGGTGGAGGAGGTGGTGGTGGCTGATATGGTTCAGGGGAATGCTCTGCTTGTCGGGCGGAGCGATGAACGGGAGTATCGTCACCTACCTGACTGCTGCTACCTCCTCTTGTCATCCTTTTTCCCAATACGAGGCATCGAGATGAGCAACATCCATAAATGGGGAAGAAAAGTAAGCGACAAAGCCCAAAATAAAGCAACAAGAAACCAATGCGAATAATAACGAAGAAAAGTTCCAACATAATTATAAATAGACTCATACATGAAACAAAACATCATGATAAGTACGACTACTCTCGTACATGATAGGAAACATCATGAAAAGTACGACTACTCTCGTCCCTCCATGCACCATGACAACCTTGGATACTCTGGTGATCTAGTGCTCTGTTGGTCCTGTTGGGTCCTCTCCTGACCCGAACTCGGATCCTGAACTGATGGCATTAATAGAAACCTCCGGGTTAAAGGTAACACCATGACGCTGCCTCGAGGGCTCTCCCTCAGGGGCGGGTGCTGGATGGGGCTGGAGCATAGGGGTTGCAAGAGTAGCGAGAAGCGAAGCCCACTCGGTAGGGGCACTGTGGGGAGTCACGGTCGAGGTGCCCCGAGCTACTCAAAGGAGTAACCGGGGTAGCTAGAGAGCTAGAAACTGGGGGAATAATGGGGGTGAACCCTATGGAAGGTGGAACGAAACTGGACCTAGCGGCCACCAAAGCAGTACGAGCACGAGTCAGCTCTCGGGCTAGCTCGTGAATCAGAAGATAGCTAGTAGTGATATAGCAGGAAAGATGGCTAGCGGGACTCTCGGCCGCCAGATCAATAATAGGAAAATGGATACGCCCATCATCATGCAGTGATGGGTAGTTGTAGAAGCCTGGGTCAGTCTGCATTTGGATCTCATTATAGTGTAACTCAACGAGAATCTCAAACGTAGCAAACTGAACAACCTG
>NC_041385.1:612458692-612465380 GCF_002162155.2 Triticum dicoccoides
CACTCTTAGTAGAATGGGTGTATGTGCCAGATGTCGAACTACAATGCAAGGTAACCATCGTGTGATACTCGAATACTGAGGCTGCCAGACGCTCCCGGTACACCCGATACACTGGGTCGTCACCGTGAGGGTAGAGTCGACGCCATACGCTTCGAAGAAGGTGCGGCGAAGTGTACGGTACCAGCTCCAACTGACACGCATATGGCACTGGAGCCATATACACTCACAACCAATAGTCGGTTAGTAATAAAATAAACTATATGCATACTATGTATCAACCAAAAGCACACAAGTACAATCGACACTCAGAGTTACTATCTACCATTTGAATTAACGCGTTAGCTGTCTAGCATGTCCTACAGTCAGCACGACTCTGATGCCAACCATTGTGGCACCCCGACTCAGAGTGACCGGGTTGCCCTGCATTGCCATCCCAAAGATCATGTCTTCTGGCAACACACAATAGACTAGTTCAGAAATACAACTGCTTTATTGATACTAGCGGAACATAGAGTTTGATATTACATTGCGAGGCCAAGTGGCACACTCAGTGGTGCTGAACATATGTACATTATTTAGTAGACATGAGCATGGGCCTCGACATCACGATAAGACTACGCTGCAGCGGAACAAACGACGTAGAAGAACTACACCTCACAGGGACACTGACGTGGACACGGTCTAGACGGGAATGCGATATGCAACTCCAACTCTGATATGATTTCTCCTGAAACTGGCATGACACGCCAGGTCATTACATTGAATGTACTTGCAAGCTCACACAAACAAAACGACAATGGCAACCAAATGATATTTAAGCAGGTTTAATGCAAGAATTTAACATGCTCTCATGAAGTGATAGTGCTCATAACAGGGCCTTTCCGACCCGCTTACCATCTCAGTTACCTCGTAACCATGAACTTCATCATATCAATGTGATCACTTCCGGATCACAAAAAACCATATCAATGGTCTCAACAACTTCACCATCATAACTAGTACCACAAGTATTCACTTGGTGTGCAAGTTTTAATATTTTTGTTGATCAACGGTGTGACCTATTACGAACTTGTGTCCATGACCGAGGACGCGGCTATCGATAGACTATATACACTCTGCAGAGGTTAGTACATTGTACCCACACCACGGAACCCATGGCCTTGGACTCCCATTCGGGTGGACCAAAGGTGTTCCGATAGAACCAGTCTATAGCTATGACACTCTCCCGGTCACTCTGACCAACTCCCCTTTGGGCTAAGTCAGGGGTGGCCCCGATGCCACTCCGGACATCCAACGACCACCGTCGTGGCAAAACAATCATCCTAAACGGGGACATGATACCGAAATAACTACGGGCACACAAGGTTATACCTGCCTACCGGGCCAGGGTAGCGCCAGTGAATAACCTCCCCTAGTTGGAGGCACCGGCGAGAGGCATAACAACAAACCGAGAAAGGGCCCCCTCATAAAGGCAAATGTGGTTGCACTTAGGAAAGCTCGATTCGGTGGCACCATGACTCGATCAACAACATGCTCAAGTTGGTTTATTACCAGGTTTCAACTTGCACACCTTTTTGAGAGAGCCAGAATTATGCTATGATTTGTTAGAATTTCTCTATGTGCTTCACTTAAATTTTTTGAGCTATGGAATTGCTCTAGTGCTTCCCTTATATCTCTCCGAGCACGATGTGCCTTAATATTTTTGAATAAATCATCTCATGCTTCACTTAGATTTATTTGAGAGTTAGTAATTTTTGAAGAAATTCTCTCATGCTTCACTTATATTATTTTGTGAGATGAAATTTTTTATGCTCATGCTCTGCACTTAGATTTGTTTGAGCTATCAAAAGCAACATATGAAACTAGTCCCAGTGTGATAGATATTCAAGAGGGATATAATAAAAACTTTCATGAAGATCATTGGACAAAATAAACTTGATTCTTTGTAATAGTTTTGAGATCTGATGATAGTGATATGTGGGTCATGTTGATGAGTAATTGTGCTTTAGTTTCCCTATGCAAGCACGAAAGTCAATAGTTATGCAATGAAATTGCATCCTACTTGTGGTGCATTATTCAGTGTTAGTTGCTTAATGCTCGCTTATGAGATTTTTCGTTTCTTTGTTGGATGTTTCTCAATATTTTTGTTAGCCTTCACTTGTACTAAGTAGGAATACTACTTGTGCATCCAAAATCCTTAAACCCAGTTTCGACATATGATTCCACTATGCCTACCTATATGCGGTATTTCCGTGCCATTCTAAGAAAATCTGTATGTGCCATCTCTAATCTTCAAAATAAATTTCCTTTTTGTGTGCTCGTACTGCACATGAAATGGTAGGGGGTGGCCGATATTTTTCCATGTAAGATGTGTTATTCTCAAGATGAGTGTTTATTCACTTGTAATCGCACGAGAGTACGACAAAGGTATTAGGGATGCCCAGTCCCGAAATGAAAAATGAATTTACTTTACATTGTCAAATAATAAATTCCTTCGAAAGTGTTGGTATGGACGGCACCCGTGGATACGTCTAGCCGTGGAATGTGAAAGTATGCACTAGAAAAAAATACACTTCCGTGATGATACGTGTTTGTCACAGTAGGTCGCGTTTTTTGTCATGCATGTACATCCATGACGATTTTATGACAGAATCAAGATAGTCATACCTGTGCTGTCGTAGAAGTGTTCCATGACATTACCAAAATTATCATCACGGAAGTGTCCACTTCCATGAAGATAAATCGCGCGTCACAGAAGTGCTTTCGTCAAGGGTGACTGACATGTGGCATCCATAGTAACGGAACGTCGTTAAGCTATCGGGTCGTGTTTTGGATCGGATAGCCCATTAACAGCCCCGACCAATGGGGATTTTCCACGTGTAAAATCATCATTGGCTGGAGGAAACACGTGTCGGCTCATCGTTGGGACAGATATCATCCACTCATTGGACATAAGGCGCCTATGATACGTCGACACATGGAATGGCCCAACAGAGGCCCATTCATGTGAAAAGGCCGACCCGTTTGACTTGGTCAAAAGGTGGCGGGCCAGCCCATGGAAAGCCTGTTAACGGCCTCTTCGCATATAGCCCATTTATAGCCCGCTAACCCAAGGCCCGTTACGCCATATCCGAATTAGGCCCAGTAGCATCATTTGGGCCATCCAATATGATTCCAGCCCGTTTTCACTTCTGGCCCATGTATGGCCCATGACGTCTTTCGGCCCATATGAGGCCCTTTGTAACTCTTGGCCCATTAACGGCCCGTGGTTAAACTGGCATGTAATGAACAGTGTATCACTTTACACCCATTAACGGCTCGTGCTGAAACTGGCCCGTAATGAACAGTGTATCACTTTATACCCATTAACGACCCATTATTCCGTTGGGCCATTTCCAGCCCATGTTATCTTTCGGCCTTCTCAGAGCCCATTTATTCTTGGGCTCATTTCCAGCATTCGTTTACTTACGACCCGTTACTGTCATTTTCTGCTTGTGGGCCAAATTCAGCCCGTGGTTACAGTCGGCCCGTTTGTGGTCCGTTAATACGTTGGGCCGTTTTCATAGCGTCATCAAATACGGCCTATCAACGATAGCCCATTATGGCCGGCCCATGAACGGGCGATTCCAACTCTAGCCCGTTTACAACCATAATGCGGTCTGTTTGGCCCATGTTTGGCCAATCGATCATATGACCCGTATAAGGACAATCGATCATACGGCCCATAGAAGGCCCATTGATGATACGACCCGTAGAAGGCCCATTGTTTCTACGGCCCATAGACGGCCCATTGTTTCTACGGCCCATAGAAGGCCCACTGTTTCTACGGCCCGTAGGAGGCCCAGTGTCACTACAGTAAATATTAGCCCATGGTTATTGTGGCCTAGTTTTTAAAAAATAGGTTATTGCAGCCACTAGCAAACCGCGGAAAAAGAACTGCAATGACTACAAGCAAACAAATAAACAAGAAAACAAGGAAATAAACAAGCAAGCAACTAACACTAGGCTAGCACGGCTATTACACATATTACATCCACTGGGCATCAAAGTTCGCCACCAGTGCAAATATAGGGAACAAAGCAGCATATCATATACACTGGTTGTCAAAGCTGGCGACCAGTGCAAATAAACGCCGCAGCAAAACAAATCCAGAACTGAAACCACTTCAGAAGATCTCAAGAAACAATATCCTGGGTACCCATAATGCTGGCAAGATGCTTAGCAAGCTTATTAACTTTCTCTCGTTTGGCGCTTAAATCCTCCAGCGCTTGCTGTTGCACCAGGAAATATGCATCTGAATTCTGCAGGGACTTCCTCAGTCCTTCAGCTTCCTGTCGCAGCACATCTGATCGATGTCTTTCAACTTGAAGTTGAGACTCAAGAAGACGAACTGATTCAGGCAGCGAGTTCGAAGAGCTTGTGCCAGCAGTAGTGGCCAGTAACTCGAACACTACATCAAGACAAGACTTTTGGGTTCTCTCACTGTCGTCAAGATAGTTTTTACCAGCTTTCTTGGAGACCAACAGGGATGTCTTACTATCTTGAACCTTATCTGCATTACTTCCTTTACCATTGCATAACGCGGTACTGTTCTCCAATATTTTGTCCGCATTCTAAAAGAGAAACAAGCAGACACATCACAGGTTTACTATGTTGTATATGAAACTCATTTTGGTAAATGAGTTCTGTAGTAATGTGGACATGATAACATCATGAAACAAACATATATCTATGTACCATGGTCTATATCATTCTAGTTTTTGTTGCCAAATCAAGATAGAGACATAGTTCAAATAATATTTGTTCAAGAAAAAGCAGAATAGACAGAATATAAGTGTGGGAAACTATAGAGAAATAACAACACTTTTAATGTGCATGACATGAGAACATAACTGTTTATTCAATTGAAACTGAAATCAACCTAGAGCAGGTTACAACAGCAAACCAGTTAAAGAAACAGGTTTGAAACATACCTGTTGCGCCATTGGAGTTTCAATTCCATCCTTCAAATTTGAAAATAGTTGGTATGAGTAAATACAGTAATGCAAGAGCAAAGGAGTATGAACCATAGTACAGAACCTGACCTGAGAACAAATCTTCTTCTCCTTTAAGCGTTGAGTTGGGATTCAGAGTGGTCTCGTGCTTTGGGCACTGCAGTTCCCTTACTAACTGCTCGTGTTTGGGTGCTCTGTGGTGGAGACGGTGCTGTGTCAACTGGAACTGGGTTACTATCTGCCGGGGTTGGGGTTAGAAGGGGTGTAGCTGGTTCTCTGTCCAACTAGGTAGGAGTACAATCTGCGAGAGTCTGGGTTATGTGTGGTGGATCTGGTCCTTGGGCAAGTACAACCGTGGTTCTATCTGCATCAACTGGTAGCACTATCTTTTCTGAAGACCGTGTTGTTACTCCCTTAGATACTGCCATCACCCTCTCCAATTCAAATGGCTGATAAACAAGAAAAGTAATTGAAAGTATAGACATTGTATGATAGACAGGTGCAATGGATAGTGTGGAATAAAAGAGGGCATGAAATAATTCATATTTATGTTGTCTAACCAAACAGGATAGCATGACACAATTTCACATATATGATGGCTAACTAAACAGGATAGCATGACACAACTTCACATTATGATGGCTAACTAAAAAAGATGGAAAGACATAGTTCAAAATATTATAACTATGTAAACAGGATGACATGATATAACTATATAATGTGTTTATTAAATAGGTTGGCATGCCATAATTCACATACATTCACGGATAGAATGCCATAATTCAAAATATGATGACTGTAAACACTAAACAGGATGAGATGATATAACTATATGATGTCTTTATTAAATGGGTTGCCATGCCATAATTCAGATAGATGATGTGTATGTACTATGTAAACATGATGGCATGATATAATTCAAATATATGATTTATATAGTAAGCAAGTAAGTAGATGACAATCCATATATGATGTAAAAACTAAGCAATGCAAGACAACATGCATGACATGGGTAATATGACCCTGCCAAGTTTGAGCATAGACCTCAGGGGGGAAATAGGACTGGTCATCAGTCTCTGAATCCTCCTCTGAGGAGCTCTTTGTAACCACCAAGATGTCTGCTTCAGCAGGTAGCATTGTCTGCTCTGAATACCTTGTTTTCACTCCAGATACTTCCATCACCGCTTCAAATGGCTGATGCACAGGAAGAGTAGTTGAATATATGAACGTTGTCGACAAATGGAACACGTAATACAAAAAAACGATAGCATGATATGATTCACATACATGATGATTGGCTAAACAACATGGCATTGCATAATTCACATATATAATGCCTTTGCAACAAGATAGCATTGTATAATTCACATATATAATGTCTTGCGACAAGATGTCAATGCATAATTCACATATATGGTAATTAGACACTGAACATGTGGCATTCACACAAAGCATGTCTAAACTAATCAAATGACATAGCAATGCGAGACACCATACACACGATATGAGCAACATAACCCTGCCAAGTTAGAGCATACACCTCGGGGGGGGGGGGATAGGACTGGTCATCTATCTCTCAATCCTCCTCTGAGGAGCTATCTGTAACCAGCGAGATATGCGCTTGGTCAGATAGCATAGTCTGATCTGAAGACCTTGTTTTCACTCCAGAATTTGCCATCACCCTGTCAAATGAC
>NC_041385.1:612465859-612502922 GCF_002162155.2 Triticum dicoccoides
CAAGATGTCAATGCATAATTCACATATATGGTAATTAGACACTGAACATGTGGCATTCACACAAAGCATGTCTAAACTAATCAAATGACATAGCAATGCGAGACACCATACACACGATATGAGCAACATAACCCTGCCAAGTTAGAGCATACACCTCGGGGGGGGGGGGGATAGGACTGGTCATCTATCTCTCAATCCTCCTCTGAGGAGCTATCTGTAACCAGCGAGATATGCGCTTGGTCAGATAGCATAGTCTGATCTGAAGACCTTGTTTTCACTCCAGAATTTGCCATCACCCTGTCAAATGACTGATGCACACGAAGAGCAGTTGAATGTACTAACATTGTTGAGAAATGTAATATGTAACAAAAAAAAGGATGGCCTGATATAATTTACATATAAGATGGCCGGCTAAGCAGGATGGCATTGCAAAATTCACATATATGATGCCTGGCTAAACAAGATGGCGTTGCATAATTCACATAAACGATGAATAAACTAAACATATGACATTCACACAAAGGATGTCTAAACTAAGCAGATGACATATTTGATGTATAAAGTAAGCAATGCAAGGCACCATATGCATGATATAACCAACATCAGCATGTCAAGTTAGAGCGAAGACCTTAGGGGGTAAATAGGAGGTGTCTTCTTCTGAATCCCCCTCAGAATAGATATCCTTCTCTCGATTACAATCTGAAATGCGTGGAGGGGGGGGGGCTGCCTTTGCACCTACTATGGAGCGACGTTTGCATGAAATTTTATTGCCACGCAAGGCTCGTCTCTTTTGCTCTACATGTTCAGTTCCATTGTTTACAATAACTGTCATGCATAGGAATAAAACATAGTGAGATTATGTAAGGAGTGCATGCAGAAATCCAGAGTGATGGTAGCAACCTGTGGATAGATCCAAAACCAATAATAGCAGGCAGACAATGGCTTCAGTTAAAAAATACAGATAATGGCTTATTTACTGTTTTTTCCACCCAATATGAAACTCATAGTAGACACCGGAGATTAACCAGATAGTAGATAGATACTATTGATTGCTGCCCCAACATGTACCCCACAACCATTTAAAAACTCAAGTTTGACCATTAGTTTGGAGCTGACTCAGAGTCTAATCGGTGAACATGACGATAAAGTAGTATGTAATATTAAGTGATGCATAATGTATGCAGACATGAAAGAGTGCGACCTCTCTTGTGGACCCGTGTAGTCCTCGAGGTCATCTGCTTGGTTGATGATGGTAATGCAGTTTTCATGGCTGCCAGTGGCGGGGAAGAAGATCTGAGGCGGTGAAAGATAGTCTGGTGGCCGGATCCCTGTTGTGCTGAACCCTTCTATCGTTGGAGCAGCTGAGCTGGGGTGGATGACGGCGCAGCAGGAGCGGGACAAACCACGCAAGGTTTTCTTTGACAAATATCTGTAAAAGAAGTAATTCTGTAAGGGATCGTTTGAATTGGAGGATTCCAACAATGCAGGGATAGAAAATAGACAGGAATACGATAGGAATGCACGTGCAAAACAGAGAATTTAAAAACACAGGATTTCTGCCAATCTGGGTGTTTGATTCACAACGATTGGAAGATCACAGGATGCAAATAAGCATGGTGAGATTAAGTCAAACCACAAGAAAATGTACGGTTATAATGCTATTATGCTACTATCTCTTAGTCTTGTGCTTCATGAATAGGAATTTGAAAAGGATGACAAGTGAAAATTAAAATTCCTACGTTTTTTGTTTCAAGGAGGCACTAAAGGAACAAATCCTACAGTTTTCCTTTGCTCCATTCCTTTGAACCAAATTCATGAATAGTAGTACCATAGGAAACTTCCCAATTCCTATGTTTTTCATTCACTTTTCCTTTCAAGCACTGGCGATTCTAGTAGGCGGGCTTGAGCAAGGAAAAGCCTACATTGAAAAAAATGTTTTTGTGCTACTTCTATTACTTTGGACCCAGGCCACTGCACTACTAGCTAAACTCCCAGGGCCATCGACAAATGCACAACTCAAACACGCAGAGAAAAATAATGATGGCGTTCAAGAGAGTCCATCACGGAAAGCTAAGTTGCCTGGTACCTCACTGCTTGTCATATAGTAGGATAAAATAATCGTATTTCCTGTTACTACGTGTTCTCAGTGGACAATATATATAACATGTAGAGTAAAAAAGAGATGCAACAAGTGTACAACCTCTTTGGTGAAGCCATGTCGACCTCAGCGTGATTGGGTTGGCCGGTGAGGATGCTCCGGCTGACTTGGCTGTCAGAGGAGGGGAAGAAGATCTTAGGCGTCTGGAGATTGAGCCCGAGGTACTGCTCCGCTGTGATGGAGGGTTTCGTCATTGGAGCAGCTTCGGTGAGTTGTACGACGCCGAGGCTGAAGCAAGACAAGAGAGACAACGTTAACCTGAGTGGAATTCTAATAGCATCTCAAATACATGACATAAAATACATAACCACAAAGTGCTAGATGTAAAATACATTAGCCGCTCATCTCTGAACTTAACTCTCGAAACTGAACTTAATTGTCGAAACTGAACTTAACTGTCGAAACTATATTTTGTTGTCGAAACTTTGCTGTCGAAACTGAACGCACTAGCAAGGTGAGGCTACACGTCGGTCGACTGACTTTTTCATCTCTGGTCAGTCGATTTTGCAGCCGTTGGATACGAAATCAAGGGCATGCAGTTCATCTTCAACCTCCACCCCCCTGAGCCGCCAGCCACCACCGGCCAAACAGCAGCCCCCCGCCGCCTGCGGCCGGCGGTGCGCCACCCCGCCCTCCCCGAAAACACTCCCCACCACCAGTCCGCCCCTGCCCTGGCCATCCATCTAGGCCCCCCGTGCCGAGCTTTTTCTTCGGCGATCCCCACGCCACCGCCCTGCCACCACCCTGCCACCCTGGCGACCACCGCCCCACCCTGAACCCTAAGATAGATAGTGGGGTACCTCTCTGGCGAGCCCTCCTCCCTGCTGCGGCTGGTTCTTCCTTCACCCCGGCGAGCCCCCCACCCCCTGAAAATCGACTGACCCAAAAGTCGATTCAGTCGACTGAAGTATAGCTAAATCGGAGCAGCATCGCAAGCAAGAGCAAGAGCGAGAGTAGCAGCGCGAGCAAGAGCAATAGCAAGAGCAGACCAGGCAGGGGACCGAGAGCAAGAGCAGAGCAGCATCGCAAGCGAAAGCTAAAGCAGCAGCAGCTCCTACTGATGTGGACGTCGCCGCCGAGGGAGCGACACCATGGAGGAAGTGGCCGGCGACGCCGCCGTGGATGGAGCCACGCCGTGTCGGCTCGGGACCGAGCGTCGGCAGCACCGTGAGATCGAATCGAGAAGAAAATGCGGCGATTAGTGTACAACCTCTTTGGTGGCACCGATTAGGCCGCAGCTTCATCCGAGGAAACGGTGATGATGATGCTCTTCCGGTGGTGCAGGTGAAGACGATAGTGTGGGAATGGAGGTGGCGCAAAAGACGAGGGGAACGTCGGGGCAGCTCCTTGGAGGTGGAGGACAGGGTGGCTGAACCGGCGGGACGACGAGATAGACAACGGATCCTCATCCGGTACGGTGGATGAGGGACGTCGAGGTGTTGTCATGGATGACATCGTCAGGGAAGAGGCTCCGGCTGGGTGGCGGACGGAGCAGGTTGTGGGGCTTTGTCTTGGGTTTTCGCGGCCTCGGTGTACGAATGGGTGGTCGGATGGGATGGCAGTGGGGAACCGTGGGTAAGGGACGCGCTTATCCGAAATGTGGGGTAAGTTATGAAAGTACCCCCACCGATTTGAGGCGGTTCTTTCGGTTCAGGGCTACCACGGGCATTTTGCATGTCGGGATTTCACAGGAGGTGGGAGTTTTCGTGCATGTTGTAATTTCGGAATAGCAAGGCGCGGGTTGAGATGGAGGGAGTTGTCGGAGCACGACGAGACAAAGATATATCTTAAATATTTTGGGCTAACAAGGCGCGAGTTGAAATGTCCGGACAAGCCTAACATGTACTGTACCAAGTCAATGCCCACTACAAATGTCATTCAAAACTTTGAATTCATGTTATGTTCAATTAAAATATTTCGCTACGTGTATAATGCATGCAACCTACTACTCAAATGAATGTTTTAGTGCATTCCAAACGTATATACTACCACTTCAATATGAACTAAATTTGAATTCGTTTCTCTATTTGAATAAGATCTAAAGTAATGATTGTTGTGAAGTCAAAGCATTTGAATTCGTTTCTCTGTTTTAATAAGATCTACAATCATCATTATTGTCAAGTTAAACCATCGTTTGTGTATTATCTTCACATCACACCACATGATTAGTCTCGAGTTACATATGAACTATGTGTACTATATGAACTCGAACTCAATTTTTTGAATCCACTTTATGTTGATTTCAAATCACATTACATTTCTAGCTCTAGCTAGATCTTCATAATCTAAACCATGTCTCATATGTATAATGTGTTTATCACATTTTGTATGGTGCCCCGCCCCCTACGCCTACAAGTATTTGGATGTGAGTTGCAAACACCACACATTACCACAAATTCAAATAAAATGTGAGAATGTTCGATATATAGTATTGTTTAGATTGTTCGATATTTAGTTGTAAGCCGCGAACGCCACACGTTATCACAAATTCAAATAAAATGTGAGATTTTTTGATGTATAGTATGGTTTAGATTGTTCGACATTTAGCTGTGAGTTGCAAACGCCATGCATTATCACATTATGGTATAACATGTGCACAACACGTGTATCACCGCTATATTCATGCATGCATATGTTTAAAACACTATGATCTCTTATTAAAATATATGAATCCGCTTTCATATCAAATTATTATCTTTGTTAGTCTCTTACACCCACACAATCCTCTAACCTTTGTAGCTACCACTAACTTTCTCTCGTGCATGCACACACCCTCCTCGCCCTCCCCCTCCCTCAGCATTCTATCCACCGGGCACATTCATTTTTTTTCTTTACATCGTTCTCCCAGAGTCTCCACAACTCCTTTCCGACACACACCGATCGATAAACCTCTCCAGCGATGCTTGCCTACAACATACACATGCACCTTCAATCTCCTCCTTTATGTGTCCTTGCCTCGTGTCTCTCATACGGTCACACACACGTGTAAACTCTTGCCCCTCTTTTCATCGATCTCACAACCGCACACTCCTCCCCCTATCTAGCTAGTAGCTAGGCCTCTCGCACCACGTCCTAGCTCCATTCTCTATGTCTATCCGTCTCGCTGGGCCTTATTTGCCTCTAAAAAATGGACGTACACCGACCGACCTCTCGCTATACATATAGCTAGCCAGGTCCTTATAACTCGTTTTTACACACGCGTCATCGATCTACCTCATTAGTTATGTCTCTCCCTTCCTCCGACAAACAACAATTGATCTACCGATCTAGTTAGGTTTGCTTACCAAACACATGCACTACAAAAAAAATACACTTCCCTGATGATATGTGTTTGTCACAGTAGGTCGCGTTTTTTGTCATGCATGTACATCCATGATGATTTTATGACAGAATCATGATAGTCATACCTGTGCTGTCGTAGAAGTGTTTCATGACATTACCAAAATTATCATCATGGAAGTGTCCACTTCCATGACGATAAATCGTGCGTCACAGAAGTGCTTTCGTCAAGGGTGACCGACACATGGCATCCACCATAACGGAATGTCGCTAAGCTTTCAGGTCGAGTTTTGGATCCGATAACCCGTTAACAGCCCAGACCAATGGGAAATTTCCACGTGTAAAATTCTGATTGGCCGAAGGGAACACTTGTCAGCTCATCAGTGGGCCAGATGTCGCCCGTCCATTGGAGGAGACATGCCTATGATACGTCGACACGTGGCTGGGCCCAATAGAGGCCCATATAGGTTAAAAAGGCTAGCCCAGTCAAAGGCTCGTAGTACTTAATCAGGTACTAGTGGGCCAACCCAATAACGGACTGCCTAATAAAGGCCCATTTATGGCCCGAAGCCAGATCTGGCCCATTAATTGTTCGGCCAAAATTTGGGCCCATTTACGGCCCGAAGCCAGATCTAGCCTGTTAATTGTTCGCCCAATAATTGGGCCCATTTGTGGCCCGAAGCCAGCTCTGGCCCGTTAATTGTTCGCCAAATATTTGGGCCCAACTATGACCCATTGAATTTCGGCCTATTAGAGGCCTGATGTAGACATGGCCATTTCAGCCCGGTGTGACTTTCGGCCTATTTGAGGCCTGATGTAGACATGGGCCCATTTCAGCCTAGTGTGACTTTCGGCCTGGGAATGGCCGTGCTGCCCATGGGCCATATATGGTTCGACGAGACATCGGGCCCACTAATGGCTCGTGCTAAAGGTGGCAACAGTTAAGCCCAACATGACTTTGGGCCTGTTAAAGGCCTGTCGCATAATTCAGCCGTTGATGCCTGTACTAAGCTTTCGACCTCTTAAAGGCCCATGATATCAGTGGGCCAACTAAGGCCCGAGATATGTTTCGGCCTGGTAACAACCCGTCTAACTGGGCCCAAAATGGCCCAGTTTACATTTCAGCCTGCTGAAGGCCCGTCGACGACTAGTGAAAATTGAGGCCCAACATGCATTTTGGCCTGCTAAAGGCCTGTGGTTTCATCTCGCCCATAACAGGCCAGTACAATATTCAGCCTGTTAGTGGCCCAACGCTACCTGGGCCAAACTAAGCACTGGGTCGACAAAAGGCCCAACTAAAATATAGGCCGGTGTATGTTTGGGCCTGGCGCAATGTGTGAAGGCCCCAATCATTCGGGACCAAGAAAGACGCAGGCCGGCCCAATTGTGGCCCGCTAAAAACCAGGCCCGTTAGAGTCGAATGTTTCGGCCCGGTCGACTACATCTGATTTTTTTTAGATAGCGATTGAAGGCAGTAACTAGTAGGAATTAAGAACAAACCTACTCTATGCAATAAAGAAATTATGACATAGTAACTAAGAATAAACCTACACTATACAATAAAGAATTTAAGGTATATTACATCCACTAGGCATCGAAGTTCGCCACCAGTGATCATAAAGCGCAACTAAGAAGCAGATTACAAAAACTGGGCACCATTGCAGCGTAACAAAATAATACTGAACCGAGACCACTTCCAAGACAGTTCAAGAAAGGTTAGCCTTGCGGGGGAACTGCTGCGCAAGCTGCTGAGCAAGGCTGTGAGACCAACCTAGCATGTCGGTCATAGCTTCCAGGTGTAGCTGTTTAGCGATGAGGTTCTCATTGGTGTTCTCCGCAATCTTTCTTAGAGATAGGACTTCAAGTTAAACTTGAGTTACAGAATGCCTTTCTGCTAGAACTTGGGACTGAAGAAGTCGAACTGATTCAGACAACGAATTCTGTGAGCTTGTCTCGCTGCTAGTCTCAAGTAACTTGAACACCGCATCAAGACAATACTTTGGGGTTGTCTCGCTATCTTCAAGATGTTTTGCCTTCTTTGCTGCAATATATGTTGGGTTTGTCTCACAGCCTTCAGCAGACTTATGCATGCCATCAGGCATATCACCCTGAAACAAAGCAGAGAGATGACAGGTTTTGCACGTGTATAAACAAAGATGATAACTGTGCTGTCAATTCCATCCAATTTCAATTTAGAAAATAAAGAGTAAGTTTAGAATATCAATAGCATAATTTGGCATTGTTCATAATGCGGGGAGCTTCACCACACTACTGGATTACCATGTCAACATAGCAAGCATAGATGAAGGGCAGATAAAATCATTGTATCTATTTTGGATAATGTGCATGGCATGTTGTTCATATCATCAACCACATCAGTAAGATAAAATAGGAGATGACAAGGTGCAAACGTGGGCTGCTTCACCACACACTGGATTATAGATCCAAAAAAACAAGCATACATATAGGGAGTATTAAGTAATGTGCATGGTATGAATAAGGAATTTGGTTTTACAAGTAAAACTTAGAACTTGCAGTTCTTGCGAACACATTTTGGTAGAAACAGCAAACTAAACAACAGTAAACGTTAGGGAGTATGAGAAAATTAAACAACAGTTGAGGATAAAGGCTTTAGAAGGATTGACTTACATTAACAGTTAACACCGGCTTTATAATGCCCTTCTCCATGTCAAGGGAAGGATAACTCAAGAATTTCAGCACAAAATCTTCTTCATAAGCATTGCATGTACTCTACATTTTATAGAGAGTAATTGTAGATATGATAATACTGGAAGGGATAGAGGATAATGAAGATAAGATGCAACTTGATGCTACATAATCAACTACCAATCCCTGGAAGTACAAGCGTTACAGGACAAAATGTACTGACAAGAGCAATGGGCTACACTTCTGCACTGGCATTGTTTGTATTCTACTTGTTGGTAAGATTAAATATAGATCTGATCTTTTTTAGTAAATGGTGGGCGGGGGAGATAAGATGCAGAATGCTACACAATGAACCAATCCCTCTTCCCATAATACAAGAGTGTTTTGAACACCGGTGTACTATACAAAACGTTCTTATATTATGGGACAGAGGGAGTAACTGTTAATGTAAGTACAATGATAGACCACGTTCAGTCCTTACAAGAGGATTGTAGAGCTAAACCTCTTCAAAAGCATTGGGTTGATTCTAAATTTATGTAAGAGTCCATACGGATCTTATAATGTCCACCAAATGGACGATTACAAGGCTAACATGTGCAATGATGCTACATAATAAAACAACTATGAAAGTAAGTATGGTCATACAGGGCAAGAGGTACTCACAAGAGCAATGCAGTGTGCAGTATAGTTGCGAGATTCTGTGGTCCCTTGAGAACGAATGTTCTTCTGCTAACAGTTTTCGTACAAGTGAGACATTAAGGCAAATGCAGAAATGTAGTTCAAATTGTGATGTGATATCATAGACAGTACCTTACGCTGCAGCCGAGACCAATGTGTAACAAGATTATTCCAGTCACCATAGGATAAATGTGCGCTTGCCTTAGGTAGGAACGATACTTAATCAACGAGTTCTTGAAAAGCGCAACCAACCATTGCTCGTCTTCACAATCCAGTTTGTTCCTCGCCTATTTAAAACAATGAAGTCTTGTATCTTCTGTCAGCAGAAACATATGCAGTAATGACCATGAATAACATTAGTACATTACTTACGCATAAGTTGCAGAGGAAGACTGGAAATTGTTCTGTGTTTGCGGTATAATCTTTCCATGAAGGAAAGATGCGCACAAAGTTCCTGACAACAACATAAGCTTCATCTTCTAAACGGGAAAGAAATGGAACAGGGGTCCTATTTGCTGCAATTGGGGCTCTCTCTGGTTCGGAAAGGGATTTGGCAACTGGATTTGGTGTACTCTTTGCTGGAATGGGGGTTTTGCGTCGTAGAGCTGGTGCTATGTCAACTGGCATAATCATACTGTTTGCTGCAGTTGGGGTCTGCTGAGTTGGGGCATCAGAAATGACCAGTGTAGTAGGGCTAGAGTCTGCTAGAGTTGGGGTGTTTTGTGGGTCAGGTGATATTGCAACTACACCTAATGGGCTATTTGATTTATCAGGTGCCACTACCTTTTCCAAATACTTTGCTTGTGCTCCTCCACGATCAACAACCGCCCTCTTCCTTTTGAACGTCTGATACACAAGAACAACATTTGAATGGATAAATATGGTATGATGACAGATGGAATATGTACTGAAAATGGATAGGCAGGGCGTATTCACATACACAATGTGTAAACTAAGATAATGGCAGTTCAACAAAGTACAAGCAATGCAAAGCATCAGTTGGAAGATATGTGCGAGCAATGTAACCTTGGAAAGTTAGAGCAAGTACCTTGATGGGTGAATAAGATAGGGCATCTTCCTCTGACTCCTCCACTAGGGAGCTACATTGACTTAGGCCTCCCTCTAGCTTAGAATCACCGTTAGGATCATATTCTGAGCATGAATCTGTAGGTGGAGAGCGTTTGCATTGCATTGCATCCAGACTTGATTTCAGTCCCTTAATGCCAAGTTTGACAGCCATGGCATTGTTCTGCTTTATTCTTTTCATGCACGCAAGCTCATAATAATTATGATGCTGTTCAGAATCTGAGATTCATGAAAACATAAAAAGTAGTCAGATTATCTATGGAATGCATTACGGATTCAACTCGAAGAGTGTCTCCCTATAAACCCCTGCATATGCAAAGTTCACCCCCAACCATGCTGACCAGATCACACACAGAAATACAAACCCCTTATGTCTCTATAATAGGCAGGCACACATTTCAAAACTGAAGTAGGAACATTAGAATCATATGAAATTCATATTTGAACAAATAAACTAAGCAAATATGAGTGGCATAATGTTTAGCTTCAAGGGTGGAGTGTTGGTAGTGCGACACAAAGCAAGTAGGCAGACTGTATTCCATGTAAAAGATCGAAACCTATGTAAAAGCGGGAAATGACACTTTCTTTCTATACAATGAAGTGTTCGTTGCCCACACATGATGGAAGAGATCACATAGAGAAATACTATTCACTCATGTCTATGGTTCCAGTATTTAGAAACAGGGTGGTCCACCCTAAAATAATATTGACAACAAATATGACAAGGCAAGCATAGATGTAGTGAATCAATCATTTATTTGTGAGCTTACTAGGACAAGTATGCAGAATTGTAACTGCAGTAAGAGACCATCCAAAATCTGAATGAAGAAGTTTGTCTAGCACTTATTGTTTGCAACTAATCGACATGAATAATTGGATATTATATCGAATGAGTAAGAAAGACAAGTAAAATTGTCAACAAACCTGGCTTGCAGTAGTAATCTGGGTCAATGTCACTATGGCCAACAATCCAAAATGACTAGTGTCTGTTTCGAGGGCCGTAATTTTGAAAACCCTGTGAACTTTTGAGGTACTAAAGATTACCGAAATACATCTGAACCAGTAAGTGTAGGTAGCACTGAGCACACAACAAACCCTAATGACAGTCCTGCCTAATGAGTAATGAATCAATTAGAAAATGGATGATGAGGAGTGGCTGCTGAGTGTTGAGGACGTATCTCAGGATAAATCGGGTTGGCTTGGTGGGTGCTGCACGCCTGAGCCCTGAACGGACTGGGAAGGTAGGCACGGCAGCGCGCCCGGGCAGCGGTGACGCTGTTGGGCGAGCGGCTCCTGGCCTCCTGTTAGTCTGGCGTCTCTTCCTAGAGTCATGCCGTCCGGGGACGACAAGTCGCCGACGAGGCAGGCGGCTGGGGGCAAGTAGAGATCGGAAGCGCGCAGCAGAACAGAGGGGAATCGGGGCCTGGGACGACCCAAAATCCCAGGGTGGGCCGGCCCACCGTGGGCACCCTGTAGAGATACACACCCAAGCGATGAACATGCATTTTCGAAACTAATTTAGGAACATTTAGCTGACCAATTAAACAACTCTATTTTAATAATATGAGATTCGTATTTGAACAACTAAGCTTGTTTAGCTTGATGGGGGGAGCAGTGCTATTATGACACGTAGCACGTATTCTGATCGTATAGTGATCATAAAAGGGGGAAACTCTAAGAATATTTTTTTAGCAAAAGAGGGTTTCCCCTCCGATTTCTGTTAAAGAAACCACCACGGAACCAACATGATCAATTAAACCCTAAGCATGATCAATTAAACCGCATTATGGCTGTGCCATGATAGATTTGAAGCTGCAAACCAAAGAAATGATATTTAGCATCCATTGTTTGCTTCGAACTAAGAACTAAATTCTAAGAGCTAAAAAAAGTAGAGTAACCAAGTTAAGATCTATTTTCTGGTTGAGATCAAAAAGTTGAGAAGATATGAAGTACCACCTCTCTTGCGGCACCGTGTAGGCATCCGGGGGGTGATGGCTGTTGGTGGCGTTGAAGCAATCTGCGATGGTAGACGGGTGCATCGGGGGATAAGTCCCATTGCGGTGGAAGAGAAGGTCGTGTGAGCGGCCCCGGCAAAGAGGACGACCGTGACGATGAAGCGAGAGGACGCGATGCAAGGCTATTGGTCCATCGCCATGGATGAGAAATGTCCATCTCTAGCAGTGGACGACTCGGTCTTGGTAGGCGCTCCGGCATGGTGGAGGACAGTGGCGATGGATGTGGTGGAGGACGACGGTGATGGATGGAGTGGCGGACGGAGGCTGGTGTGGGGATGGGGTGTTCTAGCGCGGACGGTGTATGAATCGGAAAATTGAGGGAGAGGTACGGGGAACCATGTTTTTGGGACGCGCCTGTCTGAAATATGGGAAAGTTACAAACTTAGCCCCCGTTTAAAATTTGGACGTCTCGTCGGTTGGGGATAGGACGGTAATCTCGCATCTCGCCAATATTTGCCCAGAGCGATTTCGGGCGAGGAGAGGGTGGTTGGCGCCCATGGTTGGCGCCCACGGTGTATGAATGGGGCTAACAGGTAGGGCGGTTGTGTCACGTCTGAGTGAAGTTACAAACCCACCCCTATTAAAAATATTTGCCTACATCGATTTCGGCCGAGTCGAGTTTGTTTTGCCGCCCACCATGTATGAATGGGGAATGGAGGGAGAAACAGAGGTCTTTCGGATGAGCTTGAATCAAATGTGTCTTGCCGCCCATGTTGACGCCCACCATGTCGGAATGGGCTCAGAGGCGGTCGTGTCACGTCTAATTGAAGTTACTAACCTACCCCTATTTAGAGCAGTGGAAATCGGGCCGATGGATTGTCCGTGTAATGGGTAGACAGTAATTTCCATCTCCCAAACACTTGGCTTTGGGCAGCCGACGTGGGAGTGGACATTTTGCCGCTTCTTTCGAATTTTGGGACAATAAGCATC
Organism: Triticum dicoccoides; assembly: GCF_002162155.2. Lineage (NCBI taxonomy): Eukaryota > Viridiplantae > Streptophyta > Magnoliopsida > Poales > Poaceae > Triticum > Triticum dicoccoides. Next base: position 612,478,673 of record NC_041385.1, read on the forward strand.
CACGTTTACCCTGGCAACTAAATTCGAATCCATTTTGTATTCCTATATGCTATATCAATCTTTATAAATCATTCTACATGTTTTTATATATCTTCAAAAGGACGACAAAGATGTATTCCACTGTCATATATGCACATGGTTTACAAATGCCGATACTCAAATTCAGAAGCTAGAATCCAGTTTAAGGTGAATTCGAATATTTGGAACACTTCATGTCCAACTCAAATGTCACACGCAGCATAATGTGTACTCCCATTTAGATATGTACACAAGCGATGTATCAAGATTCAAATACCGAGTCAATCAACCAAGAATGTACAGAACTAACAGACATATAAACACTTATAGAGTATATGGATCAATAATATCAACTAACATACATAAGCCAGGCCGCTGTACTTTTTTTTGCTACAACAACATCCTTTCTTTAGCCAGCATCTTGGCCCTTTCCCATGCGTGCCACTTATGGTCCATCTATACTACTACTATTGCTGAATGCACATTCAGCCCGATTTGCATATTTGTAGGTCAGGCACAGCAATCCAAATGAAATGTCTCCGAGTCTTATCAATTAATACAGACTTGTGCTCAAATAAAATTACAAACCAAAAAACAAAAAAAACAACTATTACAAGATCTCTAAAACAAATGGTTTGATTGATTACATGAACAGACAACACAAAGGTTATTCAACGATGGAAAGAACATTTCACCTATGATTTACCAAGTAGGAATTTAATTTCATTTTTTCCTTCAGGACCTTAACAATTTGGTTAGTCTCAGCTTGCTTCGTTTTGAAATCCATCAAATATTTAATGGTTGTCTTGAGTACTGCTTGTGATTGTGACGTTTGCTTCCTCAACATGTCAACTTCATCTCTAAGTGCAGAAGCAGAATCTCTTTCTACCACTAGTTTAGCCTCTAGAGCATCAACAGTTGGCAATTCATAATGCACGATTGGGCCAGTGCCACTGCTGTGGGTTGATGCAACGTCCATTATGACCTCGCTCTTTGATCTTGGGCTAACCTGTTTTGCCATTAAAGTTCCGATTGGATTCAAAAAAGTTGAAGTTAGCAAAACATCTCAACTGGGAGTTATAACAGCAAACTAGTTAGACAAACAAGGAATTAAATAGTTTCAGTTGGATGCTGAAAAGTAGTTATTAACATCATTGTAACCCGCTGTTGCAGCAGCAAAGCAGTTAAACAAACAAGTAGATATTTAAGTTAAGGCAAACAGGTAATTCTTAACAGTAAGTATCAAACACATATCTAGGCGCAGTCTACAATATGATTAACAGGCTATGGCATTATGTAATCAGTAGCAAACGAAATTAAGCCAAGCAACGTAATTGAACAATTTGGCAATAAGTGGCTAACTAAAATTCCGAGAAGCAGGTAACTGAACTTACGCTAGTTCTTTGTACAGGCACACTGCAACTTCTTTTTTGCTTACAAGGTTGTACGAAGGAGTCCATGGCATCAATTGCTTGGATACGCAGTCCCAATACTTCTTTATTCCCACACTGCATTGATAAGTCGAATGGTTAATCTGGTCAGATGGTGCGTCCTTGATATGCTATATGAGGACGTGTAGTCAGACTAGTTGTAGCCACACACATCACACTGACTTTTACTGTATATTTCATGCGATTACTTTTGGCATATCGAGATCTAAGCAATCTACAATAGGATGAAAAGACTGGCATCCTTCACATTATTGGCGAACTCAGTTCATAGAAACAAGCAATTCAACCATTCTGTGGGTAAATCAAAAGCGCCACTGGAATATTTTTCACTACCCAATCATACACGCAAAAAGGGGCGACGCCGCCATAGGGGCTGGTATGGGCGACCGCCTTAGGTGGCTGGAAAGTGTGCACCTAGTTTGAGTCGTCCAGGTTGGACCAGGCTAGTTTTGTTTGTCCCAACGCACGAGCAGGCAATGTAAAAAATGAACAAAAATGTTTCAATTTGGATGGGCCAATAACATAAGTGCAAGGTAGGCCCTATAGCAGGCTCGCGGCCCAAACGAGCGCCTCCCATATCGATCGACAACAGGAAATATCCCAATTGATTCGCTCCAGCCTCCAGTCTGGTTCGCTCCTAACCTAGCCGCCGCTGGACAGACCGAAACAACACTTCCTCGCGCCCTCGTTGGAGGGCGGTCGACGGGCTTCAAGCGAACGGAAGGACAAGAAGATGAAGATCCAACCCTGGGTGTAGCCTGCGTGGGAGGCAGCGGCGGCAGCGCGGGCATGGCATCAAGCTTGCGCAAACGGACAGTCGCAACTTGCAAGAGTAGCATGCACAACGAGAAGATACATCACATCCCTGATTATATCTAATTCAACTCTTCAATTTCTAGCCAATAGTTAAACCTGACGGTGTTGTAAAACTGCTTGTATGTAGGGAATCTATGAGAAAATGAAACCAATTTCTACTTATTTTATAACTCCCCCAATCAATACTGAACTGACTGAATCTGATGTATCTAATCAAGTTTCCGATGCAAACATAAAAGCTCATGTTATTCTTGAGCCTGAAGTGTTGTAGGACCTTGAAGTATGTCTAGAGGGGGGGGGGTGATTAGACTACTTGACCAATTAAAAACTTAACCTTTTCCCAATTTTAGAGTTTGGCAGATTTTAGCTATTTTAGGACAAGTCAAGCAATCATCAAACAATTCAAGCAAGCATGCAAAGAGTGTATAGGCAGCGGAAATTAAAGCATGCAACTTGCAAGAAAGTAAAGGGAAGGGTTTGGAGGATTCAAACGCAATTGGAGGCACAGATGTTTTTGGCGTGGTTCCGATAGGTGGTGCTATCGTACATCCACGTTGATGGAGACTTCAACCCACGAAGGGTAACGGCTGCGCGAGTCCACGGAGGGCTCCACCCATGAAGGGTCCACGAAGTAGCAACCTTGTCTATCCCACCATGGCCGTCGCCCACGAAGGACTTGCCTCACTAGCGGTAGATCTTCACGAAGTAGGCGATCTCCTTGCCCTTACAAACTCCTTGGTTCAACTCCACAATCTTGTCGGAGGCTCCCAAGTGACACCTAGCCAATCTAGGAGACACCACTCTCCAAGAAGTAACAAATGGTGCGTTGATGATGAACTCCTTACTCTTATGCTTCAAATGATAGTCTCCCTAAGACTCAACTCTCTCTCATAGGATTTGGATCTGGTGGAAAGAGGGCTTGAGTGGAAATCAACTTGGGGAAGGCTAGAGATCAAGATTCATATGGTAGGAATGGAATATCTTGGCCTCAACACATGAGTAGGTGGTTCTCTCTCAGAAATGGTAAGTTGGAAGTGTAGGTTTAGTCTGATGGCTCGCTCCACGAATGAAGAGGAGGTGGAGGGGTATATATAGCCTCCACACAAAATCTAACCGTTACACACAATTTACCAAACTCGGTGGGACCGAATCGTTAAACTCGGTCGGACCGATTTAGTAAACCTAGTGACCGTTAGTGATTTTCGGTGGGACTGACATGCATCTCGGTGAGGCCGATTTGGTTAGGATTAGGGCATAACATAATCTCGGTGAGACCGATTACACAAACTCGGTGAGACCGATTTGGTAATAAGCTTTCCAAAGAGTTGGTCAGGTAAACTCGGTGGGACCGATTTGCTCTTTTCGGTGAGACCGAAATGTTACAAAAAGGAAACAGAGAGTTTACATTGCAATCTCGGTGGGACCGATCGCTCACTTCGGTTAGACTGAAACGTTACGAAGGGAAACAGAGAGATTGCAACCCCATCTCGGTGAGACCGAGATCCCTATCGGTAAGACCGATTTGCTTAGGGTTTGTGGCGGTGGCTATGACTTTTGGAATCGGTGGCGCCGGATAGAAAGAATCGGTGTGACCGATTTTGGCTTTAGGTTTAGGTCATTTGTGGAAGTGGGAAAGTAGTTGAGGGTTTTGGAGCATATCACTAAGCACATGAAGCAAGAGGCTCATTAAGCAACACCTCATCCCTTCTTGATAGTATTGGCTTTTCCTATAGACTCAATGTGATCTTGGATCACTAAAATGTAAAATGAAGAGTCTTGAGCTTTTGAGCTTGAGCCAATCCTTTGTCCTTAGTATTTTGAGGGATCCACTTTCATCATCCATGCCATGCCATTCATTGAGCTTTCCTGAAATAATAGTCTTGGAATAGCATTAGCTCAATGAGCTATATGTTGTTATGAATTACCAAAACCACCTAGGGATAGTTGCACTTTCAATCTCCCCCTTTTTGGTAATTGATGACAACATATAGATCAAAGCTTCGACAAATGATAATAAAATTTAAATAACATTGTCGCTTTGAGAAGTATGTGATAAGCAAGAGCTCCCCCTAAATTTGTGCATAGTTTTAGATTTGCTTTGGACTGCAAATGCACAATGAATTAGGCTCATGGGTTACTCTTCCATGTCACATACATCTTGGTGGAGCGCTCAAAATAATAAACAATGAATACATGCACTCATCACCAAGCATAGTGAGTGATCACATAAGATAGATAGGATAATATCAAGCATGCATAACTGTAGCTTATGATCAAACACATGATCATCAATGTCTCACAAGCATAGTATCTCAACCAAAAGCAAACAAAGATTGAAAAACCACCAAATAAAGCAAGAGAGAACAAAAGCAACACTCTCTCTCTCGAAGCCTATGATCTATACATTTTTCTCCCCCTTTGGCAACAAGTTACCAAAAAGTTCATAGAAAATGCATAGTGCTAGATCGACTCTCAGGCTTGATCTTCTGGTGGTGGTGTAGAGATGGCTCCTTGGATGAAGGCTTCAGTTGAAGTGGATGGAGCTGGAGGAGTTGGTGCTGGAGCTGGTTGCACTGGAACTGTAGGGGCAGTGGCTGGTGCTGAAGTTGTTGCTCTAGTGTCTGTCACTGGCACTGGAACTGACCTCTGGGCTCTAGGCACTCTGGCAAACACATTGGTGGTAGTCTTGCCCTTTCTCTCCTGCATGTCATCCTGCAGCTGCTCCACAACTGACTGAATCTCAGTTACCTTGACATCTAGATCATAGAATTTTTGTTCCATGATTCTTTCCAGGCTCTACTGGTTTTGAGTTAGGGTGGCCAACCCCTTCTTAATCCTCAGAGATGATGCTATCAAGTAGCCAAGCTGCTCCTGTTTGGTTTTCAAGAAATATTCAATGCCTCCTCTTGAGTTGGCATCTTGGCAGCCTTCTCCCTCTTTGCCTTCTCCTTCTTCTCCTGAGCTTGAACTGATTGTGGATCATCTTCATTCATGACAACCTCATTGTCCTCAAAGTCTGGATAAAGTGGAAAGTGTTCCTTATCCAACTGATATTTTCCTGTGCCTAGCTTTGAGTTTATTAATTCTTGAATCTGAGGTGCATATCCACAACTCCTCTTCTGATCTGCTGCAGTCCTCTTGATTGGACATACTGCAAAAGCTGACTGCTGACCCTGTGAAGAGTTATAGATGAGATAGAAAAGATGAGCATCACAAAATGCAGAGGTTTTTGCAAAAGAATGACTCAAAAGTTCAGTCTTAGTTTTCCTCAAAAAGCATTTCGGATCCACCGATTTTCAAACATGGTGATACCGAAGCAGTTTTGGAACCTAAACTGATGATCTCGGTTGGACCGAGTTTCAGTTCGGTGGTACCGAGACTGCTAGGGTTTCACAGAATCCTCAAATCGGTTGCACCGATTAGTAATTCTCGGTCAGACCGAGAGTCACTAGTGCAATGGCATAAGCCAAATCGGTGAGACCGAGTTTTTCAACTTGGTGGGTCTGAGATGGTTTCGGCGGAAACCTAACCCTAAAAATTTGAATCACATCTAATCTATGAACTACTTTGGCTGGATAGAAGAGTTTCAATCGTGGCAAGAATCAATATGAAAACAATGTGCCAGGAATCAGACGTGGATAGCACAAAGATTAAGTCCATACCCTAACTTGGCGGTGGACTTGCTACGGCGGCAACGGCGGGGACGAAATCGGTTGACGGCGGCGGAGACCAGCGACAGGAGGCTGCTGGCGACGAGGAGACGATCCGGAGACCACGATGGCAGAGCGAGCTGTTGCGCGGGTGAAGGGTTTTGGAGAAATTTCCAAAATTTTGCCCGTGGCTATTTATATAGCTCGACCCTGTCGGTGTGACCGAGTGGAACAACTCGGTGGCACCGAGATGCATAACTGTGTTCAGTTACAGCAAATCGGTGAGACCGAAAAGTTCAAATCGGTTGCACCGAGATTGAAGACTCAGATCAACTTGATGATCTCGAAGGACCAAAATGGAAGAATCGTCCAGACCGAGAATCACTAAGAGGTTTTGGAAGTTTAAGTCTATGACGAATCGGGGACTCCGAGTGCTCCTCACACAGAGTGGTTCGAATCTGACTTGATCAAATTTTGTGATGTAGCATGAATACAGTTTGAGACGAGAAAAGCATAGATAGCTAAAGAAGGTTCTTAGGCATTCTTGTCCATCCACTTGGCACAAAGAAAAGAGTCCAAACAAACAAAACAACAAGTGGATGTCCTTGAATGAGTAAAATATGCACCAACATGCTCACACAATAAGATGGCAATTGAAATATGTGGCAAAGCATGCACAACCAATTTTAGCATCTACCAAACAATTGGCGATGACTAGGTCATCTATATATGAGTATATTGACTTAGGAGTCAAATGAGAACATTTGATCATAGGTCATACTCATCGTTTAAGCTTAAGTGGGGTTACCACTTTTACATAATGCATTAATGTGTTCACACCATTAGAGTTGCTTTGACTCAATTCTTAGAGTTAAGCTCCCCCTAGATGTGAGATCCCCCCTTAGAGGGATGAACTAACCTTGGGTTTTGTCGATGATGACTTCATGTAGGTGTTGAAGATGTAGATGCTCAATGTTGATGTAGATCATTTGGAGCAATCCTTTGGAGTGAGTTGCACTTTCAACTTGCCTACATGGGTTAGTCCCACAAGGAACAAACAAGAATATCCATAGACATAGAGTGATGCACACACAAGATGATGTCCATGAAATCATTAGGTTACCTTGTCCCTTGCCTTACCAACAAGAGGGTTTGTGACTCCTTGAACTAGTGCAAGATCTGAAAGTTGATTGCACTTGTTCTTGCCAAAATAATATGAGTGAAGAATGTTGGCGGAGTCACCCTCAAGAACTCTCTAGTTCTTCTTCTTAGGGATCCACATCATCTTGATGGGAATCCTTGGAGTTGTAGTTGTACTTGATGAAGTAGAACTTGACGTAGTCTTGGGGACCCAACTGAACGAGGCTTTAGGTGCTTCTTCAAATGCATCAATCTCTTCTTGAAGCTTGTCCTTGCCTTTGTTCTTGTGGTCTTGTGGTGGAAGATCATCTTGAGCTTGTGTCCCCTTGAAGGAAGTAGGTTCATACTTCTCTTGTTGAGGAACAAACTTTGTCTTGGGGTATTGATCTTCTTCTCACTCAACTCCATTGGCGTTGAACTTTCGTTCAAAACCAACACCTTGATTCTTCCGGTGCCTTCCTTCCTTGCGTACAATTTCCTCGAATTGCTTACTCCCGGCAAGGCTCTTGTAAACACCTTTCTATATAATTCCCTTCAATAAACTATTTTCTTGCTCAAGTGTAACTTGGCTAAGAGAATCATTAGTGGAATCAAGAGAACTACTAGAAGCAACAACATTGGATTTAACATTATTATTGTTACTACTAGAGGAAATATCTTTCTTGTACTTGTTACTAGACTTGACTTGAGGCATGTAAGTAGATAAGAGTAAACGCTTGGCAATGTAAGAAGAACTTTTCTTGCGGAGATCATCATTGATTGCCTTTAAGAACTCATGCTCTTGCTCAAGATTGAGCTTTTCAAAGCATAACTTCTCATGAGCCCTTAAAAGTTCTCGATGATCTTCGAAGATAGTTTCATGAGCCAACTAAAGAGTGTTTAGTTCTTTAGTTAGAAGCTCATTTTTCTCCTTATCATTGTCATTCGTTTGATTAGCATGATTAATTGATGTTTCATCATAGTATTCATCACTAGAGTTGTCAACAAGTAAATCATCATCCACAAGCAAGTCATCTTCATCACTATTGAAATCAACATACTCGGTATGTGTTACCTTTGGACCTTTGGCCATGAAGCATCTTCCAATTCCTTCATTTGGTGAGTCAAATATGTCGTAGGAGTTGGTTGACACAAGTGCTAGACCGGCAACACCTTCATCTTGAGTATGTTCGGAGTCGGAGTGATAGCTTCTCTCGGAGTGATTGTCGGAGTCGGAGCCAGATACCCATTCACCAATATGAGCTTGATGTCTTTGTTTTGTGTAGCTCCTTGATGACTTGTCCTTTCTTTCCGAATCCTCGCTTCTCCGTGAGGGTCTTCGTTCATAACGATCATCTCTACTCCTCCTCTCTCTTGGTGGTGATTCTTCTCTTTTGCTCCTTCTTCTTGGAGAATCTTCTCTTCTTTTGTAGGGTGCCGTACACACATTGGAGTAGTGTTCGGGTCTCCCACAATTGTAGCAATTGCGCTCTCGACTAGAAGATCTCTTGTCATGATAAGACCTTGACTTGGAGTTTCTTTCTTTGCTTCTACTCTTGTAGAATTTGTTGAAGTTCTTCACCATTAAGCTCAATTCTTGATTGAAGGTTTGTTTCTCACTTGATGATGTGGGGGCTTCACTTGAGGCTTTGTAAGCACCACTTGACTTGTTGTGAAGTTCCTCCTTATCCTTGAGTGACATCTCATGAGCAACAATTCTTCCAATGACTTCTGTTGGCTTGAGATTTTTGTAGTTTGGCATCATTTGGATCAATGTGCACACGGTATCATACTTTCCATCCAATGCTCTTAGGATCTTCTTGATGATGAATCTGTGGGTCATCTCTTCACTCCCTAAGCCGGCAATCTCATTTGTGATAAGTGCAAGCCTAGAGTACATTTCAGCGACACCTTCACCATCCTTCATTTTGAACTTGTCAAGCTGACTTTGGAGCACATCCAACTTGGATTCCTTGACGGATTCGGTACCTTCGTGCATATCAATCAAAGTATCCCAAATTTCCTTTGCATTCTCAAGACGGCTGATTTTATCGAATTCTTCGGGGCACAATCCGTTCAAGATGATATCATAGGCTTGAGCGTTGTATTGCAGCATCTTCAGTTCTTCCGCATTCGCTGCACGGTTCGGTTCTCTCCCATCAAAGAATTCACCTTGCAAGCCAATATAAATAATTGCCCAAACGGCAGGGTTATGTCCGAGAATATGCATTTTCATCTTATGCTTCCAACTAGCAAAATTAGTACCATCAAAGTAAGGACCTCTACGGTGATAATTTCCCTCGCTAGACGCCATACTCTCCTAGGTTGTGAAACCAAGGCTATGACCACCAAAAGCTATGGAAATCAAAGCAAATGGAGACCAAAGCTCTGATACCACTTGTAGGACCTTGAAGTATGTCTAGAGGGGGGGGGGGTGATTAGACTACTTGACCAATTAAAAACTTAACCTTTTCCCAATTTTAGAGTTTGGCAGATTTTAGCTATTTTAGGACAAGTCAAGCAATCATCAAACAATTCAAGCAAGCATGCAAAGAGTGTATAGGCAACGGAAATTAAAGCATGCAACTTGCAAGAAAGTAAAGGGAAGGGTTTGGAGGATTCAAACGCAATTGGAGACACGGATGTTTTTGGCGTGCTTCCGATAGGTGGTGCTATCGTACATCCACGTTGATGGAGACTTCAACCCACGAAGGGTAACGGCTGCGCGAGTCCACGGAGGGCTCCACCCACGAAGGGTCCACGAAGTAGCAACCTTGTCTATCCCACCATGGCCGTCGCCCACGAAGGACTTGCCTCACTAGCGGTAGATCTTCACGAAGTAGGCGATCTCCTTGCCCTTACAAACTCCTTGGTTCAACTCCACAATCTTGTCGGAGGCTCCCAAGTGACACCTAGCCAATCTAGGAGACACCACTCTCCAAGAAGTAACAAATGGTGTGTTGATGATGAACTCCTTGCTCTTGTGCTTCAAATGATAGTCTCCCCAACACTCAACTCTCTCTCATACGATTTGGATCTGGTGGAAAGAGGGCTTGAGTGGAAAGCAACTTGGGGAAGGCTAGAGATCAAGATTCATATGGTAGGAATGGAATATCTTGGCCTCAACACATGAGTAGGTGGTTCTCTCTCAGAAATGGTAAGTTGGAAGTGTAGGTTTAGTCTGATGGCTCCCGCCACGAATGAAGAGGAGGTGGAGGGGTATATATAGCCTCCACACAAAATCTAACCGTTACACACAATTTACCAAACTCGGTGGGACCGAATCGTTAAACTTGGTCGGACCGATTTAGTAAACCTAGTGACCGTTAGTGATTTTCGGTGGGACTGACATGCATATCGGTGAGGCCGATTCGGTTAGGGTTAGGGCATAACGTAATCTCGGTGAGACCGATTACACAAACTCGGTGAGACCGATTTGATAATAAGCTTTCCAAAGAGTTGGTCAGGTAAACTCGGTGGGACCGATTTGCTCTTTTCGGTGAGACCAAAATGTTACAAAAAGGAAACAGAGAGTTTACATTGCAATCTCGGTGGGACCGATCGCTCACTTCGGTTAGACCGAAACGTTACAAAGGGAAACCGAGAGATTGCAACCCCATCTCGGTGAGACCGAGATACCTATCGGTAAGACCGATTTGCTTAGGGTTTGTGGCAGTGGCTATGACTTTTGGAATCGGTGGCGCCGGATAGAAAGAATCGGTGTGACTGATTTTGGCTTTAGGTTTAGGTCATTTGTGGATGTGGGAAATTAGTTGAGGGTTTTGGAGCATATCACTAAGCACATGAAGCAAGAGGCTCATTAAGCAACACCTCATCCCTTCTTGATAGTATTGGCTTTTCCTATAGACTCAATGTGATCTTGGATCACTAAAATGTAAAATGAAGAGTCTTGAGCTTTTGAGCTGGAGCCAATCCTTTGTCCTTAGTATTTTGAGGGATCCACTTTCATCATCCATGCCATGCCATTCATTGAGCTTTCCTAAATTAATAGTCTTGGAATAGCATTAGCTCAATGAGCTATATGTTGTTATGAATTACCAAAACCACCTAAGGATAGTTGCACTTTCAAGTGTCTAATGAACAGACTGCTAATGAAGGATTTGATGCAAACATTTTACATGCTCATGGTGATGAACATATAGTGTCTAATGAGGGATCTAATGCAAGCATTTTGCAAGCTCATTGAAGGATTTAGTGTCTAATGATGATCTGCTATGTTGAGAGAGACAGAGATTTGCAGGCATTTGTCGGAGATATGCCCTAGAGGCAATCATGTATGATAATATTTCCTATGTGTTTATGAATAAAGATAGTCCTTGGACATTATCAATGATGTGTATCAGCAAGTACGTGACTTGTTTGTGGGACTATGCATTGTATGATGACTGTCCTAAAAGGTCCCTAGTCGAAAGGGCTGTGTGGACGCGTAGCCGACTAGACTATCATATGACACGGTCGATGGCTTGGTCTCACTAGCCATGGAGCATTGGATGCTAAACGGATAATATGGACTTGGAAAGGTCTGGTTGGATTCGACGTAGTCGGATCCGAGTCGAGATAAGGTCCGAGTCGGACAGACCCAACTATGAGACGCGACGATATGTCATCTGTGAGTCTCTAGTACAACATACATTCTATGTCCTAAGACCTGAGCTGACGCATGTACTCGGGATGGTGACAGACTTGCTTTGGGCCGACCGAACACTACTCCGTGACTGGGTAGTTACAAAGGTAGGTTTCAGATTCCTCCAGTCCCATGCTGTGAGATATGGTCGAGCAAGATGGTATTTGCCCCTCCGGTCAGGAGAGATATACTCTGGGCCCCTCGTGTGATCCGACCAGGATAAGCATGGCCATGCGACAAGGATTATGAGATAATCTGGTTTGTGGTCGGCATCACTGGAACGAGAAAGAGGTCTGGTTAACACAAGGATGACAATCTCGCTGAGGGAGTCCCGGATTAGGGGGTGTCCGGATAGCCGGACTATGACCTTTGGCCGGACTCCCGGATTATGAAGATACAAGATTGAAGACTTCGTCCCGTGTCCGGATAGGACTTTCCTTGGCATGGAAGGCAAGCTTGGCGATACAATATGTAGATCTCCTCCAATTGTAACCGACTCTATGTAACCCTAGCCCTCTCTGGTGTCTATATAAACCGGAGAGTTTTAGTCCATAGGACGAATAACAATCATACCATAGGCTAGCTTCTAGGGTTTAGCCTCTCTGATCTCGTGGTAGATCAACTCTTGTACTACCCATATCATCAATATTAATCAAGCAGGAGTAGGGTTTTACCTCCATCGAGAGGGCCCAAACCTGGGTAAAAACATCGTGTCCCTTGTCTCCTGTTACCATCCGCCTAGACGCACAGTTCGGGATCCCCTACCCGAGATCCGCCGGTTTTGACATCGACATTGGTGCTTTCATTGAGAGTTCCTCTGTGTCGTCACCGTCAGGAAGGATGCCGCACCCCGTCTTTAAAGATGGCGCTGTTGCTAAAGGAGCTTTGGCTATCGGCCAAACTCTCCAGCTAGGCAGGTTTTTGATGACCGCCTATTCGGCCGCCGCACCGACGATGACCTCTCGGGTCGTCGAAAGCAATCTCCACATCAGCTCAGAACTTGCCGAGCAGTTAGATCCGATGGAGCTCTCTTCCCTAAACGAGCTCTTGGATCGCATCGCCGCCCTGGGAGTCGCTACAGATTACGGCCAGATTGGGCTTAAACCCGATCAGAGAGAGATTGACTCTCCCCAGGTCACCCACCACGTTGAAGTGGTGGAGGAACAATGCGGCGAATCTTCGCCCATACTAAGGACCAGATGTGTCCGGATTCCTGATCCCTCCAAGCCGAACATCCGTGGAGGGGAGGACATCGCCCAAGCCCTGAACCTAAAGTCAGGCAGCAGGCCTGATTCATTGAATAACGTCCAAGAAAACAAGCTTCCGAGTTCGGAAACTTTTTGGCCCCTGAGTCCTAGGTCGGGCGAGGTTCCGGATTTAATTCCACCCGCCCACCCAAATATAAGGGATCTATCCCTAATTCAGCAAGAGCCCAGGGAATCAGTGCATCGCTACTGGGCCAGATTCCTCCTGGTTATGAACAGGATACAGGACTGCCACGAGGGGGATGCAATTTCATTCTTCTGCAACAACTGCACGGACATCGGAATCCTTAACGCCATAAGTTGCCGCGAAATTACACGCTTCGCCAACGTGACATCCATAGTACGAAAGTACTGTGCGACAGAAAGCGTCCGGAAAACCGAAACAAAATTCTGGGACAAAGCGACCCTGAATACAATACCAGTCCGAAACAAAAGGGCGCATTATCGCCAGGCACCTAGGCCGAATAGCAAAAAACAAAAACCCTCTACAGGGTATGGAACCGTATTGGAGGGATGGCTTAATGGACCCTGTAAAATTCATAATACAGAGGGTGTCACACCAACTCATAGCCTTAGAGCATCTTGGATACTCCGGCAGGTGGCCAGAAGTGGCGAGGAGCTTCTAACTCCAGAATCCGCAGAGCACCACCCCACAAACGCCAGTACGGTGTCGACAGTCTTCAAGACTTTCGCATCGAACAATGCGAGGAAGTGAACGCTCTGCAGCCTTACCGAAGTCTACCAAGTAGCAACAATAAACCCATGGAGTGACACGGCTATCACCTTTAATGCCAGTGACGAACCTAAATTCCGGACAGTCCGAGCGCCAGCCACACTGGTCCTCAGTCCGATAGTGGACGACTTCCGGCTTGCAAGGGTACTCATGGACGGTGGCAGCGGACTAAACCTCATCTATGAGGAAACCCTACGCAAAATGGAAATAGACTGGAGCCGCATTGAGCGAAGCAACACAAACTTCAGAGGAATAATCCCCAGTCGTGAAGCGTGCTATTCAGGAAAAATCACACTGGATGTGGTGTTCGGCACGCCGGATAATTACAGATCCGAGGAGGTCACATTTCAAGTGGCCCTGTTCAGCAGCGGATACCACGCTCTGTTAGGGCGAGAAGAATCCACAATTTTTCAAGCTATACCCCATTACGGGTACATGAAGCTCAAAATGCCCGGACCCAACGGAATAATCACTCTTGCCAGCGATCCAGACAAAGCGCTCCGCGCCGAAAACAAGACAGCCGCACTAGCCCTCGAGGCATTATCCGAAGCCCTAGCGGCCGAGGAACTAACTGTGTTGCGCTCCACGGTGGACAGGGACGACGTGATACTCGACAAAAGATCCAAATCCACCTCCTTCAAGCCGGCAGACAAAATAGTCAAGTTCCAAGTCCATCCAACGGACACTACAAAAACGGCCTCCATCGGGGCACAACTAGGCCCTGACGTAGACGCCGCACTAAGAGAATTCCTACACGAAAATTGGGACATTTTTGCCTAGCACCCTTCAGACATGCCAGGAATCCCATGCAGGCTGGCCGAGCACAGGCTGAACATCTTAAAAGGGTTCAAACCCATTAAGCAGACTCTTCGGCGTTTCTCCGAACCTAAGAGACAAGCCATGTGAGAGGAGCTAGCCAAACTACTGGAAGCCGGATTCATCAGAGATATAAAACATCCGGACTGGCTGGCAAACCTGGTAATGGTACCAAAGAAGGACAAATCCTGGCGCCTATGCGTTGATTTCAAAGACCTAAATAAGGCATGCCCAAAGGATCCCTTCCCCCTCCCCCACATTGATCAAATTATCGACGCCACTGCAAGACATGATTCATTGTGTTTCCTCGATGCATACTCTGGCTACCACCAAATCAAGATGGCAGAGTCAGACCAAGCCGCAACGGCATTCATCACCCCATACGGCCCATTCTGCTTCAACACAATGCCCTTCGGGCTCAAAAACACCGGTGCAACATATCAGCGCATGATTCAGACATGTCTGGCCAACCAGATCGGCAAAATGGTTGAAGCGTACGTGGATGACATGGTCGTCAAAACCAAACACGTCGAAACTCTAATAGACGACTTGAGGCTCACGTTCGATAACCTCCGAACATATGACATTAGGCTTAACCCGGAAAAATGCGTTTTCGGTGTACCAGTCGGAAAGCTCCTGGGCTTTATTGTATCCGGTAGAGGAATTGAAGCAAACCCAGCCAAGATCCGAGCTCTGTCACAATTGGATATTCCAAAAGATCTCAAGCAAATACAAAAATTGTCTGGATGCGTGGCAGCTCTAAGCCGCTTCATCTCCCGCTTGGGGGAAAAGGCATTACCCCTTTACCGCGTCCTCCGGCGCACCGAACACTTCGAGTGGACGGATGCCACCACGGCCAGACTTGAAGAAATAAAAGCCATACTGGCAACAAACCCTGTCCTGGCCGCGCCAAACATCGGCGAACCTATGTTGTTATACATCGCGGCAACTCACCAAGTTGTAAGCGCAGTCCTCGTCGTCGAACGAGGAACGGACGGACACAAATTCCCTGTCCAGAAACCAGTGTGCTACATGTCCACTGTCCTCACTCCATGCAAGTCCTGGTACCCGCATTACCAAAAAATAGCATACCCAGTGTTCATGGCGTCTCGGAAGCTACGACACTACTTTCAAGAGTGTTCAATAACAGTAGCCTCCGAAGTACCTCTTAACGATATCATAAACAACCGCGACGCAACGGACCGGATTGCCAAATGGGCCATTGAGCTCCTTCCATTCGACATAACATATAAGCCACGGCGAGCCATCAAGTCGCAAGCCTTGGCCGACTTCGTCTCTGAATGGACTGAAGCCGAACTCCCTAAAGAGTACGTCACATATTCCAACTGGACCATGCACTTTGACGGCTCCAAAATGCTGGCGGGTCTGGGGGCTGGCGTCGTCCTGACGTCCCCAATAGGAGATATAGTCCAATATGTACTCCAGATAATGTATACAGACTCCAACAATGCAGCCGAATACGAGGCCCTTCTACATGGCCTTCGGATGGCAGTCTCCATGGGCATTCAACGCCTAGAGGTGCGTGGGGATTCGAACCTCGTGATATCCCAAATAAACGGAGACTTTGACGCCAAAGATCCAAAAATGGCAGCCTATCGCAACGCCGTCCTAAATATGTCAGCCCGGTTCGAAGGGCTGGAATTCCACCATATAGCCCGGGAAAATAATCAGGCAGCAGACGTCCTGGCACGCATCGGTGCAAAGCGCGATGCAGTCCCCCCCAACAGTTTCCTGGCAAGGCTATTCAAGCCATCCGTATAGTGGGAAGGGGAATCCAGAATTAACAATCCGGACCAGGCCGCATCACCTGACCCCGAACACCCTGACACAACGGAAGACTCCGTCAATGAAGTCACACCCTCAGCCCACATAATAATGGCAGCAATTGCCTCGTGGATAGAACCATTCTTAGCCTACTTAACTAGGCGGGAACTCCCCGAGGACCAAAATGAGGCACGCTGCATAGTGCGGCGATCTAAAGCCTATAAAGTCCACAAAGGAGAGCTTTATAGGAAAAGCACCACCGGAGTCCTTCAAACGTGTATCTCCGAAGAGGAAGGGCGGAACCTTCTGGCGGAAATTCACGCCGGACTCGGCGGGCACCACGCTGCAGCCCGAGCCCTTGTGAGCAAGGCCTCCCTTACCGGATTTTATTGGCCGACGGCTCGGGCAGACGCTCAAGACTTAGTCCAGCGATGCGTCGGTTGCCAATTATTCGCTAATCAAAGCTACATGCCGCCTACCACCCTACAAACCATACCCATCACCTGGCCTTTTGCAGTCTGGGGGCTTGACATGGTGGGACCCCTTAAAGGAGGAACCCACAAGCAAAAATATCTACTGGTCATGGTGGATAAATTCACCAAATGGATAGAGGCCAAGCCTGTTAAGACGGCCGAATCCGGACCGGTGATAGACTTCATATTCGGGGTTGTACACCATTACGGCGTCCCCCACAACATCATTACTGACAATGGCACAAACTTTACGGCCGATGAAGTTAAACTCTGGTGCAAAAACATGGGCATTAAGCTCGATTACGCTTCAGTCTATCACCCACAAACTAACGGTCAAGTCGAGCGAGCCAACGGTCTAATCATGAGCGGCATCAAACCCAGATTAGTGCGATCCCTTAAGGAATCCAACACGCACTGGGTAGAGGAGCTTGACTCCGTACTCTGGGGGCTGCGGACCACGCCGAATCGCACTACCGGATTCACACCATTTTTTATTGTATACGGCGCAGAGGCAGTCCTGCCCTGCGACATAATTCATGACTCACCTTGCATGCGCATGTATGAAGAAAGAGAAGCCGAGCTCGATCTGCAGGACAGCTAGGACACATTGGAAGAGGAGCGCGATGTGGCAAAGGCCCGTTCCGCATTCTATCAACAGCAGGCTCGAAGATATCAAAGCAGAGAAGTACGGGCCAAAACTTACAATGTTGGCGAAATAGTTCTACGCCTGTCGGACAAGAAAAAGGACAAACTCAAGCCCAAATGGGAGGGTCCCTTCATAATCTACCAAGTCCTGACTGGTGGAGCGTACCGTCTGCGAAATGCATCGGACAACCGACTCGAGCCGAACCCATGGAACACAGCACGCCTACGAAGATTCTATGCCTAGCGCCGGACTCAGTGTTCGTCTCCTTCCTCTGTAACCTTCCTTTTTTTAATTTAGCTGCCTGGTATTTTTTTCCTCCTTCCTCCCTTCTTTCTCCCAAGCCTTTAGGAGCTTGCTTGCGTGATTGTTCGCACATAATTGACGTGCCACCCGCGCTCATTATACCTGAGGGCTTCTTTATCAGAAGCTTATATACACGGGCTTCATGCCCAAAACATGTGTGACACTTCCGCATGAACCTTTTATGCACCATTATATGCATCGATATGACTTAAGTTTTGGCCAAGCTAGGTTGCCTGGCTCCTGTGCTTACCCCTACGTTCCTGTTTGTTCGGCTAGGTGGTAAAGGGAGCACCTCTGCGATTGTTACTGTCGGGTCAGGCGGATGTGTACCTCAGACTGGGTGAAGCCGAAAGCTAGCATTCTTAAGGGAATATTTGGTCGGTGAAATAAAAGATGACTTTTCACTTATTTATTTATCTGCCCCCAGATGCTTTTCTACTTTTTTCGCAGTCCGGACATGCACTTTAGGGCATGCCTCCCAGGGAAAGGAACCCTTAACGGAACTATTCTCCCTGGAAGATGTTTCTTACTAACCATGTAATATAACATAACTAGTTGGGCACTTGTCTGCTAAAGCACTTATGACCCCTACGCCCGGTCTCCATGCATGCCCCAGTTCTTACATAACCGAGAGGGTATTCGGACACACTCCGGACTATCGGGTCCAGAGGTCGAAGCGAAAAGGTCCGCAATGACAAACGATCTACAATCCGGCTAGAAGGCATTTTACATGTCATTTTAAATTACATAGTCAATTTGACTGGGTATATTCTTCTTCAATACCATCCAATAGGATGTCTAATTTATAGTCCTGTTGGGAATACTTGGCGGCTAGCTCTACCTGGCCGTACACTAAACTGACAGGGATCTCTTTCCCGTCGGGCCCCACAGGGCCGACCTCGGTCATGTGGTTTGGGTCAGCCTTCGTGTACCGCGTCTTCACCATGGCCCAGGCCTCCGTGGCGCCTTGACGGCAGGCTGATATCTTCCATAATCGGAAGCACTGCCGCACTCCCTTCAGCTTCTCAGCAAGCTCTCCAAGGCCTTCGGGCATGGAGAGGGATGGCCACAAAGCCTGGACGACGCCCTGCATCGCCTACCGAACTTGTTCATGCAGCTGCAATAGCTCGGGAAGAAGGTCCCCCGCACAACCGGGCATTTCCTCACCCGGCCGACCTGTCAGCATACCTGAGGACATAGCCCTGTCAGTCGACTTCCTCGCCGAACTCTTTTTTGAAGATTCGTTTAAGCACTTACTAAAAATGCCGCGCCGAAGTCGCCGATTCTCCTTTACAGAATCAGACAGCTGAGCACGAACATCCTTTAGTTCCTCGCCCAGCTGGGTGTTGGCGTCTTGAAGCTTGTTCTTCTCCTGCCTCACCCTCGTCAGCATGCTCTTGCCGGCCTTCAACTGGCGCAGGAGTTGTTGCTTGTCCGGATTCACTCCGGCCCTATCTGCACCGTTATTGTCAAAATTGCACACATGCCGCACGTCTCAGCAGAATTATCTTTCGAAGCATATATTACCCGAGGGCGTCCCCTTGGTACTCTCTGAAGCGGCCAGTGCGGCCTCAAGTTGGGCCTTGCACTCTTCCAGCTCCTGGGACAGTTGCGTATTCTTTTTTGTAAGATCCTGCATTTCATATGATCCTTAAATCAGTTATCTTAACTGCTTCAAGTCTCGGGGGCTACTGACATATATAACCATCAGATTTACTCACCCGTATGTCTTTCACATACTGCTCTGTGGCTCTAGCTAGACCATTTTGAGCGGCACGGAGGTACACATCTCCCGTATTAAAGGCGTCCAACGCCTCTTGGGAAAAACATGCGTCATGAAGAACAGTCCGGCGACGCCTGTGGTTCATGGCACTCTCCACCTCTGAATTGGTGGCAGATAGCCCGTCCACGTCCTCTGTCGGAGGAACGTGCGGTGCGTGCCCATTGTTCGCCTCCGCTTCCAGATCCGACCTTGAAGCCTGGCGGGTAGATATAGTCCGGCGGGCGCTCTTTTTCCTGAGGAGAGCATGAGCGTTAGCGCAACTTGAGGGCATAAACCCTAGACGTTAAAATTGCGCGCCGTACCGTTGCACCGGAGTCTCGATCCGGTCCACACTTATTTTTATCCCGCCTGGCTTCGACGGCCCTTTTTGGCTACCCACCGCGAGCTCAGCCCTCCGCCGCAAGGATTTCCCCTGCAAAATGAAACACTATTGGTTTATGACAATCAAAATGAGCATGGATGGATCCTCTGAAGAGTACTGTGACTTCGATCTCGGTCACCTTTGAGGCTGGAAGTAGTCCGGGATAATCGGCCGTAATGGCCACTAAGGTGTTGTCCTTACTCAACTGATGAAACACCCCATCAATTAGCTCCACACATAGGTCCGGGTCCTCTTGGGAGTCCGGGTCGAGGGCCCGTTCCGGGTCCTCGGATTGTGGAGGGGGGCTATTTATTTCCTTCACAGTCTGGCGCATCTCCTGCGTTGCAATTGCTAGATTAAGTACTCAAGCATGGGAATTTGAAAACAGGTAGGCAAGTGAAAGTGTTTGCTCACCCAGCTTGGAGGATTGTACATGGAGAATCCGCCCTCTGGGTTGACATGGAGGAATTCCTCTTCTTCTCCCTTGTACAAAGCGGATAAGATTCTCGTTAAAGTGGCAGCCGAATCCGGCCCCTTACGACTGCACCGGGTGGCGTCGTCCTCCCCATTGAAATCCCACATGGGGTGGCCTCTGTACTAAAGCGGCTGCACCCCCCGCGTAATGCATATGGCATGACCTTGATTATGGTCAGTCCAGAATGAGCCAACAACCTTATCCGGTTCATCAGGTAAAGGACGTCCCTGTCAGTTTCCCTCTGAGGGTTCCGCGGGCGCCAGCTCAGGCACTTCTTCAACGGAGCATTATTTAACTCTGGGAGGCCGATCCGTACAGGGTCTGGCAGGGGGACGTCATCTATATAAAACCACTCTAAAGGCCAGTCCTCCGACGCCCTCTTTGGGGTGCCGGATAGATATCCGGTCCCAACGATGCACCATAGTTCGGCTCTGCCGACTTCATAAATCGACCCCTCCTGAGAGCGGGGCACGAGGCAGAACAACTTCTTCCACAGCGCAAAATGGGCCTCGACGCCCAAGAACAGCTCGCAGAGGGCCACGAAGCCTGCGATATGCAGTATGGAGGCAGGTGTGAGGTTGTGTAGCTGGAGGCCGTAGGACTCCAGTAGCCCTCGGAGAAACGGATGAATTGGAAATCCGAGTCCTCTTATTAAATAAGGGACTAGGCACACACGCTCTCCTTGGGAGGGATTGGGGATGCTCTCCGCCTGCTCTCCGTCGCTATAGGTGGCAATCCCGGCTCAAACTGGGACCATATATGCTGGGGGAAGGAGCCCCTTGGACTGAAGCACTACTAGCTCGCTATGCGGGACGGAAAACCTCCCCCAATCTCCGGGCCGAGGGCTGGAGAGGCGAGAGGAGGAGCTGCACCGACCGGCCATGGTGGAATGGATCTCTGTCGAAGGCGCTCTGATGAAGGCACGCGGAGGGAAGATGGTGTGGGCTGGATCTAAATCCCCGTCTCTTTTATGGGTAGCTCGTTCACGCGGCTAGCGGGGTAAATGAAAAAACTCCCTGGCTTTTCGCATTCGTTTGACACGTGGAAGATGGTCATTATTGGGCACATAAGTTGAGGAGTACAGCATGCACCAGAAGCCGGACACTATTCGACGGGTACATGGGATTTGGAGAAGAACCCGCCTTGCAATGCCGAAGACAAATTTACGCACCGGACTCATTGTCATTGAAGCCTGGTTTGGGGGCTACTGAGGGAGTCCCGGATTAGGGGGTGTCCAGATAGCCGGACTATGACCTTTGGCCGGACTCCCGGATTATGAAGATACAAGATTGAAGACTTCGTCCCGTGTCCGGATAGGACTTTCCTTGGCGTGGAAGGCAAGCTTGGCGATACGATATGTAGATCTCCTCCAATTGTAACCGACTCTATGTAACCCTAGCCCTCTCTGGTGTCTATATAAACCGGAGAGTTTTAGTCCATAGGATGAACAACAATCATACCATAGGCTAGCTTCTAGGGTTTAGCCTCTCTGATCTCGTGGTAGATCAACTCTTGTACTACCCATATCATCAATATTAATCAAGCATGAGTAGGGTTTTACCTCCATCGAGAGGGCCCGAACCTGGGTAAAAACATCGTGTCCCTTGTCTCTTGTTACCATACGCCTAGACGCACAGTTCGGGACCCCCTACCCGAGATCTGCCGGCTTTAACACCGACACTCGCCTTGAGCCCGACAACATATATCGTGTGGCAAAGGGAACAAAAGTGTGAAACGTTGTACAGGTTCGCCTAACCAGCTTCATAGTCTGCTTGGTGGTCGGCACGCCTTGCTAGAGGCCGCTACCAACCGTGCAGGTCAGAGGTGATCCGAACTGTGACCAAGCCAACTTGAACCTAAGGGGTCACGCGCTTAAGGGAAGGAATCTACGAGGTCGGTTCGTAGGACACTGGTCGGATGTGATCCGAACTGGACTAGGAATGTGACCGAGTAGACTTTGGGCTTTAGGGTCCATGCGAGGCCCAAGTGTTGAGCCTGCGACGGACGCCTATATAAAGTGGAGGTGCGACACACTCATGCGGTAGATCGCTTTGGCGTCGTCATTAGGGTTTGCATGTGTTGCGAATAGCCACCTCCACTCGCCGCCGACTGTGTGATCGGACCTAGCAGTCTGCCGCACGGTGTTCCTCCTACACGCGCGGATACCATTAGAGGCGGTGCACTTGTGCCGCTCCGGCAAACTTGTATGTGGGATCGGACGACCGGCTGTTCGAGGGAGATCCGACAAGGAGGAGACGATCCACGCAGACGCGCTGCCACAACTCTTCTTCCGCTGCACGACACTGCGCGTCTAGTGGTAACGATCTGTGATCCATCTCCGGGAGCATGTTCCTGGATGTTCTGCGCGTAGGAATTTAAATTTGCAGTCGACGCACCCTACCGTAGATCCCAACAGCATTGATGACAAGCAAATTATAGTGCATTTTCATAGCTTGAGGAAACGTCGAGGCCATCTACCAGAAAGTCCCCGTATCATGACAACATAGCATAAATACTTTTCTAATCTGTTGTTTGAAACTATTGGCATACTTGTGCAGGATAGATATATTGATATGCAGTTTGCGCACTGGTTATAGGTGCAATTACACTTCGATATTTTCAGCTAGAGATGAATAATTCAAGAAGGTACATACCATGTTTGTAGTCCTTGTATACCATGTTGCATTTTGTGTTTTTTGGTGCTTGCATCATTTAGTGTTTATAATCTGAACTACTTTGGATCATTAGCTGGTTTTCAAAGTGCATGTAGCTTCACATTTCTCAAGTTATGTTGATTTCCGGAGTGCAAGTGCCTTCGTACTTTTTAAGTTAAATGTTCGCCCCTGGTAACTTGAATTCGTGGATCCTCCACTGCACACAAATCATACACGAATGCTAGTACAAATTAAATGAAATGCAGGGACTTACGCTAGCTCGTTGTACAGGCTCACTGCAGCTCTGCTTGCGCTTGAGATGTTCCATGTACAAGTCCATGTTACCACTTGCTTGGATGTGTAGGCCTTGTGCTCCTTGCGTCCCCTTCTGCATTTTTGACATGGTGAATGGTTGATCAAATAAGAGGAATCGACCTTGATGTTGTACCAGAGGACAGATACTTACAAGGTTATACGGGTGTGCAGGATGTGTACCAGATCCCGTAGCACCGTCATGCTTCGCTAAAAAATGGATTTGCTTGTTTCAGATGATATCTCCAGAAGAAATAAGAGTTAAAGTTAGAGTTGCATAGGCGTGTAAGCTAAGAGAGCAGTGAAAGGATATCCAAACATCGTCGGAACAGTGCACAAGGGAGTGATGTGTGGATACCTACTTCGGGCCGGCGTTTCGGCATGCTTGCCTAGCTAGAGTGCGAGTCACTTCAAAGCCGTTGAGGGTGATGCACTGGCGTTGGCTGGCCGCACATGGATGCAGATCTTGAGTGGAAGCGGAGCACGTCGATGTGGTGGACGAGACCGTTGGTGAAGCCCCAACGGCCTCGGGGGACGGAGGTGCGACGATGTGCTCGGTGAAGTAGCCCCGGTGAGCTGGGAGACGGCGTCATCGAAGCGCACCTGATGCGGTGGAACTCAGTGTCTGTGAGGCACGTCGCTTGCGGCGGCCGACGTTGTCGGTGGACCACCCGGTGCGGTGGACGAGGGCGTAGATGAGGTAGCTTCGGTGCGGTGGTGAAGCGCGACCGTCGTCTTCGTCATCGTCGTCTGGCACAGAGGTGGGGAAAGAGACGAGACGAGGGGCGATTCGAACTTTGCTTGGGTTGGCGGCGAATTAGGGATTTGAGCAATCTGGGCACGGAAGGGGACGATGGAGAAGAGAGATTTTGCAGGGTTGGAATTGGGGCCGCCAGATATTTCAATCCAAAACATGGAAGAGAAAAGTTATTTTGTCGTCGTCCT
>NC_041385.1:612503130-612510516 GCF_002162155.2 Triticum dicoccoides
GAGTGGGGGAGGGAGGGACGAAGGAGGGGGGTGGGTGGCTGGGTGCTACGCGTCCGTCCGATACACACAACCACCCCGACAGGACTATGCTTCGGTGCCTTAAGGCACCGAAGCAGCGTCCACCCCGACATGACCCTGGTCTGCCTGGTGCGCCTACATTTGAGGATGCAAACTAATCTTCTTTCATTTGCTAACGAATCTGTATGTATTACTATGCCCGTGTTTTCCTTGCAATAATTAGTCATTCAAAACGAGATACTCCCTCCGTTCACTTTTGGAAGTCGTTTTAGACAACTTAAAATGAACTGTTTTGCACATTGTCTGAAATGTGGGGCAACCGGCAACGGGGTCCACGTGCCATATGCACAAATTAGAGTGCACCATCTCCGGCAGCAGCAATGGCTTTGGCACCTGCACCAACACTTGCACTTGCATCTGCTCCGGCCCGTGCAGTTGCACCGGCAACAGACTGGGCTGCAGTTCACCTTCATATACCAAAGTCCTTACAAAAACCGACATGTCCACCTTCTTGGTAAGCATTGGCCGCCCAAGTGCTTCGTTCTTTTTTCTTTTCATGTTGTTTAACATGATTCACTGTGTTGATCTAACTATTTGTGTATGTCTTCTTGTTTGCAAACAGAGAATTCCTAGAGCAACGAGGGAGTCGTTCAACAATCCGAGCGACCGCGGCCAAGTTTCTCTTACCATGCGCAGCCTTGGTGTGAATGAACCTGCTCAATATACCATAAGTACAAAGGATGGTCGCATGATGATTGCTGCTAAAGGATGGTCAAGGTTCAAATCTAAATCATATCTTGCGGTAGGGGATGATGTCAAAATCAAACTTTCTCGGCAAGGAGAGCTGGTCCAAATCAACTTTGAAATTCTTTAGTAGCAGCACGCAACTGCGGAACTGATCTATCCTCCAAGAGATTTTGATGTAATAATCTAGCATGGTGAAACAAGTGTCCTGTGTGCATAAGTAGTACGACAATATTATTTATCACATGGTATATCATTGATAGAATTGCAACTTTGATTGCTGGTTAGGAACTGTCGTTCGATTTCATTCCAACAGCTGCCGTGCGTTATTCAATTTTGTGTATTCGCCTTGCGACAGCATCGAAAACCAGCGCCGTACCGATCGCTTGCAATATGAAAAGCGCTGAGGTAGAACACATGGGCCCCCAAACATGCAGGGTGGGCCTGCGGCCCAAAGTCCAGAACCATGAGCCTGTCTGAGTATTATATTCTCAGCTGAACCCCCATAGAAAAAGCTGAACTCCCATAATGCCCGTGTGTTGCACGTAACATCAAGATGCATTTGTATGAGTATTTTTTCTTGTGAGAGAAAAGGATGAGCGAGGGAAGGCCTTATTTGCAAATGTGGAGAGGTGTGTGGGTACCTTTTTGCAAAATTGCCATAGTGTCCTTCCGATCCGTCAGATATAAATCAGACGGCCTATATTGTAGGATGGCAGGCACACCATCATCGCCAACTCGTCTATACTGTGTTAAAAACAACTATGTTTTTTTATAATTACTAGCAAGATGCCCATGCATTGCACGGAACATCAAGATGCATTTGTATGAGTAGTTTATCTTGTGGGAGAAAAGGATGAATGAGGGAAGGCCTTATTTGCAAATGTTGAGTTGGTGTCGGTATCTTTTTGCAAAATTTCCATTTTTCCTTCCTATCCATCACATATAAATCGGACGGCTTATATTGTAGGATGGCAGGCACACCATCATCACCAACTCTATTTTTATAAGAATAGAGATATATGTTATATATATTCCCCTTGATTTTTCTTATGTATAAAGTTGTGATATAAAAGATTTCTATATTTCTTTACAGAGGTAGTATCTCTCTGTCAAAAAATATATTTATGTGTAACTAGTTACTCCTGTCTTTCTATTTCCTTTCCCTGATATGTGGGGCAACCTACAACGGGGTCCACGTGCCATATGCACAAATTAGAGTGCACAACTGCACGGTAGACACACCCCGGTCGTAGCGCCGCAGTAATGCCTAATGAGCCGTCAAATCACAACCCCCCTTCCGGTTTTAGCAGTAAGCTGGACGAACGAAGCGGCAATATTTCACTGGGCCTGAATCAACGTCTCCCTCGTTTGCTTGTTCAGAGAAAACCCCCTCTCGGCGATTGCATAAGGTTTTCTCATGGAGAACCAGGTACAAAGTCTTCATCCATCCCCAATAAGTCCAAGTCCCTTGGTCGCAGGTAATCCTAGGATGGCAGCCGCCGCCGTTGATGCATTTTTCTTCCTACTGAATCTAGTGTGTTTCATTTGCAGTGCCCAAAGTGCAAGGACCCTACAGGTTTCTGTGCCCTCGGCGAGACGCCACACTTGTTCCTTCTCATCCTAACACAACATTTTGAAACACACATAGTATGTTCCTAGAATCCTCTTTTCTATCCAGGATGGTGGTTTCTTTTGAACATGCTGCGTTCTCATATTATTTTTCCTGCAGTGTATTATTTGCTCTGCCAGAACACATGTACTCAAGATGCTCGGCCTTGCCATAACTGAATACACTAGTTTAATGGTCACAGTGAAGACAAGCCATGTATATAAGTTCTGAGTTGGGTTCATGAACCAAGAAGATCGCTGCTTTTTTATGGCCGAACTTGGATAAACTTTCTCAAGTGTTACATACTGAAAGTTGGTGCACGAATGTTGATGGAAATAGCAGAACTTGGTCTCATCTTCACTGCGATCTTCCACCCCGACGTTGTTCCAATTGTTCATCCATGTTAGTTTTGTATCTGGTTCTTGCTTGTTGCCTCGATTACTTCCTAATCCACCTATTCTGTCTAACTAATCACAATTTAACTTTAGAAGTAGCAACGAATCCCTCACTAAGATGCTACTTCTAACTAATATTTTCTTATAATTGGTGGCACGTGTAGGCTTTTTCAGAGTTAAGCAGTCTGCTCGTTTGTTACTCTGTAATAACTCGGCTGTTACTGATGGCACTAAAGTTGACTGGATCGACATCCACAAGTTCCTACACTTTATTGATCATCTTGAGGTCCTTGTGGGGCGTTTCAAGGGTGGAAGGCTACGTGGGATATGTGTGCCACCGCTGCACTCGTTGAACAGGTCCAACTGTGTTGAGAAACTTATGGTACGAGCTCTTTTCTGTTATATATGTTGTTCATAAACTTTTACTTATACATAGTTTTACAGCTGTGATCTTCTTGAAGCAGGAACTGCCCAGTTCTATTGTTCCTATACAGATGCCTGACCATGGTCGGGTCAGACTTGCGCTTGGTCACAACAAGATGTTTATGTCGACCTACTCAATTCCCCTTGGAGGTGAAAAGATACTTATTCATGGGTGGTCTCAAATAATGAATGCCCGTCCATCTTGGAGAATAGGATTGAAGATTATGTTCATGCTTTTCCATGGCTCTAAAGCGAATATCCTATTTATTGACCACATTGCGAGATGAAGCCGCTTTTCAGAAGGTTGTGGATGCGCGGGGTGGCGGTCCTGGGGCTTGGCGGCCTCACACTTGGTTAACTGTAGGCAAAGTAGCACTGTTTGAGGCGTGCTTTGTACGGTTGAACCTGTATAAGTACTCATACTGCTTTCAGCTTTGGTTGTTAAGTGCCCCTGCCGGTTTCAGTTAAGGTTGTTAAGTACTCCTGCTGCTTTTACAGTCTGTCGTGTTTCTTCAGTCCTGTCTTCCTCCAGCCGCCAAAATTAACCAGCACCGGCGGGGCCGCCTGCTTCCGCCTCCCACGGCTGGCTGCGCCTCAACGCACGCATCACCGCCCAACCGTCTCCTAAATTGTTAATGCCGACGTCCTCCGCACGGTTTGGTGCGCTCACCGCGGTGCCGCCCTCTCGCATTGTCAACATGGTCAACAAACAATAGGAATCGATAGAAGTACGTGGATAGGATGACAGTAGGGGCCCACCACGTAAGCGTATGGAAAAATAAAATGCTTCCTCCTAGTGTTTTCCTGACATCTGGGACCCACAACATTGTGAGCGTATATAGTCAATAGACAAGAGAACAACACAAGATCGGCTGACACCTGGGACGTAGCTGCTCGAGCAGTATTTTTTTGTTATTGTTGAGACGGAGCAGGGTTTGAACTGGGTTGTGGCCT
Source organism: Triticum dicoccoides (assembly GCF_002162155.2). Lineage (NCBI taxonomy): Eukaryota > Viridiplantae > Streptophyta > Magnoliopsida > Poales > Poaceae > Triticum > Triticum dicoccoides. The sequence continues at coordinate 612,507,277 of NC_041385.1, forward strand.
GTCTAGCCCAGGCTTATACTTTATGTTCACGATGCGACCAGCCCAGCTATTTTGTCTTTGTAAAAATGAGCCCAGTTTATTTTTTTTGAACAATACCCAATCCAGGCCTACTTATTTTTCTATGCCCTGATGGGCTGCAACTCTTTCAAGACGCCTACAAATCTTGAAAGTAATATGAAATGGGTTGTAAATATAAAAAAAGATGACAAATTGGCAATTAATTTATATTTTTTTTTCACATTTTCAGATTCCTATTTCACTGGGCATTAACCTAATTTAAATATATCTTCAAAGTACTTTAAATCTGGCTCGACATTTTGGTATTAAAAATAGTTTGGAACCCACAGAAATATGCGAAATTGGCCCGGGCCAACAAAAAAAATGACTGCAATAAATTGCATAAGAAGTTGCCATGAGCTATATATAAATTATTAAAAAAAGGAGTGGTCTGACTTGTGAGCCTATTTAGTTGACGTGTATGCAAGATTTTTCTAGTTATTATATACATCAACAAACGATTCTAGCAGACGTAACCGTTGGATGTCAATCCAACGTCCGTCGTGTTTCTTCAATCTCTGATCTTCTTGCTCCAGCCGCCAAAGCAGCGCCGGCGGGACCGCCTGCTCCCGCCTCCCGTGGCCGGCTGTGCTGCCGCACAGGCCTCAGCGCCCCCTACTACTCCCACCGCTGGCCAGGGCATCCCTCTACTCACCCACACCCCCTGTTATTCTGCGGCGACGGCAGCTTCACACCGCAGCCGAACCGGTGAACCCTCGTACTCCTCTCCGCGTGGGCTTCCACTGCCGCGTCTTCCTCGGCTCCGCGTCGTCCCCTTCCTAGGCCTCGCCGTCGTCCACCGCCCTGGTGCTCTCGGCGCGGCGTGGTCAACGTGGTCAAGGAACGACTTCCATCGGACATGGACTGTACGTGGAGAGGCTGATAGCTAGGTCCACGGCCGCAGAAAGGAAGTGCCTTCTTATTACGCGGAAAATATTGATACCTCCACCTGACAGCAGGGACCCACTGGACGGGTCACCGTATTTTGCAAAAAAAAATGTTCTCCCCTGACTGCTGAGACCCACCAGCTACATCTTTGCACACAAGGAAGTGCGTCCGGGCAAAAAAAAATGATTCGCCCCCGTGACTGCTGGGATCCACCAGCTACATCTTCGCACGCAAGGAAGTGCGTCCAAAAAAACAATTCGCCCCCCTGACTGCTGGGACCCACCAGCTACATCTTCGCATGCAAGGAAGTGCCTGACAGTCGGGACCCACCTGGTCGAAGCGTACGTAGCGTTGCCATTCTGGTCGCAAACGTGTACGTACAGACTGGTGGATGTAGAGGCGCGCATGTGTAGTAGTAGAGGCACGCACGTGTCGTAGTAGAGGCACACACGTAGCATGTACACGTACGTACAGCGGCCAGGGTGCAAGAAAGAAAATACGGCCATGTATGTGTACATACATACGGGCGGGGTCTCGAACGTGTACTCACGCATATATACGTACGACCAGGGCTCGTGTACAGGGCTGGGTCGGAACAGAGAAACAGCGTCATCATCGTGTTCATGGGGAGCCAACCGACTGGGTTGGAATGGAATGCATCGTCGTGTTCATCGGGAGGGCTTGGAGGAACAGGCGATGGAAACGAGGCCTGGCATACCGTAGAATGGAGGAAACATCCTTGTGTTCAACCGACCACGTTCGAAACGGGATCCTGTTGATCGGGAGGGGTGTGGCGTACCGCAAAACGGAGGAAACGGACCTCCTATGGTCGAAACGGGGGTCCTGTTGATCGGGAGGGTTGTGGCGTACCACAAATCGGACGAACAGACTTGTGTTGGAGCGCTACGGTCGAAACGGGGGTCCTGTTCACCGGGAGGGGTGTGGCGTACTGCAAAACGGGACTCCACGGGATACTGTTCATCTCGACCGTCGACCTCCTCCAGCCTCCACGAGCTACTGTTCATCCACCGTCGACCTCCTCCAGCCTCCACCTGCGACTGTTCATCCACGGGCTCCTGTTCATCCAGCCTCCACCGCGTGGTACTCCACCAGCTACTATTCAACCACCCCTCTCCACGGCCTCCTATTCAACCACCCCTCCACGGGCTACTGTTCATCCAGCCCTCCACGGGGTCGTCCTGTTCATCCAGCCCTCCACGGGGTCCTGTTCATCTAGCCCCCAACCGGCTCGATCAATCGGGGTCCTGTTCATCCAGAGGCAACGCCACGGGTCCTGTTCATCTACTCCCACCACTCACTGTTCATCCAAACGCCCCCGTAACACTCACTGTTCATCTAGAGAGGCAGCATCGATCGGCTTCAATTAGCAGCAGTAGCGAAGGAATCGCTGGATTGGGTTCAGTTAACAGCCATCGATCGATCGCTCGGGTTCAATAACGCGTAGCCTGCAGTGCAATCGCTCGGGTTCAGTTAGAGCCCAACGCCTCGCTCGGGTTCAGTTAGAGCCAACACCTCGCACACACGTGCGTACGTGTACGAGAGAAACGCGCATCTCTCGGCCTCCGACCACCCACCGTAACCGGGAACTCCCCGAAATTTTCCTCGCCCTTGCTTCTACCACGGTTTTTTCCGTCATGGACGGCCCAAAGAATGTCATGCAGCTGCGTCTCTGGCCCACCCAGGACGAAAATCCCATTTTCTGTCATGATTTTTTGTCAAAGAAGTAGGAGCCCACCACATCTATCATGATACCGGGTTTAGTCATAATTATCGTCATAGAAGTGTCATATGTATGACAGAAAAAAATTCGTTCAGCCCAAAATGTCACGGATGTGTATTTTTTTGTAGTGATGGTTCCCCTTCATCATCCATGGATGCGTCCCGACAGATCTATCATGCAGAGGCACACACAGAAACACATCCCCACTCTTATTGATAACATTGCAGTTCCACCCCCAGTTTGTCTAGTAGGCCTCTCCCACCATCTTTGAGAAGCAACTCCATCACCCATCCAACACTCTACCCCTATCCCTCCCTCTCTCTCTCCTCTGTCTCTCTCTATCCCATCATATTTCCCGTCCTTCAGTTATGTATGGATGTCGACCGATCTCCCTCAAGACATAGCTAGGTCTCTCCTTCTCAACACATATACGAGTCGTTCTACCTCTATAGTTAGGCCTCTGCCTACCCCTCCCCCACCCCCTCCCCCCACACACTGATACATCGAGCGCTCTAGTCATGTCTCCCTGCCACACACAAACTTGACACGTGCCC
>NC_041385.1:612510815-612525836 GCF_002162155.2 Triticum dicoccoides
ACGTGCCCTCTGACGTTCTGGTAGGTCAGTCGCCCTATATCTTTGACTTGCACACACACACACACACACACACACAATTTCGAGGGCTCTCTTCATTGATCTCGCACCCACCCACTTGATCCTCTCTTCGACCCTATCGATATCTATGACCCCTCCCTCTCTTCTCGTGGATTGCCCGACCCTCTATATATGATATGGATAAGCCTCCATTTCACACACATTGCATGCAAAATGTTGTTTGAGATGTCATCGACACATATTCCCACAAATGCATTCATGAAATCAACCCCCACCCCCACCCCAAACAAAAAACACTCACGAACGCGGTTTGTATCTCTCACACACACCCACGTAGGTGGGGGACGTGCACGAAGAGAAGAGGTGCATGCACGGCGCACGTACTCCCGTCTGTTACCCAACCACATCCGCGCGGGTACACGGTGGAGCTCATTTATGTATGAAAAAGGTAGACCATGTGGTAATTTAGCATGTGTACTGGTTGTCCACTTGGTGGAGGAAGGATCATCTACCACGGGTGAACAAAAAAATTGCGACTTGATGCGCTATGTTAAAAAAGAGGCAAACCATGTGGGGCCTACCTTAGAGGCAAGGCTCTATGCACTGGAGTACTTTCGATGTGTTCCGTCAACTCGCAGAACGAGGAGAAGCTTGCTTAGTACGCTGTCTCCCCCGCCCACGGGCGCGGTGGCTCGCAGGATGAGGTGAAGCTTGCTTAGTAATGTCCGCCTTATGCCCGCTCCCTCGCCTATGCACGCGGTGGCTTGCAGGACGAGGAGAAGAATTTACTACTCCCTCGTTTACTCCTCATGCCTACTACCTTTGTTATAGAGATTACATCATATTGTTTGGAATATATATGTCCTTTAGTAGATTTCAATATGAACTACTAGTACGTACTCCAAACACTGATGTATACAGACGTATTTTAGAGTGTAGATTCACTCATTTTGCTCTGTATGTAGTACTCTCCCTCACCCCTCGACCCTCGCTTACGTGGTGTACGTGCAACAATTCATTTGGTCTCATATAGCCAGAATGATATACACTGCACTACCATTATTGCTCGACTTCCCGAAGAGGCGAAGAGCCAATCGCAAGGTTAATATTTTCGAGATGCCAAGCGCAAGGTTATAGGAGAACGAGTAGTAGGTGCCGCGTCATTTATAAATAAAGTTTTTTTTCTTGAGTGGCATGTACGCAATATGATAGGTTCATATGGAGAGAAAAGGAAACCGCTCCACTATATACATAGTCAGGACGGGCCAGCCTACATGGTTGCTTGTTGGGGTTGCTCTCTTCACACTCTCTCGCACAAAACGACTGTGGCCACATCTCTAACATCCCGACGGATCATGTCCGCCGGGTGAAGGGGTGGATGCTTAGTGTAGATGCGGTCGCCGTCGCCGACGGCGAAAGCCCACTGTCGGCACGTCCTGATCAGGGGTCCCCGCCGTTCTCTCTCACAAAGCCGGTGAGGTTGCCTTCGTCCCTTGCTCACTGCTGCGACGTGGGCAGTTGCCGCCTCCCGCCGACCTCCTCAAGGTTGAGCTATGTCCCTCAGGTACAACTCCCTTTACAGCTGGCTTGCACCACTGCTCCAGCTACCCACATCACCCCATGTGGATATTTCTATACTTCTTTGCCCCGCACATACCTCTACTGGCTTCTACGTACTGTATTTGTGATGATTTTATGTCTCATCAACTAGTCCCAATAATCTTATTCTAATCGTGCTTCTTCAATTTCTTTGCCACAGGGATGCTCATCTCGATTTTTGTGAAACTGCACAAAATGATCCGATGGTCAAAAGGTTGCAAACTTCATTTCTTAGGAAGCTCGAACATTGCCAGCAAATTGAAGCCTGGTTAGGGTTCACGGTTCAAGGGCTAGGGCCTGCATGGATCATTTTTTTCTTTAGCTGCCTCTGTTCCAAAATAAGTGTCAACTTTCGTAGTAGTACAACTTTGTACTAAAGTTTGCATAAAGTTGAGATACTTATTTTGGAACGGAGGGAGTACATATTTGCTATGATCTGTCAATCTTTGAGATGCAATAGCATGCATCTTAGTCTCCTTTGTATTTGATGAAATGTTGCAACGGGCAACCTTGGATGCAAGATACATGTAACAGAAGCTGGAAGCTTCATAGCATTGTACAAATTTATCTCGCCGATAAATTACAGTACGTACTATACTAGTACTTCCTCCGTTCCTAAATATAAGTTTTTGTAGAGATTTCGCCATGAACCACATGCGGATGTATATAGATGCATTTTAAGTGTAGATTCATTCAGTTTGTTTCATATGTAGTTCACCTAGTGGAATCTCTACAAAGACTTATCTACTAGTAATAGCTAGCCCCCACTACTAGGAATTCTCTATCCTCTCCTTGAGCCACATCATCAAAATTAATGTAGCCGTTATATGAACTAAATTAGTCCATAATAGCCGTCTGATCTAGATGTTGAGAGGCTCCGCACTAAGCCACATGCAAGCATGCAGAAATACCGTGGCATGCATGTGAGTGGGTTTTAAATCATATCAACATGTCTGCACGCAAGCATGCACCGGTAGCATGCATGTACGTGAGCTTTTAAGTCCCATTAACATGTCAAAAAGAAAAATATAATCCCATTATGCAGTAGGAGTTGGCTGATCTTTTTTACTTACGTGGGATGATCTAAATGATGATGGGAGTTTTTTTAGTTTGGCTACCACATTGGTCATGCGGTTATAGAGTTTTTTAGTTCTATGAAATCAATAATTTTACGCAGAGAGATATACGGCTATTCCGCGGCAACGCGCGGGGACTCATCTAGTATTTAGGAATGGAGGGAGTACTATGTAAAGAGTTAGGTGTCGCACGGTGTCCAAAAAATATGGTGATAGTGTGAGGTGGGCCATGTAATCACTGAGCCTGCGTGTTTTCACTGCTCTTGCACTCCTCCACTGTAAGAATGGAGAAAATTGTAATCTAGTAGTACCTCCTTTCGTCGAAAGCGTGGGACATCCAGCAGTCCTACCACCTCAGTAATAAAGACCAATGAGCTGTCAAATCACATAGACCCAGCAGTAAGTTGGACGGACGAAGCAACCATCACTCTTGCGCCAGTGAGAGGTCGCGTCCGCTCTGCCCGGGCATGAATGCGGCACCGATTCTTTGGAGCGGCGCTGACCGTTTTGGGCGGGAAGCGCGCGCGGGCGATGGAGGGGCTTTGGGTGGGCCAGGCTGGTCAGGAGCGGGTGTGGCAGCTATCCGCCTGTCCCTACCGGACACGCCCGGAAACGAGAGGATGCACCAACTCTCGTGGCTAAAATCGTACACTACACACCATCTCTCTATAGGAGTAGGTCGACCTGTCGCTCTCTCTAACACACACATGCTGTTAAACATACACACACACACACACACACATGCACACACACGCACCTTGGTCCTGCTGCACCTTCTAACGTGACTTATTACACCTAGACGGAGGGAGTAGTAAGTACGAGATACGATGGCACACTGACTTAGATCGAATACAAGTGCCCAAAATTGTGTGGATGTTATAATAAGGATTCATTTAAAATAGTACGTGAGCGAACAGAGGGATCAATTGGATTGTGTTCCCGAGCAGTAGCGAGATGTGTGAGGTAAGACACACCACTGGCGCTATTAATTTTTCTTATTAATTTGTTTGTTTCACCCTCTGACTGGTGGGACCCAACGTACTACATGGAGAGAGGTAAGGTTACTAAGGCTTCATTATTTCTGCAACACTATGGATAGTCTTACCACCAAAGCCACATGACACGATTATGATTTAAATCCCAATGACTCCCACACACACAAAAAAAACACGGCACGCTTGTCACACGAATGCAGGAATGTATAAAAGGTTATTCTCCTCTCGTTGAACATAACGGAATGGTTGTGTAGCTGGTTAGCCTGTTCGCTCATCAAACTTGAGGCCTAGGGTTCCACTCAAAAAACTCTTGAGGTCTCGGGTTCGATAACTACACTTGAGTATAATTTGTGCCAGGAGGATTCTTTGACTGGTCAAAATGGATGGATACAGAGCTATACGATCTCGTAATGACTGTATAATCACCTCATCACGTATAAGCTGCAGCCTCGGTGCTTGTTTTCTAGGGTTTGCACGCTTCACACTCTCTCTCTAGTATATATATACACGCTGGAGCCTCAGTGCTTGTAGTTGCTCTCTTCACACTCTCTCACCCTCTCCAGATCTAAACAAGACTTCGTTGGCCAATCTCTCCCCTCACTGCTGTTCAAAGAGCCAGCAGGATCCGTCCGCCGGGAACGGAAGGAGGCTTAACGCTGTCGTCATCGGCGAGGGAGGGAATCCACTACCGGCGCAGCTGTTCACTTTCACCCAGCGGCGGCACGGGAGGGCCTCCAACCCCTTCTTCTTCGCTGCCATCCCGTCGCCCACCGAACCACGCCCCAAGAACCTTAAGGTATAATTTACTTATTCCACATGCATTGCTCTTGCTGCATGTATACCATGAATCTAGGACGTGGTTCAAAGATGAAAGGAGTGGGGGGAAGTAGTGGGAAAAGTGGTTCAAAGAGGAAAGGAAGGGGGAAAGTTGTATAGCATGAATCTAGGACGTGGTTCAAAGAGGAAAGGAATAGGGGAAAGTAGTGGGGAAAGTTGTATCGCATAAATCTAGGACGTGTTTCAAAGAGGAAAGGAAGGGGCGAAAGTACTAGTACAGACTGGCTATCCAGCACCTATGTTGGTCGAAAAGGGAAAACAATGACAACTGCAGTACGCACATCTGTAACGAACTGATCTTTTGTTTTGGGGGACAAGGCTGTAGAGTTTGAGCAGGACTAGATTTGCTGCGCTCACATAGGGAAAGGTGTCTAAATATAACAAAACTGGGACCAACACAAATATGCTCCTTGGTTGTTTGTTCTTTGTTGCAACAGACTGTGCATGACCACAGTACATCGGTAGATGCACATGGTGCTGGTGCGTCCACTGTTCCGTGCAACTCTTTATCTGTTGTTAATCTAAGGCCCTGTTTGGTTAAAAACTCCCTAGTCCCTACCTGCTTGTTTCCAGGGACTAAACATGGACTAGAGGTTATTAAATGACATGCTAAAATACCATGTTACCCCAAGTAATGAACTAATAGAGACAAGGTGCGATGCGTGGCAAGGGCAACTATTGGAAAAAGTCCCAAAAAGACTCCCTCGGGGTCTTCTTTCTTTAGTCCCAAAAATGCCCACTTTTAGTCCCTAAAAGTCCCTCATGTTTGGTTTAGATGGGACTGACACGGAGGTTTTTAGTCCCTACACCAAAATGTCCCTATAAACAAACACCCTCTAATAATGCCGCTGGAAAATTGATGCAATGCCATAGTTAAAAGCAAATTACATGTTTAACGAATTTTATTGTTAATATAATCTCTATGTTAATATTAATCAATGCCACCGTTTGAGAAATGCTACTGTCTTGCTTTCTTTCCCATTTAGATAAGGTAGATGCTTCTTTTTGTTGGCTTCTGTGTCATCCACCGTTATTGACCACTAGTTGTTTCCTTTGCACCTCTGTGTAAACAGGGTTATCTACTTCACCTTGTTGCCATTGTGACCTTTTGTTGCACTGCACAAAACACTTTTGTTTTAAGAGTGTTTTGTGCAGTTCAACCAAAATGTCACACCGACAACGTTGCTTGATTTCTTGATCTTAGTGGAACTGCACAAGAGGAGATCTTACTTCCTATCCGTGTTGGCAAATTTGGTTCAGATCTTCTTCTTGTGAGTTGTTTGAATTCCGCATCATGAGAGGTCAGTACTAGCCTTCTTTCACATGATTCTGCAGTGTGCTTTCATATGTTGTGCTACTTCTATGGTAATGTTGCATGATTTTAGTGAACTGCACAAATGGAGACAAGACTTCCAATCTGTATGTGCACCGTAATATCCCACTGAGGTAAGATAAGGATATTTCACAATTGTTGGCCTGCATTTTGCCACTTTCATCAGAAAATTAATGTCATTGTTTAGTGTTATACTTTTGCTCCCTAATTGACATGCCAAATCTTACATTGAGGGCGAAGCTTGTCAGTTATTGAACCAAGTGATGAAGGGGAGAACAAGCGGAAGAAAAACAAAAATCAACTTCCGGTGCTGTAATGAAGCACTGGAACTGTGATGACACAAGTAATGATATAGTTTTGCATCTTAATTTATTGCTATGATTGGAACGAGTAATTGTTTTGCCACTGATTTGATGACACTCTTAATGTAATACGTAATTATCTCTACTTGTGCAAACAGGGATCTTCTTTGAAGATACCATATATTTTAGTGGAACTGCACAAGAAGATGTTGGAAAAATTAAACTAATTGAGGAGTATATAGTAAGCATGGCCACCATAGTAGATAGCAATAGATGGTTCCAGAGAAGTGCTTCATTTGTATGCTCTACACAGTAAACCTCCTGACAAAGTTTGGTACTCGCCCACTAATTTCATCCATATGATTGAGCTTTGTCATCTCTATTGGTGTTGTGCTACTGTTTAGATACTGTCATGAAAAAGTGGTATTGTCTTTGAGAAGTGCTTCATCTGTGCTATTTTAAATATTTCCTTTCCTTTTGTTCGAGCAAACAGGGATGCTAGCATTTAGTTGTCCTCTTATCTTTGCACAACAGGATCATCTTCCTCTGAAGAAGAATATGGAGTACGTGAAGTGACTAGTTCCGATTATGCCAGGATCAAGAAGCCATGTCTATCTTCTCATCGGAAGGAGCAGTTGAAGGATGGTTACATTACTCCCCACAAGACCAAACTAACTTCAGCTCAGAAGGACTGACAAATCTCCATTTTTGCTGTGATGCGTGAGTACGATGTTGATCTAGGATTCTTTCTGGTGATTTCCATTTTTCTAAAAGTGTGCTCTACATGGACCATGTAGGTGCCTATTTAAACTGTCAATTCATAGTACAGTTTGCTTTATACTAATCACTTTTTTTGTATTTGTGCAAACAGGGGTGCTCAGCTTGATTTCAATGGGAACTGCACAAAATGTTCATGAATACATCGAATCATTCATTTCCACCACAAGAAAGGAGGTGCCGATAAGTTCAAGGCATTGCAACATATAAGGGCGAAATCATACAAGCTACGCGCGAATTTGGTTGATTTTGGTGGAACTGTACAAAAAGAACAACTGGTTTATTTAGGACGAGGTGCCATGTCAATGTCCGAACTGATGGCAAACCCTGCCCATTCCACAATCGCAGACATTTGATATTTTGGAATGTGACAACTTTGTCAAATTTTGCTCATTGATTTTAGCAAGACATGTGTTTGATATTTTCGAATGGGACGCCCTTTGCAGTCAGCAGCGTCGATCAATTTTTTCTTTATTCTTTAATTGTGAAGTAAATATTGCCTCTGACATGTGAGTCGCTGAGATGCATAATCATCGACTATTTTGAATGTTCTCTATGAATTGCCAGCCCTGTGTGTTTGATTGCAATGTACAAAAATGCTAAAAAGCTGCTCAAACTCTTTGTACTCCTTCTGTTCCTTTTTACTTTGCACATTGTTAAAGTGCATACTTTTTTCTATAAGATTGGTCAAAGTAGAGATACTTTGACTGCAGACAAAACTTGTATGCAGACTAGAAAGGACTGGAGGTAGTACATGTGAAACTGCTGCAAACGAGGTGATCACCCTGGGAATAATGCTAGTACGTATTGTTTTGCATGTTCATCCAATGCCAGTGATACAGGAATTCGAACTAATCGAAATAAATTCATTCATACACGGTCGGATTTCATATAAACATGCCGGATTTCATTACATTTTATACATTCTTTAACTAAAAAGGGGTGCGCTGGAGGTATAATTAATTAACCGAAGCTACCCACCTGTGTCCCGCTGAGCCGAACAGAAGCTTCAGTTACTTAACTGCAGGTGCAGTTGCGTAACTGACATGTGGCCTGTTGGGCCCACGTGTCAGTCAGCCAACTGCACCAGCATTTAAGTAGCAGCAACATTCTTCTCCAACACAACTCTCCGACTCCACGTCGCCGCCAAGAAGCTAACCGGCCGTCAATGGTCAACCCAACTAGCTTGGCTTCAAACAAAGGGTAGCAGCGGTGGCCTTACTTGGACCCGAGCGGCGGCAACCTACCATGTTCTACCCTTCCTCGTTTTATGTGTGGTGCGGCCTCGTTGGCAGCAGAGCGGGGCCTAGGCGGAGCCGACGATGTCCTCTGTCTCGTTGCCGGCGGGCGACGCTTCGGCGGAGCGATGGGAATCCTCCCCCTTGTTGCCGGCAGGGTGGGGCCTCGGCTGAGCCGGCGATGTTCTCTGCCTCGTTGTTGGCGGGGCAGGGCCTCGGCGGAGCCAGCGGTGTCCTCTACCTCATTGTTGGCACCACAGGGCCTCGGCGAAGCATGGCCTCGTCGATGCCAGCGGAGCGGTGACTCGTCGGAGCTGGCATTGTCCTCTGCCTCGTCCTTGGTCTCACCAAACAGCACCTCGCCCGCGTCATCGCCCTCTTTGTAGGCCGCCGCAGCCTTCGCCACCCGCATGCGGTACCGCCAGTGCTCGAGGCGGCCCTCGCGGGCGGAGCAGTACGAGTCGAGCAGCGCCTCCTGCTCCGCCCGCTCCATGATGATCTGCTCCTCCGTGTGCAGGTGCTCCTGGAGGAGATGGTGGTTGTAGGCGGCGTCGGCCTGTGCCTCCCGGAACTGCTCCTCACGCATCTGCCTCACCGTGTCCATATATTGGGCACGGGCCTCACCGATGGTCATGGTGCAATGCACCTGCAAGGATGACGCGGAGGAGGGGGTTGGCGCCGGATCATCGACTACCATGTTCTCCATTGGGACGTCGTCGTCCTGCGCTGCCTGCCGGCCAGCCGGTTGGTAGCAATGGCTGCCATCTCCTTGTGGTCCGTCGTCCGCCCGTCCCAAAGAGCGCTGGAGCGCGAGGAAGCCATGGTGGGCAGTAGTGGTGTGGATAGGAGAAAGGGAACGAATGCGGATGACTGCGGCTATGGCCGACGCAGTAGTTCATATAGCAATGGTGGGCAGCGGAGGGACGGATGTGTGGCGCCGGAGTAGCCGCCTCGGCAACCGCGTATCATTAATGTGGGCGGCAGATGGACGTACGGACGAACTTGTGTTGTTTGAAGGCGGAGCAATCGCCTGCACCGGGAAGCGGGGCGGGCGCGCTGAGTGTTTCGGGCCAAAAGCGCGCGCGGGCGAGGAGATGACTTTACTTGGAGAGGATGACAATGGGGACCCACCAGGGCCATAGCCTGACGTACGCAAGTCCCTCCTTATTATATATATATATATATGTATGTATATATATATATATAGTTTTTTTGCCTCCTCCTTGTTTGCTGACATCACGGTCCCACACCATTGTCAACCTATGTACCCCCTCCTTTCCGGTTTATAGGGCTTATCTCAAAATTTTAGTTTTTCCATTTTATAAGGCTCAATTTGGTTGTTTTCCATCACATGTTCAGATTCCAAGGTCCATTAAATCATTGCATGCAAGTATTAAGAGAAAATTGACCAATGCATGTACTTTATGCATGCATTCATTGCAATTAATGCATTGATAAACATAATTTTTTGAGGAAAACAAGAGCATTAATTAGGTGCTTTTGCAAAACTACAAAAAGTATTCCACCACTTGCCATCTACCTTGATTGGTGAGATTTTTGAATTGAGCACTATAAACCGGAAAGGAGGGAGAAGTCAATAAACAAGAGAATTGCACAAGAAGCGGCCGATAGCTGGGATCAAGCAACTCGAGCAGTATTTGTGTTTTTGAGGTGTGAGCACTGCAAAGTTTTTCGAGGTTTAGCCCAGATATTAATTTTTCTCCTCTGACCAACAACAAAAACATCGCTGTAGGTATTAACTGGGCGGGCTGTGGCCCGTCTAGCCCAGGCCAGATATCCAGCCCAGATATTAATTTTTTTCAAGCTAAAAATGGCTAGCCCAGCCATACTTTTTTTAGGAATACCCAGGCAAGGTTAAGTTGTTATTCTCTGCCCCGCTGGGCTGCAAATCTTTCCTAAGAGGGATGCATTAGGCTTAACAAGAAAATGAGCTTTAAGAAGTAATAAATGGGATGTAATTATAAAAACTGGGCAGTAACTATAAAAAATGCAGCAAACACGTAATTACTTTATAAAATATTGTTTTTGGATATTGAAAATTTTAATTTCATTAATTGTTGCGAGCGCAATGTTTGGTTGGATTTTTATGTAATATAAATTTATATTGAAATTGTATTTAATCTGACTAGAAGTTTCGGGATAAAAATATTTCAGATCCCATCAAAATGTGGGAATTTTTTTTATTGAATTATGTTTTGAACGGTTGGTTGAAATGGGCTGTACTTTTAACAAACTGTAAATGGGTTGTAGTAAATTCCATTAGAATTCAAAAATGGGCTGCACATTCTTACAAATCACAAATGGGCTATAAGTTCTCTGCCACACACTTGTGGCCTTACTAAGTTGACGTGTCCCCTAAAAAAAAGAGAGTTGACACGTATGCAAGGCTTTGTCAACTTATAGTCAACACACGGTTCTAGCAGCAGTGGCTGTTGGATGTCCATCCAACGGATGCTGTGTTTATTCTTCGATCTGGATATTCTAGCTTCACCCGCCCAAAAAATGATTCCACCCCCTGACATCTGGGGCGCACTATTTTAGAAGCTGACCTGTGGGCCTACTAAGTTGACATACCAAGGGCTTTGTCAACTTAGTTAATATAAATGATTCTAGCTGCAGTGACCGTACAATGTCCATCCAACGGCCGTCGTGCTTCTTCAACCTCTGGTCTTCTTGCTCCAGCCGCCCAAAGCAGCGCCGGTCGTGCCGCCTGCTCCTGCCTCCCGTGGCCGGCTGTGCTGCCGCGGAGGCCTCACCGCCCCCTACTACTCCCACCGCTGGCCAGGCCATCCCTCCACTCACCCACACCCCCTGTTATTCTGCAGCGACGGCAGCCTCACACCGCAGCCGAACCAGTGAACCCTCGTACTCCTCTCCGTGTGGGCATCCACTGCTGCGTCTTCCCAGGATCTACGTCGTCCCCTTCCTAGGCCTCGCCGTCGTCCACCTCTGTGGTGCTATCGGCGCGGTGTGGTCAACATGGTCAAGGAACGACTTCCATTGGACGTGGACTGTACGTGGAGAGGCTGACAGCTGGGACCACGGCTGCAGCAAGGAAGTGCCTCCTTATTACGCGGAAAATAATGATTCCTCCACCTGACAGCAGGGACCCACCGGAGGGGCCACCGTATTTCACGAAAAAATGTTTTCCCCTGACTGCTGGGACCTACCAGCTAGATCTTCGCATGCAAGGAAGTGCGTCCATATTACAGGGAAAAAAAATGATTCGCCCCCTGACTGTTGGGACCCGCCAGCTACATCTTTGCACGCAAGGAAGCGCGTCTGGGCAAAAAAATGATTCGGCCCCCTGACTGCTGGGACCCACCAGCTACATCTTCGCACGCAAGGAATTGCCTGACAGTTGGGACCCACCTGGTCGAAGCGTACGTAGCGTTGTCATTCTGGTCGTGAACGTGTATGCACATACTGGTCGATGTAGAGGCGCGCACCTGTCGTAGTAGAGGCGCGCACGTGTCGTAGTAGAGGCGCACACGTAGCATGTACACGTACGTACAATGGTGAGGGTGCAAGAAAGAAAATACGGCCACGTACGTACATACGGGCGGGGTCTCGAACGCCTTCTCACGCATACGTACGGCCATGGCTCGTGTATATGGCTGGGTCGGAACGGAGAAACCGCGTCGTCGTCGGGTTCATGGGGAGGCAACGGAATGCGTTGTTTTCATGGGGAGGCAACGGAATGCGTTGTTTTCATGGGGAGGCAACGGAATGCGCCGTGTTCATCGGGAGGCAACAGAACGCGTGGGAGCCAACCGGCTTGGACGGAACAGGCAATTGAAACGAGGCCTGGCGTACCGCAGAATGGAGGAAACGGCCTTTTGTTCGACCGGCCATGTTCGAAACGGGATGTTGTTCATCGGGAGGGGTCTGTCGTACCGCAAAACAGAAGAAACGGACCTCCTACGGTCTAAACGGGGTCCTGTTGATCGGGAGGGGTGTGGCGTACCGCAAAACGGACGAAACAGACTTGTGTTGGAGCGCTACGGTCAAAACAGGGGTCCTGTTCATTGGGAGGGGTGTGGCGTACCACAAAATGGGACTCCACAGGATAATGTTCATCTCCACCGTCGACCTCCTCCAGCCTCCACGGGCTACCGTCGACCTCCTCCACCCTCCACCGTGCGCTACTCCACCGATTACTGTTCAACCACCCCTCCATGGGCACCCCTCCATCGTCTACTATTCATCCAACCCTCCACGGGGTCGTCCTGTTCATCCAGCCCTCCACGGGGTCCTGTTCATCCAGCCCCAACCGGCTCGATCGATCGGGGTCCTGTTCATCCAGAGGTAACACCACAGGGTCCTGTTCATCCACCCCCACCGCTCACTGTTCATCCACCCCCCCCTGCAATGCTCACTGTTCATCCAGAGGCAACATCGATCGGCTTCAGTTAGCAGGAGTAGCGAAGGAATCACTCGATCGGGTTCAGTTAATAGCCATTGATCGATCGCTCGGGTTCAGTAACGCATAGCCTGCAGTGCAATCGCTCGGGTTCAGTTAGAGCCCAATGCCTCGCTTGGGTTCAGTTAGAGCCAATGCCTCGCACACACGCGCGTATTTGTACGAGAGAAACACGCATCCCTCAGCCCCCGACCACCCACCATAACTAGGAACTCCCCGAAATTTTCCCCGCCCTCGCTTCTACCACAGTTTTTCCGTCATGGACGGCCCAAAGAATGTCATGCATCTGCATCTCCGGCCCGCCCAGTATGAAAAGCCCATTTTCTATCATGATTTTTTGTCATGGAAGTAGGAGCCCACCACATCTATGATGATACCAGGTTTTGTCACAATTATCATCATAGAAGTGTCATAAGTATGACAGAAAAAAAATTGTTCGGCCCAAAATGTCACGGATGTTTTTTTTGTAGTGATGATGGAAAAAGGAACATACATTTTTTTGTTTGGGAACCGCCTATGATATATCTAGCATGGAAAGTATTGGGAACTACTCGATCGTTTTCGTTGACAGGAAAAGCATGCCACCCAAAATGTTTTATCTCTATTTCTTTTGCTTTGAACTCCGGCACCTCTACAAATCCCTACTTCCCTTTGCGAAGGGCCATTCTATTTACTTTATGCAATTTTTATTTTTATTTAAGTCTCCATCTTCTCATATAAAGCACCAACTAAGGGGCACTATGATCGTACTTGAGCATTGGCTATAGCTAAAATGCGAGTGAGTTTAATGAACGGATCAATGATTGACCATAATGGGCTAGAGATAACTTGCTTTAGTGTTGATATTTTGAAAGACATGGTTGCTTGTTGATATGCTTGAGTATTGAAATCTTCATGTCAAAACTAGACTATTGCTTTGAACCATATTAAATTCCAAATGTCCATGCTACAAAAGAAAAATGTGATGAACATGTTAGGCCATATTCCATATCAAAATTTTTGTTTTTATCATTTACCTACTTGAGGACGAGTAGGAATTAAGCTTGGGGATGCTGATACGTCTCCAACATATCTATAATTTTTGATTGTTCCATGTTGTTAAATTATCATTCTTGAATGTTTTACAATCATTTTATAGCAACTTTATATCAATTTTTGAGACTAACCTATTGACATAGTGCCTAGTGCTAGTTGTTGTTTCTTGCTTGTTTTTTACTTCACAGAAAATCAATACCAAACGGAGTCCAAATGCAGCGAAACTTTTTGGAGATTTTTTCTGGACCAGAAGACACCTGCTGGGCCAAAGAGGTACCGGAGGGGGGCTTCGAGGGGAGCAGAACCCACCAGGGTGCGCCTAGGGCCCCAGGCGCGCCCACGTGGGTTGTGCCCACCTCGGCCGCCTCCCGCACCGCTTCTTTGCTCTAAAACTATCCCAAAAATCCAAAAAACCATAGGGGAGTCGATGAAATACAATTCTAGAAGCCCCAAGTTCCAGAGCCACCAGATCCAATCAAGACACCATCATGGAGTGGTTCATCATCTCATTGGTGCCTCCGATGATGCGCCAGTAGTTCATTGTAGACCTACGAGTCTGTAGTTAGTAGCTAGATGGCTTCCTCTCTCTCTTTTGATTCTCAATACAATGGTTTCTTGGAGATCTATTTGATGTAACACTTTTTGCGGTGTGTTTGTTGAGGTCTAATGAACTTTCAGTTCATGATCACATCTATTTTACCCATGAAAGTTATTGGAGTCTTCTTTTGATCTCTTATATGCATGATTACTTATAGCCTCGTATTTCTTCTTCGAATTTTTGGTTTAGTTAGGCCGACTAGATCGATTTTTTCTTTCCATGGGAAGAGGTGCTTTGTGATGGGTTCAGTCATGCGGTGTTCTTTCCCAGTGACAGAAGGGGTAGCAAGACACATATTGATCATTGCCATTAAGGATAAGAAGATGGGGTCTATTCCTACATGAATAGATCTTGTCTACATCATTTCATCATTCTTATTGCATTACTCTGTTTCTCCATGAACTTAATACACTAGATACATGTTGGATAGCGATCTATGTGTGGAGTAGTAGTAGTAGATGTAGGCAGGAGTCAGTCTACTAATCTTGGACGTGATGCCTATATAATAATCATTGCCTGGATATCGTCATAGTTATTTGAAGTTCTATCCATTACCCAAGAGTAATTTGTTTACCCACCGTATGTTATTTTTCTTGAGAGAAGCCACTAGTGAAATCTACGACCCCAGGTCTATCCTTCTTCATATTTGCTTTCTAATCTATTATTTGCCATTTTTATTTTCAGATCTATTATTAAGAAATCCAGAAATACCTTGTTGCACTTTTTATTTACTTATTTTAATTCGCGTTTTATCAAGATCCATTTATCC
>NC_041385.1:612526480-612543171 GCF_002162155.2 Triticum dicoccoides
CAACTCACCAATTTCTGGCACCATTACCTTGGTTTCATAACTGATTGAAATACCTACCATAGTTGTGCTACATCATCCCCTCCTCTTTGGGGAAATACCGATGTAGTTCAAGCGACATCAACGGGAAAGAAGATGGCGGGAACAGAAGGCGTGGCGGGAAAGAAGTTGGCGGGAAAGATGATGGCGGGAACAGAAGGGTTCGCGGGAAAGAAGATGGCGGAAAAGGGTTGGTGGGAAAGGTAGGTTTGGCGGGAAAGTGTTGCAATACGGTTATGAAAAAGTGTTGTGGACAATTAGGCCAGGCTCAAGCGAGGGTGTTGAGATTCAGTTATGGGCCGAAATACAATTCCATTAGCTCATAAATTTGGTTGCATGCAGTTGTCGTGTTAGGCTAAGCTGACTGGAACTAATTAGCCACGGGTAAGATGATTAGTTCCAATCATCTCCAGGGAGGACGACTGGAGGCCCTTCTTCAGACGACTGCCCAGTTGGCCTTATGTGAGCCGACTTGATACTATTCATCTACAAGTAAGACGATTAGATCCAGTCGTCTTGCCCCAAGCTGATGACGTATTATTTGTGAAATATATATAAACCATATATTATTTCTATAAATTAATAAAAAATGTATTAATTAAAAAAATTAGTGCCTCGTGTTGATACCTACAGGACATATGTCCCGTGCATGGCATGTTAGTCTTCGCTTTGCATGGCGTGGCCACTTGCACTGCTGCACCTGACCAGCGTCATGCAGAACCACGCTGCTTGGGTTGCGCTGGCTTGCATGTGCGGCCGTATGCAACTTCTGCGTCCTACGCGGCTGTTGACTACACGTACGTGATGGTTATTCTTGTGCCTGCATGCTTCCGGTCTGATCAACCGTATCCACGTCCTGTGACCGACCTGATCAGCTATTTACGGGCGCCTTCGTAGGTCCCGTGAAGATCGTCCCTGAGTATGCGCGTCTCTCCATCAATTAAGCATCGGGCTGTCGCTGCATCGTCCTGTTGAACTGCCATGCTGCCACCCCATGGTTCTCCTTGCGGCTGCACCGATATGTGAGTTGCCGCTACGTCACCTCTTCGGGTCGTAGCGCCACAGATTGTGGTCCACGCCATCGCCCCGAGGCCGTCCTCGCGACTGCACCAACCCTCGTAGTGCCACCGCGTCGCCCCTTCGGGCTGTAGCGTTGCGGTTCGAGGTCAATGACACTACCCTGAGGTCTTGTCACCGTCACCCCGATCCGAGCGTTGCTACTTCGTCGCCCTTACGGGCTGTAGCGCCACAACGCACGGTCACCTCCGACGTCCCCACGTGTCGACTTCCATGTGGTATGCGCCACGATGCCTCCTTTAGCATGGGAACGCCACCATCCGGGTCGATCTTCATCACGTTGTCGAGCTTTTCCTCGCCTACTTCGAGCATCGTCGCCCCCTCCTAAGCCAGCCGCAGTAGCCGTCGTCAGACCGCAACCGCCACTCTTCTTTGGCACCGCTGCCACTCTCTCACCCGAGCCGTGCCAGCATCCACCCTCCTTCATCTTCGTCCAACACCAGCTCATCTCCAGCATCGTCATCATCTTCCCCGACCACTACATCTACTCTAACCACCGCGTGCAACATCGCCCTCGTGTCGACTAGCGCCACAACTGTCGTCGGGTCCTTCTCTGCTAGCCGCCTCGATATGGTGTACAACTCGTGTTGGTTCCCATCTATGCATGCCCGATGTTGGCAACATCGACGAGTGCCTTCATCCACCACGTGTCCCTGGGCCACGCAAGCCTGCAGCAGCGCATCATGAACATTGATTTTGTCCGTCTACGCATGCCCAGTGTTGGCAACAACCCACGTGTGGCTTCGTCCACGACGTGTCCTCGGGCTTGGCAAACCCAGCGCAACGCCTCGTCAACAACATCTTCTCGCCGGTGCACCACTACTCCCATGACTAACTCGGTCTCTCCATGCGCTCGCGGCTTCACGGGGACTACCTCAACATTGGCCACCCCGACTCGACATCGACCATGCCGTTCTTCGCACGGCTACCTTGACCATGGCTACACCACCCTACGCTCTCGGCTACCTTGACATTGGCACAAAGGGCTACCGCCTTCCTTGAGCAACCTCGTCGATTTCCACTGCAGCCACGACTTCCTCGATGCGTCGAGCATTTGACTGTGGGTGGGATGTCCGTCGGCTTAGCTTCAAATTCTTCTCCAGTCTGACCGTGACTGCGAGGGTGGGGGATGTTGCGTATTGTGATTAGACTAGAAACATAGGGTAGACTAGGAATGTAACGCCCCGGATACAACTTTCCATATTCGTAACTCCAACCCTTGCCTTTTCCGGAGATGTGATATGTTATTTCCTCCGTGGTTGGGTTTTTGTCTGTTGTTTTGCATTTTGTTCTTGTTATGCATCTCATCTCATGTCATCATCTGCATTTCATCCGCATGTTTTTCAAAACTTGCATCCGTTCGGGTTCCCCCGGTTCTCTCCGTTGTCCATTCCGAGCCCCGACACTCTCACACGCGCCCGTGGCACCTCCGAAATAATATTTTATAAGCGGCATAAAAATGTTCTCAGAATGGGATGAAACTTGTCGAGCGGTCTTATTATAGTGTAGACAGGCCGCCTGCCAAATTTCGTCGCATTCGGAGTTCGTTTGACTGCCCAACCGTTAAATATATAACCGCGATATAGTCGGTATATTCGTCGGGTGTTTTCGGTCTCCGAAAACCCGTGCTGGGCTGCTATCTCTTCTCTCCCCTCAGTCCAGACCCTCTCGTCACAGCCCACCTGCAGCGCACCTAACCCCCCTCCGCTCCGGACCGTCCGATCGAGATCGAACGGCTCCGAAACAGCCTCAAACCCCCTAACCCTAGCCCCCTTACTATATATAGATGTCTCCCCTACCAATTTTGGCCTTCCCCTTCCTTCCACCTTGTTTTCCGCGCAGCCCAATCATCAGCACCGTCGCTCCCCTCCATTTCCGCGCCCCTCCAGCCCCTGCTCGCCAGTTGGCAAGTCGCCATTGGGCGTGCCGCCACCATCCGCCGCCAGGGCCAACCGGCGCTCGCCACGCGGCCTCCCAGCGCCCCCCTGGCAGTTCCCCTCGCCGCAGCCCGTCAGGCCCATCCAGGGCCCGACTGCACCCGAGCCGCCCGAAGCCTCCTGCTTGATCCAGTTTGGGATCGGGGGAGCGCCGCCGCCCTCCAGCACCTCGACCTCGCCGCCGGAGGCCGCCGTCCTCGCCCCGTTGCCTCGCCGGATCTCTGCCGCCCGTCCTCCGCCGCCAGGTCGTGCCTCCCATCACCCTCTCCCTCTCGCTTCTCTCTCTCTCTCTCTCTCAGATCTCTCTCTCCCTGCAGGAAACCCCGCCGCCGCCGCCAGAGAACCTCGTCGCCGGCCTCCTCCTCCTCAAGTCTCGCCGGATCCGGGGTCCCCAGGCCCGGATCCACCCATTCCCGTCCGTCCTGGCCATCCCCGGCCTCCGCCCCTGCCGGAACCCGTTGCCTCCGCCTCCAGCGCGGCCATGCCCTGCGTCCTCTGCATCGGGCGGGAGGAGGACGAGCTCCTCCAGCGTCCGCGTGGGCCCGGCCCAGCAGCGCCCAGCGCGCCGGCCCAGCCACCGGCCTCCCCAGATCTACACCGCTTGGGCCTCCTCCTCTCCAGCTGGGCCAAGAGCCCATGGTGAGCTGCCCAGTTCCTGTAGCTCCAATTTCGTCCTGTGTCGTTTTTTTTCCTGTTCTGTGAATTTCCTATTTTCCAAGGAATTGGCAGAATTGCAGAAAACCCCCTGGAGTTCATGCATTTAATTACTCACAAGTGGTGCATCATATGTAAATAATTCATATATGTAAAATGCTCAGAAAATTGTGTAGATTAATAATATGCCACTTTCATCTATGTTAAAAATGTTTAAAATGCTTTTTGTGTTAATTTGCATAAATGCCATGTTAAAATGCTTTAATTCATAACTAAATAACCGTAGCTCCATTTTAAATAAACTTTATATGTGTTTGGGGTGGAAAAATGCCTAGATTAACATGGTGCACTTTATTTTCCTGTTTAACAAAAATAAAATTGTGTTTAGGGCAGAACAGTACCGAATCTAAAATATGCATATGGGGATTTTCCGGACTTGTTGTTTGTTGTTCCGGCCTCATTTAAACTTGTCTAGATAGGTAGTTTTCTTGTGCTTCACCCCTTGCCATGTTTAATAACATTTAATATTGTTGGGTACCTAAACGAGATTAAACTAAATAATTGCATGTGGTGTTTTGTCAATAGGCAACTCGTTGCATATTGAGCCCCACTTAACTTGTAGTATTGATTGTTGCACTTGCCATGCCATGCTCTTTAAACCAGTCATGCATCATGTTTGTTTGTGCATCATGCCATGTTTATGTGCTGTGTGTTTACTATGTTATTTGTTTCTTTCCGGTGTAGCTTCTTAGTTCTGGTAATGTTGCGATTGTGAGGATTCGTTCGACTACGTCCAGTTGTCTTCTTCATGGACTCGTTCTTCTTCCTAGCGGGATTTCAGGCAAGATGACCACTACCCTGGATCTCACTACTATCATTGCTATGCTAGTTGCTTCGTTCTATTGATATGCTGCGCTACCTATTACCTGTTTATCAAGCCATCCCAAATTGCCATGTCAGCCTCTAACCTTTGACACCTTTCCTATGCAAACCGTTGCTTGGCTATGTTACCTCTTTGCTCAGCCCTCTTATAGCGTTGCAAGTTGCAGGTGAAGTTGAAGATTGCCCCATGGTGGATAGGGTTTATGTTGGGATATCACAATATCTCTTATATTATTAATGCATCTATATATTTGGTAAAGGGTGGAAGGCTCGGCCTTATGCCTGGTGTTTTGTTCCACTCTTGCCGCCCTAGTTTCCGTCATACCGGTGTTATGTTCCCGGATTTTGCGTTCCTTACGCGGTCAGGTGATTTCTGGGACCCCCTTGACAGTTCGCTTTGAATAAAACTCCTCCATCAAGGCCCAACCTTGGTTTTACCATTTGTCTCACCACCACCTATATTTCCCTTGGGAGTAATTAACCCAAGGGTCATCTTTATTTTAGCCCCCCCCGGGGCCAGTGCTTGTCTAAGTGTTGGTCCAAACCGGGCAGACTACGGGGCCACCTCGGGGCAACTCGAGGGCTGGTTTTACTCGTAGGCTAACCTATCCGGTGTTGCCCTGAGAACGAGATATGCACAGCTCCTATCGGGATTGTCGGTGCATTGGGCAGCTTTGCTGGTCTTGTTTTACCATTGTCGAAATGTCTTGTAAACCGGGATTCCGAGTCTGATCGGGTCTTCCTGGGAGAAGGTCTATTCCTTCGTTGATCGCGAGAGCTTGTCATGGGTAAGTTGGGACACCCCTGTAGGGTATAATCTTTCGAAAGCCGTGCCTGCTGTTATAGGCAGATGTGAATTTGTTAATGTCCGGTTGTAGATAACTTGACACCAGATCCGAATTAAAACGCATCAATCGTGTGTGTAGCCGTGATGGTCTCTTTTCGGCGGAGTCCGGAAAGTGAACACGGTTTTTGGGTTATGTTTGACGTAAGTAGGAGTTCAGGATCACTTCTTGATCATTGCTAGTTTCACGATCGTTCCGCTTTCTCTCTTCTCGCTCTTATTTGCGTATGTTAGCCACCATATATGCTTAGTCGCTGCTGCAACCTCACCACTTTACCCCTTCCTTTCCCTTTAAGCTTTGCTAGTCTTGATACCCATGGTAATGGGATTGCTGAGTCCTCGTGGCTCACAGATTACTACAACAATAGTTGCAGGTACAGGTTATGCGATGATCATGACGCGAGAGCGATGCTTGCTTGCGTTGAGTTCTTCTTTTGCTTCTTCGATCAGGGGATAGGTTCCAGGTCGGCAGCCTGGGCTAGCAGGGTGGATGTCGTTTGAGTTTCTGTTTGTGATTCATCCGTAGCCGGATTTTGCTCTTATGTATTGTGATGTTGTATTCGTGTGGCATTGTATGCCTTATGTATGTATCCCCATCTATTATGTAATGTTGATGTAATGATATCCACCTTGCAAAAGCGTTTCAATATGTGGGTCTATCCTTGGTGGGACCTTCGAGTTCCTTTTGGATAGGGTCGCATATTGGGCGTGACAAGTTGGTAATCAGAGCCTCGACCGACCATAGGAGCCCCCTGATTGTTGGCCGTTGTTGAGTCTAGAAGAAAACTATTTCGAGTCTTAGGATTATATATATCGGAGAGTAGGATTCTTTTTACTCCTCAGCCCCTTCGTCGCTCTAGTGAGATATCCTGACGTAGATGTTTTGACTTTGCTCTCCTCAAATTTCACTAATTTTTTTAGGATCACGCGGGTATCTTGGAATCGTTCCGATGGTTTTGTGACGAGAACATTGTTCTTGGTGCCTCCTGTCTATTATGTGGCATTGACCCGGGGAGTTGAGCTCCAAGGTGTTGTCGTCACAATTTTATCGTTGCAGTTCTGGAATACCTGAGTTTTGCCGACATCGAAAATCTCTTTTATGCAGTTGTTGGTGAGATAACCTCGACGTCACCCAGTACTGGGGAGTTCGGGAGTATTGCCATAACTCGTATAACAGATGCTTTTCGAAGGTTGAGGTACACGATTTCTGAAGGTTTCTTGGTTATGTGTTGACGGATGGATACAGCTGGATGTAGGTATTGTTAGTTTGGGTGAGATAAATTGCTTCCCCTGTATCCCCAACACCAGATTGCATAACCAGAAAGTTTCGGCAGTTTATAGGTGGGAATTCAAGTAGCTCTAGTTTTATCTTTCCAACAGACACTTGATACGACATGGGGTCTATCATATGTTTGTTCCGGCTTATTCTGCAAGCCAAATCCTTTGTATTGTTTTATTTGTGGTATTCGAGTTGCTTCAAAGTCAAGTGTTGATTCCATACCTTTCAAGCGGTGTTCTCATATTTCTATGGGAGTACTAATCCTTCTTGATCACTGAGGTTGTCATGTCAATTCTTTTTCCAACCGGTGTGCTTCTCTTCAAGTGGATCCGATCATTTTCAACATCCACAAGATCAACTCTAAGTTTTGTCAACGGTGTTTGTTTCATCCGTCCCAAGTTGTCTTTGTTTTCCCGCCCTCCCACCCTTTTTATTCAAGGACTCAGAATTTCTAATCAAATATCCATTTATTCATGTGAAGTCTCTTCACTCTTTTCAATCATTGTCCTGATCCGGTGATCCCTCGTGAAGATGCTCACGAGCTTCCAGTTCATTATTTTTCATTCTCGTATTCTTTCCCGGTGGATTTAATTCAAGCTTTCAGTGTTGATCATATCCTTTCCTCGTTTCAAATGTTTTTCTCATGCCGGTGTATCTCTTAATCGTTCACCTCTCGCTTTTCATTTGTTCTGGAGTGCTGAAGATATCTCGGAAGACTTGTGTTTCCATTCTCAATCCGTTCAAGATATTTCGAGGTTGTTATCTCATTCAAGTCATTTAATTCAACCGGTGCAATCCCCCCTTTCAATCAATTGTTCAACGATGTTTCTTTCGAGTGGGCCCTAACCCACAGGTCTTTTCCTAGGATCTTACCTGACTCTTCTAATTTCTCAGAGCTATTCTCAAATCCTTTTCGAAGTTTGACGTAAGAATGAATTTTCATCAGTCATATTCTTTCTTCAAGATCGCTTTCAAAATATTTTCATCTTTGGCTCAACCTTTCCTCTTTTAATTCTCCCGGAGTATCTCAACAATTCACGGTGGTTCTCATCATCATTCTCAACATTTGAAGACCGAAGAAGGATTTCTCTTAAATCTTTCTCCATTCTCTTCAAGATTCATCGTTCTAGATTGATGCCATCCTCTCATATTTGCTTTCGATTGTGACAATTCTTTTCTTACCATCCGGAGCATTTCGTGAGTTCTTTCCATTTTATTCCTACAAAGGCCATCATGTCATAATTCTTCATTCTCAGTGTGTAGCTATTGTTCAATACCCTCTAATCAGTTCATGATCTCTTCGTTTTCATGTATCTAAATCCCCTCAAGTATCTTCATTCGTTTTCCAATTCTTCCTGGTGAATTATGCCTTTGCTACTTTCATTTTCAATTCTTACGGTGGTTCGTTCAAGATTTCTCTTCCTTCGTCATCGTATTAGTTCATTCATTCATTCGTTCTTTTCAATCCCACCGGTGGTTCCATCAATACCTTCTCAAGTTTGCTCTATATCTCTCTTAATCCTTTCTACGAGAATAAGTAGTATGCCAAAACCATTGCTTGTCATCAATTTAATTTGATGAAGGATAAGCATACAATAAATCTTATTCTTATTTCCTCGAGGCGATTCAATTCTTTTATTTCCGGAGTTCCAAGTTCTCTCGGTTATATCATCGCAAAGCTCCATCTAAATCATTGCAAGGCTTCACCTTGTGTTTCCAACTTCTCCTTCTTTCTATCATCCTTTTATTACCGGAGTTCTTCATGGAAGATCTACATGGTGGTTCATCAAGGATTCTTTTCATTCTTCAATTGTTCTTCAAGATTTCTCTTGAAGTTATGATCCGCCAAGCTTTACTCAAAAAATAAACATGGTGCTCAATACATGTCTTGTTTTGAGGAGTTCAAGTATTGTTCATCTTGCATTCCAAAGTGCAATTCTTTCTACCTTATCACTTGAGGTGGTGTTATGTCATTCTTGATAATTTTGAGTTCGTGTTTCTTGATTCACATGTTCTCAAGAATGAGGTATTTTAAATCCATCAATCTCTTTGTTGGAGTTATCTTGGGTTATATTTCACCTAAAGCCTTCCATTGGGAATGTTGCTATTTGTGGTGCTTATCATTGATCCAAGCTTTCTCCATATCCTTCTCGGTGAAAGAGGTTTTTCATCTCTTCGTTGATCTCAAACAAGCAATTGTTTCCTTTAGTGGTCGGTTGTCACCTCATAATGTTGAGATGTTTCCATAAGCCCACTACAAGCTTATTCTTTTCGTTGTTGGTTTTCCAACAACTCCGTTATAACCTTCTTGGAAGGATTCTTTCCAAGCTCATTTGTGGTAGAAGTTGGCATTTTCTCCTACATTCTGTTATTCCAATGATCTATCTTCTATTCTTTCTTTCGGAGGCATTGTGATGTTGCTCTTTTCACTCGTCATCTCGAATTATTAGGATTGTGTTCTTTTCATGTTTATCCATTTTACCGGAGTGTTGTGTCATCTCTTCAAGTTCTTTTCATCTTATCAAGTTTTCCTTCTTCTTTCAGTCGGAGTGCTGCCCAAATTATATCAATCTTATTCCTTCTCTATCTAGTTTTAACCGGAGTGGTTTCAATATGTATCTTATCACTAAACCTCTTGGTTTTCATCGTATCCCTTGTTCCTCTTTTCTAACGAAGTGTTTTCAACTTTGTTCATCTTTGTTGTTTTCTTTCTTTCATTTTGCTCAACCTCTCTAGGTTCATGGTTTCACTCGTTTGTCGAAGAAGCAACTTAGTTTTACCTCTTCTCTTCCTCTTCTGTTTCTCTCCGGTGCCATACTAGATCTCGGGACGAGACCCTCTCGTAGTGGCGGAGTGTTGTAACGCCCCGGATACAACTTTCCATATTCGTAACACCAACTCTTGCCTTTTCCGGAGATGCGATATGTTATTTCCTCCGTGGTTGGGTTTTTGTCTGTTGTTTTGCATTTTGTTCTTGTTATGCATCTCGTCTCATGTCATCATCTGCATTTCATCCGCATGTTTTTCAAAACTTGCATCCGTTCGGGTTCCCCCGGTTCTCTCCGTTGTCCATTCCGAGCCCCGACACTCTCACACGCGCCCGCGGCACCTCCGAAATAATATTTTATAAGCGGCATAAAAATGTTCTCGGAATGGGATGAAACTTGTCGAGCGGTCTTATTATAGTGTAGACAGGCCGCCTGCCAAATTTCGTCGCATTCGGAGTTCGTTTGACTGCCCAACCGTTAAATATATAACCGCGATATAGTCGGTATATTCGTCGGGTGTTTTCGGTCTCCGAAAACCCGTGCCGGGCTGCTATATCTTCTCTCCCCTCAGTCCAGACCCTCTCGTCACAGCCCACCTGCAGACCACCTAACCCCCCCTCCGCTCCGGACCGTCCGATCGAGATCGAACGGCTCCGAAACGGCCTCAAACCCCCTAACCCTAGCCCCCTTACTATATATAGATGTCTCCCCTACCAATTTTGGCCTTCCCCTTCCTTCCACCTTGTTTTCCGCGCAGCCCAATCATCAGCACCGCCGCTCCCCTCCATTTTCGCGCCCCTCCAGCCCCTGCTCGCCAGTTGGCAAGTCGCCATTGGGCGCGCCACCGCCATCCGCCGCCAGGGCCAACCGGCGCTCGCCACACGGCCTCCCAGCGCCCCCCTGGCAGTTCCCCTCGCCGCAGCCCGTCCAAGCCCGGGCGCAGCCCGCCAGGCCCATCCAGGGCCCGACCGCACCCGAGCCGCCCGAAGCCTCCCGCTCGATCCAGTTTGGGATCGGGGGAGCGCCGCCGCCCTCCAGCGCCTCGACCTCGCCGCCGGAGGCCGCCGTCCTCGCCCCGTTGCCTCGCCGGATCTCCGCCGCCCGTCCTCCGCCGCCAGGTCGTGCCTCCCCATTGCCCTCTCCCTCTCGCTTCTCTCTCTCTTTCTCCCTGCAGGAAATCCCGCCGCCGCCGCCAGAGAACCTCGTCGTCGGCCTCCTCGTCCTCAAGTCTCGCCGGATCCGGGGTCCCCAGGCCCGGATCCACCCGTTCCCGTCCGTCCCGGCCATCCCCGGCCTCCGACCCTGCCAGAACCCGTTGCCTCCACCTCCAACACCGCCGTGCCCTGCGTCCTCTGCATCGGGATGGAGGAGGACGAGCTCCTCCAGCGTCCGCGTGGGCCCGGCCCAGCAGCGCCCAGCGCGCCGGCCCAGCCACCGGCCTCCCCAGATCTGCACTGCTTGGGCCTCCTCCTCTCCAGCCGGGCTAAGATCCCATGGTGAGCTGCCCAGTTCCTGTAGCTCCAATTTCGGCCCGTGTCGTTTTTTTCCTGTTCTGTGAATTTCCTATTTTCCAAGGAATTGGCAGAATTGCAGAAAACCCCCTCAAGTTCATGCATTTAATTACTCACAAGTGGTGCATCATATGTAAATAATTCATATATGTAAAATGCTCAGAAAATTGTGTAGATTAATAATATGCCACTTTCATCTATGTTAAAAATGTTTAAAATGTTGTTTGTGTTAATTTGCATAAATGCTATGTTAAAATGCTTTAATTCATAAGTAAATAACCGTAGCTCCATTTTAAATAAACTTTATATGTATTTGGGGTGGAAAAATGCCTATATTAACATGGTGCACTTTATTTTCCTGTTTAACAACAATAAAATTGTGTTTAGGGCAGAACAGTACCGAATCTAAAATATGCATATGGGGATTTTCCAGACTTGTTGTTTGTTCTTCCGGTCTCATTTAAACTTATCTAGATAGGTAGTTTTCTTGTGCTTCACCCCTTGCCATGTTTAATAACATTTAATATTGTTGGGTACCTAAACGAGATTAAACTAAATAATTGCATGTGGTGTTTTTTCAATACGCAACTCGTTGAATATTGAGCCCCACTTAACTTGTAGTATTGATTGTTGCACTTGCCATGCCATGCTCTTTAAACCAGTCATGCATCATGTTTGTTTGTGCATCATGCCATGTTTATGTGTTGTGTGTTTACTATGTTATTTGTTTCTTTCCGGTGTTGCTTCTTAGTTCCGGTAATGTTGCGATTGTGAGGATTCGTTCGACTACGTCCGGTTGTCTTCTTCATGGACTTGTTCTTCTTCCTAGCGGGATTTCAGGCAAGATGACCGCTACCCTGGATCTCACTACTATCATTGCTATGCTAGTTGCTTCATTCTATTGCTATGCTGCGCTACCTATTACCTATTTATCAAGCCATCCCAAATTGCCATGTCAGCATCTAACCTTTGACAACATTCCTATGCAAACCGTTGCTTGGCTATGTTACCGCTTTGCTCAGCCCTCTTATAGCGTTGCTAGTTGTAGGTGAAGTTGAAGATTGCCCCATGGTGGACAGGATTTATGTTGGGATATCACAATATCTCTTATATTATTAATGCATCTATATATTTGGTAAAGGGTGGAAGGCTCGTCCTTATGCCT
This sequence comes from Triticum dicoccoides, assembly GCF_002162155.2. Taxonomy (NCBI): domain Eukaryota; kingdom Viridiplantae; phylum Streptophyta; class Magnoliopsida; order Poales; family Poaceae; genus Triticum; species Triticum dicoccoides. The sequence continues at coordinate 612,538,634 of NC_041385.1, forward strand.
GGTGTTTTGTTCCACTCTTGCCGCCCTAGTTTCCGTCATACCGGTGTTATGTTCCCGGATTTTGCGTTCCTTACGCGGTCGGGTGATTTATGGGACCCCCTTGACAGTTTGCTTTGAATAAAACTCCTCCAGCAAGGCCCAACCTTGGTTTTACCATTTGTCTCACCACCACCTATATTTCCCTTGGGAGTAATTAACCCAAGGGTCATCTTTATTTTAGCCCCCCCGGGCCAGTGCTTGTCTAAGTGTTGGTCCGAACCGGGCAGACTGCGGGGCCACCTTGGGGCAACTCGAGGGCTGGTTTTACTCGTAGGCTGACCTATCCGGTGTTGCCCTGAGAACGAGATATGCGCAGCTCCTATCGGGATTGTCGGCGCATCGGGCGGCTTTGCTGGTCTTGTTTTACCATTGTCGAAATGTCTTGTAAACCGGGATTCCGAGTCTGATCGGGTCTTCCTGGGAGAAGGTCTATTCCTTCGTTGATGGCGAGAGCTTGTCATGGGCTAAGTTGGGACACCCCTGCAGGGTATAATCTTTCGAAAGTCGTGCTTGCGATTATAGGTAGATGGGAATTTGTTAATGTCCGGTTGTAGATAACTTGACACCAGATCCGAATTAAAACACATCAACCGTGTGTGTAGCCGTGATGGTCTCTTTTCGGCGGAGTCCGGAAAGTGAACACGGTTTCTGGGTTATGTTTGACGTAAGTAGGAGTTCATGATCACTTCTTGATCATTGCTAGTTTCACGATCGTTCCGCTTCCTCTCTTCTCGCTCTTATTTGCGTATGTTAGCCACCATATATGCTTAGTCGCTGCTGCAACCTCACCACTTTACCCCTTCCTTTCCCTTTAAGCTTTGCTAGTCTTGATACCCATGGTAATGGGATTGCTGAGTCCTCGTGGCTCACAGATTACTACAACAACAGTTGCAGGTACAGGTTATGCGATGATCATGACGCGAGAGCGATGCTTGCTTGCGTTGAGTTCTTCTTCTGCTTCTTCGATCAGGGGATAGGTTCCAGGTCGGCAGCCTGGGCTAGCAGGGTGGATGTCGTTTGAGTTTCTGTTTGTGATTCATCCGTAGCCAGATGATGCTCTTATGTATTGTGATGTTGTATTCATGTGGCATTGTATGCCTTATGTATGTATCCCCATCTATTATGTAATGTTGATGTAATGATATCCACCATGCAAAAGCGTTTCAATATGCGGATCTATCCTTGGTGGGACCTTCGAGTTCCTTTTGGATAGGGTCGCATATTGGGCGTGACAAGGAAGTATTCTATCTTGTCTTGTACTCCAAAATGGTCATCTACTCCTATATATATATCCCCATTAGGCTCAAGCAATAAACATCGATTCCACCAATTCCCTCTATCCCTTCAAACACCTATCACATTGTGCTCTTTTTGTAGCTCCGAAGAACCGAGTATCAACATGGAGGTCAAGGGCGATCTCAATCCATTAATCCTTGACGCTCATTGTTGTCCTCCACTTGCGAGGCTTTACATCATGAAAACCAGTGGCGGAGCTAGACGGGGATGTTTGGGGGGTGGGTGCAAAATGATAAAACACCAATTTTCAGGTGCGAAATACCCTAGAATCTCAGCCATCCCCCCAAAAAAGTTCTTCATAAACTAGTGGACTGTGGCCCCTACAGCATTGTACATAGCTCCGCCTGTGATGAAGACCAAGTGAATTAACAAGGTCACACCACACTCTTACAGAGAAGTGGCAGTGGGAAAGGAGATGTGTCGATTCATCGGTTTGCTTAAAGAGAGGGCAAAGACATGGTCTATTCTCGATGTTCAAGCCTATCAGTAGTTCAAATAATGATATCATTGACAAAGCTTTATCTGTTGATCAGTTAGGGTCTATTGTTTTGGAGGAGATCCTTCAACACAACCCCAAAAATTCGCTTGTGCTTGGTGAGGTCGGCCTAAAGGAAGTCGTTGTTGCAGGCGCCTGGTACATTTGGTGGCAAAGGCGTGAACTAGTAAAGGGGCAGCAGGCTGTGTCGGCGTGGTGGATACAGGGGTACCCAGACTTGCCTGCCTACGACCCACTGCGTGGCTCCATGGACGGCCTGGTACGGCCCAGTTTTAGCATCAACAACTCAAGACCCTCGCGAGGGGCCAAGCCTCACGAGGCGGATGACACCAAGACCTCCAAGGGGATCGGCCTTCTCAGGCTGGCTCCCTAGGAGCGGAGATTTTTATGCAAGGCGCACCTCATGAGGCTCAACTGACGTGATCCATGACGATCGGGGCCAGACGGGTGCTAGGAGGGCGCCAACGCGCGCAGTGTACCAGTTTCCTCTTTGGTGCAAAGGAGGCAAGCAGCAGGCGCGGAGTCCCAAGGAATCAGCCAAATGTTTCCATTCTGGTGCAGCAAGACCAAGACCGCTAGGACGGCAGGACGGAGGCCATCACCGAACCCACCGCGGCGTCACGACCAAAGGCTTTTGCAGGAGAAGACCACTTTAGTCAGTTACTTCTTGTCCCCCTTCAAATCTGGTCGTTGTTGTTGGAAATATGCCCTAGAGGCAATAAGAAAATGGTTATTATTATATTTCCTTGTTCATGATAATTGTCTGTTGTTCATGCTATAATTGTATTAACCAGAAACCGTAATACATGTGTGAATACATAGACCGTAATATGTCCCTGGTAAGCCTCTAGTTGACTAGCTCGTTGTTCAATAGATGGTTGTGGTTTCCTGACCATGGACATTGGATGTCGTTGTAACAGGATCACATCATTAGGAGAATGATGTGATGGACAAGACCCAATCCTAAGCATAGCACAAGATCGTGTAGTTCGTTTGCTAAGAGCTTTTCTAATGTCAAGTATCATTTCCTTAGACCATGAGATTGTGCAACTCCCGGATACCGTAGGAATGCTTTGGGTGTACCAAACGTCACAACATAACTAGGTGGTTATAAAGGTGCACTACAGGTATCTCCGAAAGTGTCTGCTGGGTTGGCACGAATCGAGACTAGGATTTGTCACTCCGTATGACGAAGAGGTATCTCTGGGCCCACTCGGTAATGCATCATCATACATAGCTCAATGTGACTAAGGAGTTAGTCACGGGATCATGCGTTATGGAACGAGTAAAGAGACTTGCCGGTAACGAAATTGAACGAGGTCTTGGGATACCGACGATCGAATCTCGGGCAAGTAACATACCAATGGACAAAGGGAATTGTATAAGGGATTGATTGAATCCCCGATATCGTGGTTCATCCGAGGAGATCATCGTGGAACATGTGGTAGCCAACATGGGTATCCAGATCCCGCTGTTGGTTATTGTCCGGAGAGATGTCTCGGTCATGTATGCATGGTTCCCGATGTTGGAAATATGCCCTAGAGGCAATAATAAAAGTATTATTATTATATTTCCTTGTTCATGATAATTGTCTTTTATTCATGCTATAACTGTATTATCCGGAAATCGTAATACACGTGTGAATACATAGACCACAATATGTCCCTAGTGAGCCTCTAGTTGACTAGCTCGTTGTGATCAACAGATAGTCATGGTTTCCTGCTATGGACATTGGATGTCGTTGATAACGGGATCACATCATTAGGAGAATGATGTGATGGATAAGACCCAATCCTAAGCATAGCACAAAGATCGTGTAGTTCGTTTGCTAGAGCTTTGCCAATGTCAAGTATCTCTTCCTTTGACCATGAGATCGTGTAACTCCTGGATACTGTAGGAGTGCTTTGGGTGTATCAAACGTCACAACGTAACTGGGTGACTATAAAGGTGCACTACAGGTATCTCCGAAAGTATCTATTGTTTTATGCGGATCGAGACTGGGATTTGTCACTCCGTGTAAACGGAGAGGTATCTCTGGGCCCACTCGGTAGGACATCATCATATGCGCAATGTGACCAAGGAGTTGATCACGGGATGATGTGTTATGGAACGAGTAAAGTGACTTGCCGGTAACGAGATTGAACAAGGTATCGGGATACCGACGATCGAATCTCGGGCAAGTAAAATACCGCTAGACAAAGGGAATTGTATACGGGATCGATTGAGTCCTTGACATCGTGGTTCATCCGATGAGATCAACGTGGAACATGTGGGAGCCAACATGGGTATCCAGATCCCGCTGTTGGTTATTGACCGGAGAACGTCTCGGTCATGTCTGCATGTCTCCCGAACCCGTAGGGTCTACACACTTAAGGTTCGATGACGCTAGGGTTATAAAGGAAGCTTGTATGTGGTTACCGAATGTTGTTCAGAGTCCCGGATGAGATCCCGGACGTCACGAGGAGTTCCGGAATGGTCCGTAGGTAAAGATTTATATATAGGAAGTCCTGTTTCGGCCATCGGGACAAGTTTCGGGGTCATCGGTATTGTACCGGGACCACCGGAAGGTTCCCGGGGGCCCACCGGGTGGGGCCACCTGCCCCGGGGGGCCACATGGGCTGTAGGGGGTGCGCCCTGGCCTACATGGGCCAAGGGCACCAGCCCCAAGAGGCCCATGCGCCTGGGGAAACCCTAAAGGAAGAGTCCC
>NC_041385.1:612544250-612671573 GCF_002162155.2 Triticum dicoccoides
GTAGGTAAGAAACGTTCTTGCTAGAACCCATAGCAGCCACGTAAAACATGCAAACAACAATTAGAGGACGTCTAACTTGTTTTTGCAGGGTATGCTATGTGATGTGATATGGCCAAGAAGAATGTGATGAATGATATGTGATGTATGAGATTGATCATGTTCTTGTAATAGGATTCACGACTTGCATGTCGATGAGTATGACAACCGGCAGGAGCCATAGGAGTTGTCTTTATTTTTTGTATGACCTGCGTGTCATTGAAGAACGCCATGTAACTTACTTTACTTTATTGCTAAACGCGTTAGCCATAGAAGTAGAAGTAGTCGTTGGCGTGACAACTTCATGAAGACACGATGATGGAGATCATGATGATGGAGATCATGGTGTCATGCCGGTGACGATGATGATCATGGAGCCCCGAAGATGAAGATCAAAAGGAGTAAAATGATATTGGCCATATCATGTCACTATTTGATTGCATGTGATGTTTATCATGTTTATGCATCTTGTTTTACTTAGGACGACGGTAGTAAATAAGATGATCCCTTACAAAATTTCAAGAAGTGTTCTCCCCTAACTGTGCACCGTTGCTACAGTTCGTCGCTTCTAAGCACCACGTGATGATCGGGTGTGATGGATTCTTACGTTCACATACAACGGGTGTAAGACAGTTTTACACAGCGAAAACACTTAGGGTTAACTTGACGAGCCTAGCATGTGCAGACATGGCCTCGGAACACGGAGACCGAAAGGTCGAGCATGAGTCGTATAGTAGATACGATCAACATGAAGATGTTCACCGACGTTAACTAGTCCGTCTCACGTGATGATCGGACACGGCCTAGTTGACTCGGATCATGTAATCACTTAGATGACTAGAGGGATGTCTATCTGAGTGGGAGTTCATAAGATGAACTTAATTATCTTGAACATAGTCAAAAGACCTTTTGCAAATTATGTCGTAGCTCGCGCTATAGTTCTACTGTTTAGATATGTTCCTAGAGAAAATTATAGTTGAAAGTTGATAGTAGAGATTATGCGATCAATAGAAAGCTTATGTCCTTAATGCACCGCTTAGTGTGCTGAACCCCAAACGTCGTTTGTGGATGTTGCGAACATCGGACATACACGTTTTGATAACTACGTGATAGTTCAGTTAAATGGTTTAAGTAGAGGCACCAAAGACATTTTCGAAACGTCGCGGAACATATGAGATGTTTCGAGGGCTGAAATTGGGATTTCAGGCTCGTGCCCACGTCAAGAGGTATAAGACCTCCGACGATTTTCTTAGCCTGCAAACTAAGGGAGAAAAGCTCAATCGTTGAGCTTGTGCTCAGATTGTCTGAGCACAACAATCACTTGAATCGAGTGGGAGTTGATCTTCCAAATGAGATAGTGATGTTTCTCCAAAGTCATTGCCACCAAGCTGCTAGAGCTTCGTGATGAACTATAACATATCAGGGATAGACATGATGATCCTTGAGGTATTCACGATGTTTGACACCGCGAAAGTAGAAATCAAGAAGGAGCATCAATTGTTGATGGTTGGTGAAACCACTAGTTTCAAGAAGGGCAAGGGCAAGAAGGGATACTTCATGAAACGGCAAATCAGCTGCTGCACCAGTGAAGAAACCCGAGGTTGAACCCAAACCCGAGACTAAGTGCTTCTGTGATAAGGGGAATAGCCGCTAGAGCAGAATTACCCTAGATACTTGGTAGATAAGAAGGCTGGCAAGGTCGATAGAAGTATATTGGATATACATTGTGTTAATGTGTACTTTGCTAGTACTCCTAGTAGCACCAGGGTATTAGATACCGGTTCGGTTGCTAAGTGTTAGTAACTCGAAATAAAAGCTACGGAATAAAACGGAGACTAGCTAAAGGTGAGCTGACGATACGTGTTGGAAGTGTTTCCAAGTTTGATGTGATCTAACATCGCACGCTCCCTCTACCATCAAGATTAGTATTAAACCTGAATAAGTGCTCTTGCACCTATAGGAATGGTTTATTGAATCTCGATCGAAGTGATACACATTTTCATGCCAAAAGATATAAGATAGTAATGATAGTACCACTTACTTGTGGCACTGCCATGTAAGTCATATTGGTATAAAACGCATGAAGAAGCTCCATGTTGATGGATCTTTGGACTCACTCGTTTTTGAAAAGTTTGAGACATGCGAACCATGTCTATTGGTATATACGCATGAAGAAACTCCATGCAGATGGATCATTTGGACTCACTTGATTTTGAATCACTTGAGATATGCAAATCATACCACATAGGCAAGATGACTGAAAAGCCTCGGTTTCAATAAGATGGAGCAAGATAGCAACTTGTTGGAAGTAACACATTTTGATGTGTGCAGTCCAATGAGTGCTGAGGCATGCAGTGAATATCGTTATGTTCTTACTTCACAAATGATTTGAGTAGATGTTGAGAATATTTACTTGATGAAACACAAGTCTGAATTATTGAATGGTTCAAGTAATTTCAGAGTGAAGTAGCAGATCATTGTGACAAGAGGATAAAATTTCTATGATATGATCATAGAGATGAATATCTGAGTTACGAGTTTTGGCACACAATTAAGACATTGTGGAAATTGTTTCGCAATTAATACCGCCTGGAACACCATAATGTGATGGTGTGTCCGAACATCATAGTTGCACCCTATTGGATATGGTGCGTACCATGATGTCCCTTATCGAATTACCACTATCGTTCATGGGTTAGGCATTAGAGACAACCACATTCACTTTAAATAGGGCACCACGTAATTCCGATGAGATGACACCGTATGAATTATGGTTTAGAGAAACCTAAGTTGTCGTTTCTTAAAGGTTTGGGGCTGCGACGCTTATGTGAAAAAGTTTCAAGATTAAGCTCGAACCCAAAGCGGATAAAATACATCTTCATAGGACACCCAAAACAGTTGGGTATACCTCCTAATTCAGATCCGAAGGCAATGTGAATTGTTTCTAGAATCGGGTCCTTTCTCGAGGAAAGGTTTCTCTCGAAAGAGTTGAGTGGGAGGATGGTGGAGACTCGATGAGGTTATTGAACCGTCTCTTCAACTAGTGTGTGACAGGGCACAGGGAGTTGTTCCTGTGGCACCTACACCAATTGAAGTGGAAGCTTATGATATTGATCATGAAACTTCGGATCAAGTCACTACCAAACCTCGTGGGATGACAAGGATGCGTACTACTTCAGAGTGGTACGTAATCCTGTCCTGGAAGTCATGTTGCTGGACAACAATGAACCTACGAGCTATGGAGAAGCGATGGTGGGCCCGGATTCCGATAAATGGCTCGAGGCCATAAAAATCCGAGAACGAATCCATGGACTTTGGTGGACTTGCCCGATGATCGGCAAGCCATTAAGATAAATGGATCTTTAAGAAGAAGACGGACGTGGATGGTAATGTCACCGTCCATGAAGCTCGACTTGTGGCGAAAAGTTTTTCACAAGTTCAAGGAGTTGACTACGATGAGATTTTCTCATCCGTAGCGATGCTTAAAGTCCGTCGGATTCATGTTAGCATTAGCTGTATTTATGAAATCTGGCAGATGGATATCAAAACGAGTTTCCTTACCAGTTTTCGTGAGGAAAGGTTGTATGTAATACAATCAGAAAGTTTTTTTGTCGATCCTAAGGATGCTAAAAGGTATGCTAGCTCCAGCGATCCTTCTAAGGACTGGAGTGAGCATCTCGGAGTTGGAATGTATGCTTTGATGATGATCAAAGATTTTGGGTTTGTACAAAGTTTATGAGAAACTTGTATTTCCAAAGAAGTGAGTGGGAGCACTATAGAATTTCTGATGAGTATATGTTGTTGACATATTGTTGATCAGAAATGACGTAGAATTTCTGGAAAGCATATAGGGTTATTTTGAAAGTGTTTTTCAATGGAAAGCCTGGATTAAGCTGCTTGAGCATTGAGCATCAAGATCTATAAGGATAGATCAAAACGCTTAATGGTACTTTCAAATGAGCACATACCTTGACATGATCTTGAAGGTGTTCAAGATGGACCAGTCAAAGAAGGAGTTCTTGCCTGAGTTGTAAGGTACGAAGTTAAGACTTAAAGCTCGACCACGGCAGAATAGAGAGAAAGGATGAAGGTCGTCCCCTATGCTTAAGACGTAGGCTCTTCAGTATGCTATGCTGTGTACCGCACCTGAAGTGTGCCTTGCCATGAGTCAGTCAAGGGGTACAAGAGTGATCCATGAATGGATCACAGGACAGCGGTCAAAGTTATCCTTAGTAACTAGTGGACTAAGGAATTTTCTCGATTATGGAGGTGGTAAAAGAGTTCGTCGTAAAGGGTTACGTCGATGCAAGCTTAACACCTATCCGGATAGCTCTGAGTAGAGATACCGGATACGTATAATGGAGCAACAATTTAGAATAGCTCCAAGTAGAACAGTTATTTGGAATAGCTCCAAATAGAACGTGGGAGCTACATCTAGGAGATGACATAGAGATTTGTAAAGCACACACGGATCTGAAAGGTTCAGACCCGTTGACTAAAACCTCTCTCACAAGCAGAACATGACCAAACCCCAGATCTCATTGAGTCTTGATCACATGATGATATGAACTAGTTTAGTGACACTAGTAAACTCTTTGGATGTTGGTCACATGGTGATGTGACCTGTCAGTGTTAATCACATGGTGATGTGAACTAGATTATTGACTCTAGTGCAAGTGGGAGACTGTTGGAAATATGCCCTAGAGGCAATAATAAAAGTGTTATTATTATATTTCTTTGTTCATGATAATAGTCTTTTATTCATGCTATAACTGTATTATCCGAAAATCGTAATACACGTGTGAATACATAGACCACAATATGTCCCTAGTGAGCCTCTAGTTGACTAGCTCGTTGTGATCAACAGATAGTCATGGTTTCCTGGCTATGGACATTGGATGTCGTTGATAACGGGATCACATCATTAGGAGAATGATGTGATGGACAAGACCCAATCCTAAGCCTAGCACAAAGATCGTGTAGTTCATATGCTAAAGCTTTTCTAATGTCAAGTATCTTTTCCTTAGACCATGAAATTGTGCAACTCCTGGATACCGTAGGAATGCTTTGGGTGTACCAAACGTCACAACATAACTGGGTGGCTATAAAGGTGCATTACAGGTATCTCCGAAAGTGTCTGTTGGGTTGGCACAAATCGAGACTGGGATTTGTCACTCCGTGTAAACGGAGAGGTATCTCTGGGCCCACTCGGTAGGACATCATCATAATGTGCACAATGTGACCAAGGGGTTGATCACGGGATGATGTGTTATGGAACGAGTAAAGAGACTTGCCGGTAACGAGATTGAACAAGGTATCGGTATACCGACGATCGAATCTCGGGCAAGTAAAATACCGCTAGACAAAGGGAATTGTATACGGGATCGATTGAGTCCTTGACATCGTGGTTCATCCGATGAGATCATCGTGGAACATGTGGGAGCCAACATGGGTATCCAGATCCCGCTGTTGGTTATTGACCGGAGAACGTCTCGGTCATGTCTGCATGTCTCCCGAACCCGTAGGGTCTACACACTTAAGGTTCGATGACGCTAGGGTTATAAAGGAAGCTTGTATGTGGTAACTGAATGTTGTTCGGAGTCCCGGATGAGATCCCGGACGTCACGAGGAGTTCCGGAATGGTCCGGAGGTAAAGATTTATATATAGGAAGTCCTGTTTCGGCCATCGGGACAAGTTTCGGGGTCATCGGTATTGTACCGGGACCACCGGAAGGGTCCCGGGGGCCCACCGGGTGGGGCCACCTGCCCCGGGGGGGCCACATGGGCTGTAGGGGGTGCGCCTTGGCCTACATGGGCCAAGGGCACCAGCCCCAAGAGGCCCATGCGCCTGGGGAAACCCTAAAGGAAGAGTCCCAGCAGGGGAAGGCACCTCCTAGGTGCCTTGGGGGGGAGGACTCCTCCCCTGGCCGCCGCCCCCTTGGAGATTGGATCTCCTAGGGGCTGGCGCACCCCCCCTTGGGATCCCTATATATAGTGGGGTAGGAGGGCCTCCCAAACACACCTTATGCCTTTGGTGCAGCCCCTCCCTCTCTCCCAAGTTCTTCTCCTCTCCCGTGGTGCTTGGCGAAGCCCTGCGGGATTGCCACGCTCCTCCACCACCACCACGCCGTTATGCTGCTGTTGGATGGAGTCTTCCTCAACCTCTCCCTCTCTCCTTGCTGGATCAAGGTGTGGGAGACGTCACCGGGCTGTACGTGTGTTGAACGCGGAGGTGCCGTGCGTTCGGCACTTGATCATCGGTGATCTGAATCACGACGAGTACGACTCCATCAACCCCGTTCACTTGAACGCTTCCGCTTAGCGATCTACAAGGGTATGTAGATGCACTCCCCTTTCTACTCGTTGCTGGTCTCTCCATAGATAGATCTTGGTGTTACGTAGGAATTTTTTTGAATTTCTGCTATGTTCCCCAACACCCGAACCCGTAAGGTCTACACACTTAAGGTTCGGTGACGCTAGAGTTGTTATGGGAAATAGTATGTGGTTGCCGAAGGTTGTCCAGAGTCCCAGATAAGATCCCGGACATCACGAGGAGTTCCGGAATGGTCCGAAGGTAAAGATTTATATATGGGAAGTCCAGTTTCAGTCACCGGAATAGTTTCGGGGGTTATCGGTATTGTCCCGGGACCACCGAAAGGTGTCCGGGGGTCCACTGGGTGGGGCCACCTGCCCCGGGGACTCAATGGGCTGAACAAGGGTGGGAACCATCCCACTAGTGGGCTGGTGCGCCCCCCAAGGGCCCAAGGTGCCTAGGGTTGGAAACCCTAGGGGGTGGGGGCGCCTCCCACCAAACTTGGGGGGCAAGTCCCCCCCTTGGCTGCCGCCCCCTTGTAGATGGGATCTAGCGGGCCGGCCCCCTCTCCCCTTCCCCAATAAATAGTAGGGGTGGGAGGGCTACCGTACCCTTCCCCTAGCATAGCCCCTCCCTCCTCCAACACTTCCTCCTCCTCAGTAGAGCTTGGCGAAGCCCTGCAGAAATTCCACAAGCTCCACCACCACACCGTCGTGCTGCCGGAGCTCTCCCTCAACTTCTCCTCTCCCCTTGCCGGATCAAGAAGGAGGAGATGTCCCCAGGCTGCACGTGTGTTGAACGCGGAGGCGCCGTCCATTCGGTGCTAGATCGGATATTCCGCGATTTGAATCGCCACAAGTACGACTCCATCAACCGCGTTCTTGCAACTCTTCCACTTAGCGATCTTTGAGAGGTATGAAGATGCACTCCCTCTCTCTCATTCCTAGAATCTCCTAGATTGATCTTGGTGACATGTAGGAAAATTTTGAATTATTTCTATGTTCCCCAACAGTGGCATCATGAGCTAGGTCTATGCGTAGATTCTATGCACGAGTAGAACACAAGTAGTTGTGGGCGATCGTTTATTCAATTTGCTTACCGTTACTAGTCCTATCTTGGTTCGGGGGCATTATGGGATGAAGCGGCCCAGACTGACCTTACACGTACGCTTACATGAGACAGGTTCCACCGACTGACATGCACTTTTTGCATAAGGTGGCTAGCGGGTGTCTGTCTCTCCCACTTTAGTCAGATTAGATTCGATGAAAAGGGTCCTTATGAAGGGTAAATAGCAATTGGCATATCACCATTGTGGCTTTTGCGTAGGTAAGAAACGTTCTTGCTAGAAACCCATAGCAGCCACGTAAAACATGCAACAACAATTAGAGGATGTCTAACTTGTTTTGGCAGAGTATGCTATGTGATGTGATATGGCCAAAAAGGATGTGATGAATGATGTATGTGATGTATGAGATTGATCATGTTCTTGTAATAGGAATCACAACTTGCATGTGGATGAGTATGACAACCGGCAGGAGCCGTAGGAGTTGTCTTAATTTATTCTATGACCCACGTGTTAATGAGAACGCCATGTAATTACTTTAGTTTATTGCTAACCGTTAGCCATAGTAGTAGAAGTAATAGTTGGCGAGACAACTTCATGAAGACACGATGATGGAGATCATGATGACAGAGATCATGGTGTCATGCCAGTGACGAAGGTGATCATGCCGCGCCTCAAAGAAGGAGATCAAAGGCGCAACATGATATTGACCATATCATGTCACTTTATGATTTGCATGTGATGTCTGTCATGTTTACATCATATTTGCTTAGAATGACGGTAGCATAAATAAGATGATCCCTCATTAAAAATTTCAAGAAAGTGTTCCCCCTAACTGTGCATCGTTGCGAGAGTTCGTTGTTTCGAAGCACCATGTGATGATCGGGTATGATAGATTCTAACATTCACATACAACGGGTGTAAACCAGATTTACACATGCAAAACACTTAGGTTGACTTGACGAGCCTAGCATGTACAGACATGGCTGAGGGAGTCTTGGATAAGGGGTCCTCGGATGGCTGGACTATGTAGCATGGGCCGGACTGTTGGTCCATGAAGATACAAGAAGACTCTCTCCCATGTCCGGATGGGACTCTCCATGGTGTGGAAGGCAAGCTTGGCGCCCGGATATGAAGATTCCTTTCTCTGTAACCGACTTTGTACAACCCTAGTCCCCTCTGATGTCTATATAAACCGGAGGGCTTAGTCCGTAGCGGCAATCATAATCATACATGCTAGACTTCTAGGGTTTTAGCCATTATGATCTCGTGGTAGATCAACTCTTGTAATACTCGTATTCATCAAGATCAATCAAGAAGGAAGTAGGGTATTACCTCCACAGAGAGGGCCCGGACCTGGGTAAACATCGTGTCCCCCGCCTCAGGTTAGCAACAACCTTAGACGCACAGTTCGGGACCCCCTACCCGAGATCCGCCGGTTTTGACACCGACATTGGTGCTTTCATTGAGAGTTCCGCTGCGTCGTCACCAAAAGGTTTGATGGCTCTCTCAATCATCTACAACAACGCTGCCTAGGGGGAGGCTTTCCTTCCCGGCCAGATCTTTGTGTTCGGTGGCTTTGTGCTGCGGGCCAACTCGCCTGGCCATCTAGAGCAGGTTGACAGTTACGCCCTAGGTCAGCAGATTAGTTTTGGAAATCTGGATTATGTCGCTGATATCCAGGAGACTTGATCTTCCAAGGAATCGCGCCCCTACCGCCGCTCTGGCCTTAGATCCAGAGCGTATCACCAGGTCCGAAGACGGGCTCTCTGAGCTCGCCGGACTTTCGGTGACCCTTAGGCCCATTGTGGAGGAACCGGAGGAAGTGATGTCGCCGGTAGCCATTATGGAGCCGGAACCTTCTCCGGACACTGGCTCCGAATCCTCGGAACCAGCATCGTGTGAGTTCGGCCAAGGAGTTTCCCTCTCGCTGTACTCCAGGGATCTCTTCTCTCGGGCCAAACCTCAGCTTTAAGCGAAGCTCCAGACTTAATGCGTCCCTTGTCATTACAAAGGAGCAACGTCCGAAGCATGCCCAGCCCGGACTAGGGGCTGAGAGTAGGGAATTTTACATCCCACCCGCCACCCACTTTATAGCCACTGTCGACGAGCATGCTCGATTACGACTCCAAAGACATTGACGGTATGGACGATGATGCAGGAGAAGAACAAGCCCAAAACCCGCCATTCACCGGACACTAGACGGACACCTCTTCGTACAACGTGTACATGGTGGATACACCCAAGGAGAATAGCCACGATGACAAGGAAGATCCAGTCGAGGACAGGCCTCCTGAGATATAGCCGAAGCGCCGACATCAGCGGTGCCGCTCTAAGCCACGCCGCGGAAAAGACAGCAATACCGGCACAGGAGAAAACAATACTCTCGAAGATGCCGAAGACAATGAAGACCCCGTTAAGCCAACCTCCGAGCAGGACGAATGGGAAGATGAGCGAGTTAGCCCTGATGAACATGCCATGAATGAAGACTCGGAGGACAGTAACTACCTTCCGCTCTCCGAGGATGAGGTGAGCCTTGGCAACAAGGATTTTATCGTGCCTGAGGAACCTCTCAAGTAGGAGCGCTTTAAGCGCCAGCTAATAGCCACTACAAGGAGCCTGAAAAAGAAGCAGCAACAGCTTCAAGCTGATCAAGATCTGCTCAATGACAGATGGACTAATGTCCTAGCAGCCGAAGAATACGTCCTCGAGCGCCCAACCAAAAGTTACCCGAAGCGCAAATTGTTCCAATTCGATGACGAGGCGCCGGAGCCCATCCTACCAGCGCATAATGTGGCTGACCGTCCACCATGTGGCTGGGACAAAGCGGCAACTCAAGCCGAACACCAGCCCATACCACCTCGCGGTAAGGGCAGAGACATAACAGCTCGGGGTCATACATATGACCTGCGGCAGGACCTAGACAATAGAGCAGGTCAGACTAGATCGATCTATAGATCACGGGGACGCGCCCAGACATGCAATGAAGGCCATCTAGCCGGACGTGACAGACACAACCACGCCCTGGCCGAGCACTGCAGACGAACTCCATCCGAGCTACGTCGCGACGTGGCCCGACATAGAGGCGCCGCACACCCCCTTTGCTTCACTGATGAAGTAATGGACACGAATTCTCGGAAGGGTTTAAACCCATGAATATTGAATCATACGATGGAACAACAGACCCCGCAGTATGGATTGAAGATTTCCTCCTCCATATCCACATGGCCCACGGTGATGACCTCCACGCCATTAAACACCTCCCACTAAAACTAAAGGGGCCAGCGCGGCACTGGTTGAACAGCCTCCCTGAGAATTCCATGAAGACTTGGAAGACGCCTTTCGCGATAACTTCCAAGGTACATATGTTCGTCCTCCGGACGCCGATGACCTAAGTCACATCATCCAACAGCCCGGGGAGTCTACTAGGAATCTCTGGACTAGGTTCTTCATCAAAAAGAACCAAATTGTCGATTGTCCGGACGTTGAAGCCCTCACGGCCTTTAAACATAGCGTCCGAGATGAGTGGCTCGCCCGCCACCTCGGTCAAGAAAAACCAACATTCATGGCTGCCTTTACCACTCTGATGACCCTTTTTGCAGAGGAGAAGACAGCTGGCTCGCTTGTAGAAGCAACAACATTGATGATCCGGGTACTTCCGAATTTCGAGATGGCAATAGCAAGCCACGACACAATAAACACAAGCGTCGCAATAACAATGAAGGAACGCAAGACATGGCGGTCAACGCCAGATTTAGTGGTTCCAAACCCGGTCAATGGAAAAAGCCATTCAAGGCAAACAGACACAGACCATCCAATTTAGACTAGACACTGGATCGGCCCTGCCAGATTCATGGCACCCCCGTTAAACCAGCCAATCACATCAACAGGAGTTGTTGGGTTTTTAAACAAGTCGGCAAGCTTAATGCCGAACACAAGGTGAAGGGGCCGCCCAGTGACAGCGATGATGAAGAGACTCGCCAACCGAACGCCGGGGGTCGGAAGCAATCCCCCCCGAAGTAAAGATAGTGAACATGGTATACGTGACGCACATCCCTATAGGGGACTACAAGCGCGCACTACGGGACGCTGGCGTCATAGAGCCAGCCACCCGAAAATTAAACCAATGGGCGGCCCGCCCGATCACTTTTGATGGCAAGGACCACCCAGCCAGTATCCTTCACGAAGGTCTAGCAGTTCTCATCCTCGATCCAATTATCGATGGGTCCATCTCATGAAAGTCCTTATGGACAGCGGCAGTAGCCTTAATCTACTCTACCAAGACACTATCCGCAAAATGGGCATTGATCCTTCAAGAATCAGGCCCACCACAACTACCTTCAAGGAAAAAATATCCGACATAGAAGCTCACTGAACGGGCTCGATTACATTGGAATTCATTTTCGGCTCGCCGAACAACTTTCGAAGCGAAGGCTTGACCTTCGATATTGTCCCGCTCCGCAGTAGGTGCCATGCACTACTCGGGTGTACTACTTTTGCTCGCTTTAATGCGGCCCACATTACACCTATCTCCAACTTAAGATGCCCGGTCCACGCGACACCATCACAATAAATGGAAATATAGAATGATCCCTCCGTACAGAAGAGCATACTATGGCTACTGTGGCCGAAGTACAAAGCAGCCTTATCAAGCCGCACATTTCGTTAGCCATCAAGCCGTTAGTCTCCATTAGACAGGACCAATCAATCCTAGAGCTGGATTAGCAGTTCGCCTCCGCTGTCCGCCCCATATAGCCGCGAAGTCTATCCTGCATACATAATTATACACTTAAAATACCCTGGTCACCGGCGGAGGCACAATGCGGACAGACCTATAACACTATCCGCACTCTCATAGTCTTTTTCTTTTTCTAACCATTTTTATCTTTTACCACAGTTGACTATATTTGCTGAGAAGTCCTTTAACCAAGGCAAGGCAGTGCAGACGTGCGACAGGAGGTCCAAATGTTTTTTGTAGACCGCTCTCTTTATTTCAAACCTGTAAAGTGCCCTTTTTCTCAGCTTTTGACCCCCGACATGTCAAATAGCCTTGCCAGTAGCGTTATAATCTGTAAAGATCGCGCTTGACATATCATTCAGATGCTAGTCAACTTAACCCGTATTCAGTAGTCGCTTTTCTCAAAGAACTAAATTTTGCTTCTGTGGTTATTTCACGCATGCACCTCGACAATTGCTAGGGGCTCGATATGGCCACATATGAGTTGCCGATAAGTCCGAACAACTTTATAGCACACTTTGGCGTCACGAGTTTGGCCTTATATGCATCAGCTCTGAATCATGTCTTTGGTCAATAGTTGGGTTGCCCGGCTCCTATGCTTACCACCTTACGTTCCGCTCTATCAGCTAGGGTAGTAAGGGGAGAACTACTGCGATTGTGTCCTGGTTTGTCCGGATGAGCATCTTCATAGAGAAAGCCGAAAATTGACTGTCATGATGCGGAGCGAGCTGGTCAACCACTCGATGACTCACCGGAATCTTCGCGATTCCTTCCATATTACACGAAGGACCGTTCTTTTGGTCATGTATGTAAACACACCATATTCGAATAATCACGTACATACCAGGGGCTATATCATAGACCCACCTTCAAACTCCTATGTCTAAGTGAAAGTCTTAAAGCCCTATAGTCTTGCCTGGTTCGCTACATTGACACCTCCTTAATGGACCAAGACGTTGGGTCAAGAGTGATCAAGTGCTTTTCTGAACACCCCCGCGTTATATGCAAGGGGCCGAAGCCGACGATTGGTAAACTTTCAGATTATACAAAAAAGGCCGCACAAGAGGCACCAAAAACTTTTTAGGCAAAAGTATAAAAAACATATCCCTAATATATCATAACATTGTTTTTACAATTTCGGTACATTTCACTCCAACATAATATCTTTCGAGCACTGACCCTCTATCAAGCGGGCATCCTCTAGGACATCCTCAAAATAATGCTCTGGCGTATGATGGTCCTTGCCCTTGGGTGAACTTCTCGCTGCTATATCGGTGGCCTTCATCTTCGCCCAGTACATCTTGACGCGGGCAAAGGCCATCCGTGCACCTTCTATGCACGTTGACCGCTTAACGGCGTCGATACGCAGCGCCACATCAACAAGTTGCTGCACCAAACCGAAATAACTATTCGGATTTGGCTCAGTCGGCCACAGCTGGACCACGACGTCCTTCATGGCAGCTCCGGATATCTTGTGGAGCTCGGCCCACTGGGCCATCTATTCGTTCAGCAAAAGCGGACGCTTTGGCATGCTGAATTGCGACCAGAAAAGCTTTTCCGTCGCATGTCCTTCTTACGATTGGAAAACCTACGTCACATCGGAGACACTCTTCGGCAAGTCCAAAAATGCGTCTGGATAACTCCACATTTGATTAAGCGGGGCATACTTCAGATTGCCGAATTTAGTTTGTAATAAGAAGGGCTTACTAGCCGCGATCTCCCCAGCTTGTCGGATTTCCTCCCGAGCCGCTCTAGACTCGGACCGTGCTTCCCTCACCTTTTGTAAGGCCTTGTCAATATCGGCCACTCTGGTTTTGTTATCTTTCTTGAGAAATTCGCATTGGCTAGTGGCATCCTCTAGCTCAAGCGCCATAGTAGATATTCTCTCCTCGCACTGGCGCCGAGCAGCCTATTCGGCCTTTAATTCAATAGCTGCCTTTTTGGCAGCCGCATTACTCATCCTGGCTTGCTCCTTGGCCTGGGGAAGCTCAACCCGAAGGGTCTCAACCGCGGCGGCACTATCTGCAGTTAAGCATATCTCAGTATACAATTCTCAGCGTCATGCTCATATTATAGTACTTGCATATACTGGCTGCCCCAAAGACATACCTTGCGCCTCGTCGAGCTGCCTGTTAATAAGTGTGATGTCATCATCCTCCACATCAAGTTTCTACTTCAGATCTGCAACCTCTGTAGCTTGGGCAGTCGCCAGGGATGTAATAGCCTGTGTTCCAATTAGTCAGATTATTTCATGGGCATATCTTTCTTGATCCTCTGATCGCCTCCCTTTGGACGCCAACTAGAGTCTCAGGGGCTACTATCTATACACAGGCGCATTTTGTGTTTATAGCACAATTGAAAATATTACATTACGTACCTCGAAGCCTCTTAGCAGGCCCGTAAAGGCTTCATTCAATCCGCTTTTCACGGACAGAACCCTATCAACCACCTTACCCATCAAGGTACGATGTTCCTCTGAGACGGGCGCATGTAGCAATATGTCCATCAATGTATCCGGTGCCTCTGGATCCCTGGAAGCAGCTGTAGGGGTATGGACTCGCTTCAAAGGAATATGTTCACTCGATCTTAGAGTCGTCTCTGGCTGTAAATCGGATAGTCCGGGGCCTTTATTGTTGGTCCTCGTAGGGGCCGCACACCCCGGACGCTGGACAGCCGAAATGTCACCTTCGGGCCTAGTCTTCATTATCCCTCGCACCACTTGTTGATCAGGAGAGATCCTCATGGATGACACCTCGGGGTTGTCTACCCTATTGGGCGGGGAGGTCTATGGAGGCATCTCACTCTCCATCATCTCCAGAAGAAGATCCCCCGAGGAGGAGGACTATTGAGGAAGGCTGCATGCCGGACTGCAAACATATATTTTAAATATTACCCTTGCAACCAGGAAAGAACGGGATATGTTTAAGACACCCTTGTTCACTTATGATTCGGCTAAGGGCTTGTCCTTATGGAGGAACTGCATGACAACGTCGCTTCCCAAACCAGAACCCCCTGACAGGTATATCTTCCCTCGCTTAGAAGCCTTTATCTTCAAGTCCTCGGCGGTGGTCCTATTCTTCCCAAGGGGAGATGGGATGTCAGTTTCTCCTTTCCTTTCATCTTCGGAAGAGGGAGTTCCAATCTCCCCAGACGAGGTGCCTGGCGTACCTCTAGAATGGGGGCCACCCTGGGCCTACTTGTTCTCCTCCTTGTCTACCTTTGTTGGCACTTGATATGGTGCTGGAACCAGCTAGCATCCTTGTTAACACTGAATCAGCTGAGTCTTCGGGAAGAGGGGCTAAACACCTAATTCTCTCCGCCTTCTTTATCCAGCCCTGGCCGAGTATGTTTTTCTCAGTATATTGTTATGAGAAATTTAACTAAGTTGTGTTCAGGAGTCGAGTGCTTACTGAGGTATCCGGATGGTTCCAGTCAAGGCCGATGTCCTCTGTAGTATCCGGACACTGTTTTTGTGTCCCGAAGAATAATTTCCACATCCCCCTGAGCGTCATGCCGAAGAAGTGTTGAAGGGTTCGTGGTCCTTCCGGATTGAACTCCCACATGCGGAGAGGCCGTCGTTAGCACGGTAGGACCCGACGGACTAGCATTACTTGGATTACGTTGATAAGACTGGTGTCCTTTTCAATGAGGCTCCAAATGCGGCTTTGCAGCGTCTGCACTTCATCAATCGATCCCCAATCTAGCCCCTTATTAATCCATGATGCAAGCCATAGCGGAGGGCCAGATCGGAACGCAGGTGTAGCTGCCCACTTGGTACCATGGAGTTTAGTGATGTAAAACCACTACTGCTGCCATAGGTTGGAAGTTTCTGTGAAGGAGCCTTTTGGCCAAGGAGTATTGGTGAGTTTGCTCACTGCAGCACAACCGCACTCTGCTTGTTTCCCGTCGACTACCTTTGGCTTCACATTAAAGGTCTTGAGCCACAAGCCAAAGGGTGTGGGCATACGAAGGAAGGCCTCACAGATGATAATGAACGCCGAGACGTGAAGAAAGGAGTCTCGAGCTAGATCATGAAAATCTAGCCCGTAATAGAACATGAGCCCTCGGACAAAGGTATGATGAGCGAACCCTAGCCCTCGAAGGAAGTGGATATGAATACGACCCTCTCGTTGGATCTAGGAGTAGGAATAACCTGCCCTCGAGCAGGAAGCCTATGGGGGATTTCCGCGGTCAGGTATCTTGCCGTGCAGAGCTTCGCAATATCCTCCTCTGTGACAGAGGAAGCCACCCACCGGCCTTGAGGGATGGGTCCGGACATGACCGGGAAGTGCGAAGCGATTAAATTGTACCTTGGGTGCTGGAACTCGAGGTTGGAGAGGTAGAGGAAAGGGTTGGCGTAAAGGAGAAAAGACGGGTGTCGGTGTCAAAACCGGCGGATCTCGGGTAGGGGGTCCCGAACTGTGCGTCTAGGTGGATGGTAACAGGAGACAAGGGACATGATGTTTTACCCAGGTTCGGGCCCTCTTGATGGAGGTAAAACCCTACGTCCTGCTTGATTAATATTGATGATGTGTGTTACAAGAGTAGATCTACCACGAGATCAAGGAGGCTAAACCCTAGAAGCTAGCCTATGGTATGATTGTTGTTCGTCCTACGGACTAAAGCCATCCGGTTTATATAGACACCGGAGAGGGCTAGGGTTACACAGAGTCGGTTACAATGGTAGGAGATCTACATATTCGTATCGCCAAGCTTGCCTTCCACGCCAAGGAAAGTCCCATCCGGACACGGGACGAAGTCTTCAATCTTCTATCTTCATAGTCCTGGAGTCTGGCCAATGATGATAGTTTGGCTATCCGGACACCCCCTAGTCCAGGACTCCCTCAGTAGCCCCCGAACCAGGCTTTAGTGACGACGAGTCCGGCGCGTATGTTGTCTTCGGCGTTTGCAAGGCGGATTCTCCTTCACGCTCCATGTGTTTGCCGGATAGTGTCCGGTTGCTTCATAAATGTTGCGCTCCTTGGCTTCCACGTCCAATAATGGCCTTCTTCCACGTGTTGTACGAATGCGAAAAGCCAGGGTATTCTTACGTTTTACCCCCTAGCTGCGCGAATAAGCTTCCTATAAGAGAGGCGAGGATCCAGATCCAAATCACACCATCCTCCTTCCGCAAGTACTCATCGAGGCGCATCTGACAAGAAATCCATTCCATCATGGATAGTCAACGCGGCTCCTCTTCTCGTGCTCCCAGTCCTCAGCCAGGAGATTGGAGGAGATGCTCAGTCCCGCATAGCGAGTTAGTGACGCTCCAAGTAGAGGGATACCTTCCCCCAGCCTTTATGGTTCCGGTTCGAGCCGGACTGGCCACCTACAAGGGTGGGAAACAGGCGGAGAGCGTCCCCAATCCCTCCAAAGGAGAGCGGGTATGCTTCGTCCCCTACTTAATAAGGGGACTCGGATTTCCCATACATCCGTTTCTCCGGGGGCTCCTGGAGTTCTATGGACTCCAACTTCACCACCTCACGCCTGCCTCCATTTTGCACATCGCGGGCTTTGTAGCTCTTTGTGAGCTGTTCTTGGGCATCGAGCCCAATTTTGCGCTGTGGAAGAGGTTGTTTTGCCTCGTACCCCGTTCTCACGAGGGGTCGATATATCAAGTGGGCGGAGCCGAAATATGGCGCATCGCCGGGACCGGATATCTATCCGGAACCCTGAAGAAGGCGTCCGAAGACTGGCCTTCGGAGTGGTTCTATATGGAAGACGCCCCGCTACCGGATCCAGTTTGGATCGGCCTCCCGGAGTTTAGCAACGCTCCTCTGAAGAAACGCCTGAGTTGGCGGCCACGGAGCCCTCAACGGGAAGATGACAGGAGCGTCCACTATCTGATGGGCCGGATATGGTTACTAGCCCATTCCGGATTAACCATGATTGGAGTCATGGCCACATGCATTATGCGAGGGGTGCAACCGCTCCAATATAGGGGCCACCCCATGTGGGATTTCAACGGGGAGAATGACGCCACCCGTCATGGCCGCACGGGGCCGGGATCGGCCGCCGATCTAGTGAAGATCATGTCCGGCTTGTACAAGGGGGAGAAGGAGGACTTCCTCTGCACGAATCCATTGAATGGATTCTCCATGAATAACCCTCGGAGCTGGGTAAGCGGATGCTTATATATCTGATCCGTGCTTTCAAAGATAAGTGTCTTACTTTATGATTTCGACACAGGAAATACGCCGGGATGTGGCGGGCATAGAAAGCCCAACTCCACAACCCGAGGATTCGGGAAGATCCCTTGATCCGGCCTCCGAAGAGGATCCGGACATAAAGGTGGATTTGATTGACGGGGTGTTCCACCAGCTCAGCATAGACAATGCTTTAGTCGCCATTACGGCTGACTACCCCGGTTTATGTCCGGCTTCCCAGGTGAGTACGACTGAAGTCCTGACATTGTTACTTTTTTAATGCTTATTTCTGACCACCGTGTACCAATGGTGCTTCGCAGGAGGTGCCTTTACGGCGGGAAGCCGAGCCCGCGGCGACTAACCAAACGAGGTCAGTGCGGCCTAGTAGGTGGAAGAGGAGTGTGGTGCGAATCGAAATGTCGCCGCAAAGGTATGGTGCACCATTGTCTTTTAAGGGAAACACTCCTGGGAGGTATATTAATGCTCATGATTCTTCCAGGAGAAAGAGCGCTTGCCGGACTGAGTCCGGAGAGGGTGCCAACCAAGCCTCTGCCAGCCAGGCTCCAACGCCTGGTCCGGAGGGGGAGGCGAGCGCAAGGCGCGAGCCGGATGCTCCTCCAATGGAGGATGCCGACAGGTTGTCCGCCACCAGGTCTGAGGTGGAGAGCACCATGAATCACAGGCGCCGTCGGACAGTTCTTCGTGACACGTGTTTCTTCCTAGAGGCGTTGAATGCCTTTAATGCGGGAGACGCGCACCTCCGTGCTGCTCAAGATGGTTTAACCAGAGCCACGGAGCAGTATGTAAAAGACATACGGGTGAGGAATTTTGATAGTTATATATGCCAGTAGCCCCCGAGACTTAAAATAGTTAAACTAACTGATTTAAGGATCATTTGTTATGCAAGATCTTACCGAGAAGAATACCCACCTGTCCCAGGAGCTTCAAGAATGCAAGGCCCAACTTGAGGCCGCACTAGCCGCTGCCGGGGGAGCCACGGAGACCCCCTCTAGTAATGCATATTTTGAAAAGAAGTAGTTTATGAAGTGCGGCGTGTGTGTATAGTCTAACAATAATATTGTAGAGGGTGCCGGACTAGATCCGGACAAGCTCTTTTGAAAAGAAGAGTTTGGCGAGGAAGTCGATTGACGGAAATGTGTCTGTAGGCGTGCTCACGGGTCGTCCGGCGGAGGAGATGCCTGGTTCCACGGGAGACCCTCTTCCCGAGTTGCTGCAACTGCACGAACGTGTTCGGCAGGCGATGAGCAGCGTCGTTCAGGCCTTATGGCCTTCCGTCTCCCTACCCGAGGGTCTGGGAGGGCTTGCTGAGAAGCTTCAGGGAGTACGGCGGCGTCTCCGTCTGTGGAAGATATCGGCCTGCCGTCAAGGCGCCAGGGAGGCCTGGGCCATGGTGAAGACGCGGTACCGAAGGCTGACCCAAACCACATGGCCGAGGTCGGACCTGTGGGGCCGATGGGAAGGAGATCCCTGTGAGCCTGATGTACGGCCAAGTAGAGTTGGCCGCGAAATATTCCCAACAGGACTGTAAATTAGACAGCCTGTTAGATGGGATTGAAGAGGAGTACAATCAGTCAGTTTGACGATGTAATTTTAAAATGACATGTAAAATGCCTTCTAGCCGCATTGTAGATCGTTTGTCTTTGCGGACCTTTTCGCTTCAACCTCGGGACCCAATAGTCCGGAGTGTGTCCGAATACCCTCACGGTTATAAAAGAACCGGGGCATGCATGGAGACAAGGCGTAGGGGTCATAATTGCTTTATCAGACAAGTGCCCAACTAGCTATGTTATATTACATGGTTAGTAAGAAACATCTTCCAGGGAGAATAGTTCCGTTAAGGGTTCCTTTCCCTGGGAGGCATGCACTAAAGTGCATGTCCGGACTGCGAAAATAGCAGAAAAAGCATCTGGGGGGCAGATAAATAGGTAAGCAATAAATCGTCTTTCAGGTCACCGACCGAATATTCCCTTAAGAACGCTAGCCTTCGGCTTCACCCAGTCTGTGGTACGCATCCGGCTGACCCGGCAGTAACAATCGCAGAGGTGCTCCCTTTACCTCCTAGCCGAACAATCGGGAACATAGAGGTAAGCATAGGAGCCAGGCAACCCGGCTTGGCCAAAACTTAAGTCATATCGATGCATATAATGGTGATCAAAAGGTACATGCGGAAGTATGACACATGTGTTGGGCATGAAGCCCATAGAAATAAGCTTTTGTTAAAGAAGCCCCCAGGTATACCGAGTGCGAGTAGCACATCGAGTGAGTGCGAACAAAGCGCAGATCAGTCCTCAAGGGGTTTGTACTGAAAGAGGGATGAAAAAGGAGGGAAAACAAAGACAGCGAAAAAATATGAAAAGTGGACGGAGGAAGGAGACGAACCCTGAGTCCGGCGCTAGGCGTAAAATCTTCGGAGACGGGCTGCGTTCCATGGGTTTGGCTCGAGCCTGTTGTCAGATGCGTTGCATAGATGGTATGCACCGCCAGTAAGGACTTGGTCGATGCTGAAGGGACCTTCCCATTTGGGCTTAAGTTTGTCCTTTTTCTTATCCGGCAGGCGTAGAACTAGCTCGCCAACATTGTAAGTTTTGGCCCGTACTTCTCTGCTTTGATATCTCCGAGCCTGCTGCTGATAGAATGCGGAACGGGATTTTGCCACATCGCGCTCCTCCTCTAAAGCGTCCAAACTGTCCTGCCGATCCAACTCGGCTTCTCTTTCCTCGTACATGCACACGCGAGGTGAGTCATGAATTTTATCTCAGGGCAAAACTGCCTCAGCACCGTATACCATAAAAAATTGTGTGAATCCGGTTGTGCGGTTTGGCGTGGTCCGCAGCCCCCAGAGTACGGAGTCGAGCTCCTCTACCCAGTGCGTGTTAGATTCCGTGAGGGACCGCACTAATCTGGGTTTGCTGCCGCTCATGATTAGACCATTTTCTTGTTCCACTTGACCATTAGTTTGAGGGTGGTAGACTGAAGCGTAGTCGAGCTTGATGCCCATGTTTTTGCACCAGAGTTTCACCTCGTCGGCCGTGAAATTTGTGTCGTTATCAGTGATGATGCTGTGGGGGACGCCAAAACGGTGTACTACCCCGGATATGAAGTCTATCACAGGTCCGGATTCTGCCATTTTAACCGGCTTGGCCTCTATCCATTTGGTGAATTTATCCACCATGACCAATAAGTATTTGTGCTTGTGGGTTCCCCCTTTAAGGGGTCCAACCATGTCAAGCCCCCAGACCGCGAACGGCCAAGTGATGGGTATAGTTTTGAGGGCGGTGGGTGGCATGTGGCTCTGTTTAGCAAAGAGCTGGCAACCGACGCATCGTTGGACTAAGTCCTGAGCATCTGCCTGGGCGGTCGGCCAATAAAATCCTGTACGGAAGGCCTTGCCTACAAGGGCCCGGGCGGCGGCGTGGTGCCCGCCAAGTCCGGCGTGAATTTCAGCCAGGAGATTTCGCCCTTCCTCTTCGGAGATACACCTTTGAAGGACTCCGGTCGTGCTTTTCTTATAAAGTTCTCCCTCATGGACCTTGTAGGCTTTAGATCGC
Source organism: Triticum dicoccoides (assembly GCF_002162155.2). Taxonomy (NCBI): domain Eukaryota; kingdom Viridiplantae; phylum Streptophyta; class Magnoliopsida; order Poales; family Poaceae; genus Triticum; species Triticum dicoccoides. The sequence goes on from NC_041385.1 coordinate 612,566,116, forward strand.
CGAACTATGCAGCGGGCCTCATTTTGGTCTTCAGGAAGTTCCTGCCTGATTAAGTAGGCTAGGAATGGTTCTGTCCACGGGGCAATTACTGCCAGTATTTCATGGGCTGAATCTGTTATTTCATTGGCTGAGCCACCGATTGTGTCAGAATGTTCTGTGTTAGGTGATGCAGTTGGTTCCGGATTGTTATTTCCGGACTCCTCTTCCCATAATACGGGTGGCTTAAAGAGCCGCTCCAGGAAGATGTTTGGAGGGACGGTGTCGCGTTCCGCGCCGATGCGTGCCAACACGTCTGCTGCCTGGTTATTATCCCGGGCTACATGGTGGAATTCGAGTCCTTCGAACCGGGCTGACATTATTAGGACGGCGTTACGGTAGGCTGCCATTTTTGGATCCTTGGCGTCAAAGTCTCCATTTACTTGGGATATTGCGAGGTTTGAATCCCCGCGCACCTCTAGGCGTTGAATACCCATGGAGATTGCCATCCGGAGGCCATGTAGAAGGGCCTCGTATTCGACTGCATTGTTGGAGTCCATGTACATTATTTGAAGCACGTATTGGACTGTGTCTCCGGTTGGGGATGTCAAGTAATGCACAGTCCAATACGTGCTTCAAATAATGTACACGGACTCCAACAATGCAGCTGAATACGAGGCCCTTCTACATGGCCTCCGGATGGCAATCTCCATGGGTATTCAATGCCTAGAGGTGCGCGGGGATTCAAACCTCACAATATCACAAGTAAATGGAGACTTTGCCGCCAAGGATCCGAAAATGGCAGCCTACCGTAACGCCGTCCTAAAAATGTCAGCCCCGTTCGAAGGACTCGAATTCCACCATGTAGCCCGGGATAATAACCAGGCAGCAGACGTGTTGGCACGCATCGGCGTGAAACGCGATGCCGTCCCTCCAATCACCTTCCTGGAGCGGCTCTTTAAGCCATCCGTATTATGGGCAGAGGAGTCCGGAAATAACAATCCGGAACCAACTGCATCACCTAACACAGAACATTCTGACACAATCGGTGGCTCAGCGAATGAAATAACAGATTCAGCCCACGAAATACTGGCAGTAATTGCCCTATGGACAGAACCATTCCTAGCCTACTTAATCAGGCACGAACTTCCCGAAGACCAAAATGAGGCCCGCTGCATAGTTCAGCGATCTAAAGCGTACAAGGTCCATGAGGGAGAACTTTATAAGAAAAGCACGGCCGGAGTCCTTCAAAGGTGTATCTCCGAAGAGGAAGGGCGAAATCTCATGGCTGAAATTCACGCTGGACTCGGCGGGCACCCCGCCGCCGCCCGGGCCCTTGTAGGCAAGGCCTTCCGTACAGGATTTTATTGGCCGACCGCCCGGGCAGATGCTCAGGACTTAGTCCAACGATGCGTCGGTTGCCAGCTCTTTGCTAATCAGAGCCACATGCCACCCACCGCCCTCAAAACTATACCCATCACTTGGCCGTTCGTGGTCTGGGGGCTTGACATGGTTGGACCCCTTAAAGGGGGAACCCACAAGCACAAATACTTATTGGTCATGGTGGATAAATTCACCAAATGGATAGAGGCCAAGCCGGTTAAAACGGCACAATCCGGACCTGTGATAGACTTCATATCCGGGGTAGTACACCGTTTTGGCGTCCCCCACAGCATCATCACTGATAACGGCACGAATTTCACGGCCGACGAGGTGAAACTCCGGTGCAAAAAACATGGGCATCAAGCTCGACTACGCTTCAGTCTACCACCCTCAAACTAACGGTCAAGTGGAACGAGAAAATGGTCTAATCATGAGCGGCATCAAACCCAGATTAGTGCGGTCCCTCACGGAATCTAACATGCACTGGGTAGAGGAGCTCGACTCCGTACTCTGGGGGCTGCGGACCACGCCAAACCGCACAATCGGATTCACACCATTTTTTATGGTATACGGCGCTGAGGCAGTTTTTCCCTGCGATATAATTCATGACTCCCCTCGCGTGCGCATGTACGAGGAAAGAGAAGCCGAGTTGGATCGGCAGGACAGTTTGGACGCTTTAGAGGAGGAGCGCGACGTGACAAAATCATGTTTCGCATTCTATGAGCAGCAGGCTCGAAGATATCAAAGCAGAGAAGTATGGGCCAAAACTTACAATGTTGGCGAGCTAGTTCTACGCCTATCGGATAAGAAAAAGGACAAACTTAAGGCCAAATAGGAATGTCCCTTCATCATCGACCAAGTCCTTACCGGCGGTGCATACCGTCTACGCAACACATCTGACAACAGACTCGAGCCAAACCCATGGAACGCAGCCTGTCTCTGAAGATTTTACGCCTAGCGCCGGACTCAGGGTTCGTCTCCTTCCTCCGTCCACCTTTCATATTTTTTGTTGTCTTTGTTTTCCCTCCTTTTTCCTCCCTCTTTCAGTACAAACCCCTTGAGGGCTGATCTGCTCTTTGTTCGCACTCACTCGATGTGCTACTCGCACTCGGTATACCTGGGGGCTTCTTTAACAGAAGCTTATTTCTATGGGCTTCATGCCCAACACATGTGTCATACTTCCGCATGTACCTTTTGATCACCATTATATGCATCGATATGACTTAAGTTTTGGCCAAGCCGGGTTGCCTGGCTCCTATGCTTACCCCTACGTTCCCGATTGTTTGGCTAGGAGGTAAAGGGAGCACCTCTGCGATTGTTACTGCCGGGTCAGTTGGATGTGTACCTCAGACTGGGTGAAGCCAAAGGCTAGCGTTCTTAAGGGAATATTCGGTCGGTGACCTGAAAGACGATTTATTACTTACCTATTTATCTGCCGCCAGATGCTTTTTCTGCTATTTTCATAGTCCGGACATGCACTTTAGGGCATGCCTCCCAGGGAAAGGAACCCTTAACGGAACTATTCTCCCTGGAAGATGTTTCTTACTAACCATGTAATATAACATAGCTAGTTGGGCACTTGTCTGATAAAGCAATTATGACCCCTATGCCTTGTCTCCATGCATGCCCCAGTTCTTTTATAACCGTGAGGGTATTCGGACACACTACGGACTGTTGGATCCCGAGGTTGAAGCGAAAAGGTCCGCAAAGTCAAACGATCTACAATCCGGCTAGAAGGCATTTTACATGTCATTTTAAAATTACATCGTCAAACTGACTGATTGTACTCTTCTTCAATCCCATCTAACAGGCTGTCTAATTTACAATCCTGTTGGGAATATTTCGCGGCCAACTCTACTTGGCCGTACATCAGGCTCACAGGGATCTCCTTCCCATCCGTCCCCACAGGTCCGACCTCGGCCATGTGGTTTGGGTCAGCCTTCGGGTACCGCCTCTTCACCATGGCCCAGGCCTCCCTGGCACCTTGACAGCAGGCCGATATCTTCCACAGACGGACATGCCGCCGTACTCCCTGAAGCTTCTCAGCAAGCCCTCCAAGACCCTCGGGTAGGGAGACGGAAGGCCATAAGGCCTGAACGATGCCGCTCATCGCCTGCCGAACACGTTCGTGCAGTTGCAGCAACTCGGGAAGAGGGTCTCCCGTGGAACCAGGCATCTCCTCCGCCGGACGACCCATGAGCACGCCTACAGACACATTTTCGTCAATCGACTTCCTCGCCGAACTCTTCTTTTCAAAAGAGTTTGCTCAAGCACTTACTATAAATGCCGCGACGAAGCCGCCGATTCTCCTTTATGGAGTTAGACAACTGGACCCGAACATCTTTTAGTTCTTCGCCCAGCTGGGTGTTGGCATCTTGGAGTTTGTTCCTCTCCTGTTGCACCCTCATAAGCACCTTCTCGCCGGCCTTCAACTGGCGCAGCAGATGTTGCTTGTCCGGATCTAGTCCGGCACCCTCTGCAATATTATTGTCAGACTATACACACACGCCGCACTTCATAAACTACTTCTTTTCAAAATATGAATTACCAAAGGGGGTCTCCGTGGCTCCCCCGACAGCGGCTAGTGCGGCCTCAAGTTGGGCCTTGCATTCTTGAAGCTCCTGGGACAGGTGGGTATTCTTCTTGGTAAGATCCTGCATAACGAATGATCCTTAAATCAGTTAGTTTAACTATTTTAAGTCTCGGGGGCTACTGGCATATATAACTATCAAAATTCCTCACCCGTATGTCTTTTACATACTGCTCCGTGGCTCTGGTTAAACCATCTTGCGTAGCACGGAGGTGCGCGTCTCCCGCATTAAAGGCATTCAACGCCTCTAGGGAGAAACACGCGTCACGAAGAACTGTCCGACGGCGCCTATGATTCATGGCGCTCTCCACCTCAGACCTGGTGGCGGACAACCTGTCGGCATCCTCCATTGGAGGAGCATCCGGCTCGCGCCTTGCGCTCGCCTCCCCCTCCGGACCAGGCGTTGGAGCCTGGCTGGCAGAGGCTTGGTTGGCACCCTCTCCGGACTCAGTCCGGCAAGCGCTCTTTCTCCTGGAAGAATCATGAGCATTAATATACCTCCCAGGAGTGTTTCCCTTAAAAGACAATGGTGCACCATACCTTTGCGGTGACGTTTCGATTCGCACCGCACTCCTCTTCCGCCTGCTAGGCCGCACTGACCTCGTTTGGTTAGTCGCCGCGGGCTCGGCTTCCCGCCGTAAAGGCACCTCCTGCGAAGCACCATTGGTACACGGTGATCAGAAATAAGCATTAAAAAAGTAACGGTGTCAGGACTTTGGTCGTACTCACTTGGGAAGCCGGACATAAACCGGGGTAGTCAGCCGTAATGGCGACTAAAGCATTGTCTATGCTGAGCTGGTGGAACACCCCGTCAATCAAATCCACCTTTATGTCCGGATCCTCTTCGGAGGCCGGATCAAGGGATCTTCTCGGATCCTCGGGTTGTGGAGTTGCGCTTTCTATGCCCGCCACATCCCGGCGTATTTCCTGCGTCGAAATCATAAAGTAAGACACTTATCTTTGAAAGCACGGATCAGATATATAAGCGTCCGCTTACCCAGCTCCGAGGGTTATTCATGGAGAATCCATTCAATGGATTCGTGCGGAGGAAGTCCTCCTTCTCCCCCTTGTACAAGCCGGACAGGATCTTCACTAGATCGGCGGCCGATCCCGGCCCCGTGCGGCCATGACGGGTGGCGTCATTCTCCCCGTTGAAATCCCACATGGGGTGGCCACTATATTGGAGCGGCTGCACCCCTCGCATAATGAATGTGGCCATGACTCCAATCATGGTTAATCCGGAATGTGCTAGTAACCGTATCCGGCCCATCAGATAGTGGACGCTCCTGTTATCTTCCCGTTGAGGGCTCCGTGGGCGCCAACTCAGGCGTTTCTTCAGAGGAGCGTTGCTAAACTCTGGGAGGCTGATCCGAACTGGATCCGGTAGTGGGGCGTCTTCCATATAGAACCACTCTGAAGGCCAGTCTTCGAACGCCTTCTTCGGGGTTCCGGATAGATATCCGGTCCCGGCAATGCGCCATATTTCGGCTCCGCCCACTTGATATATCGACCCCTCATGAGAACGGGGTACGAGGCAAAATAGCCTCTTCCACAGCGCAAAATGGGGCTCGATGCCCAAGAACAGCTCACAAACAGCTACAAAGCCCGCGATGTGCAAAATGGAGGCAGGCGTGAGGTGGTGAAGTTGGAGTCCATAGAACTCCAGGAGCCCCCGGAGAAACGGATGTATGGGAAATCCGAGTCCCCTTATTAAGTAGGGGACGAAGCATACCCGCTCTCCTTTGGAGGGATTGGGGACGCTCTCCGCCTGTTTCCCACCCTTGTAGGTGGCCAGTCCGGCTCGAACCAGAACCATAAAGGCTGGGGGAAGGTATCCCTCTGCTTGGAGCGTCACTAACTCGCTATGTGGGACTGAGCATCTCCTCCAATCTCCTGGCTGAGGACTGGGAGCACGAGAAGAGGAGCCGCGTCGACTATCCATGATGGAATGGATTTATTGTCAGATGCACCTCGATGAGTACTTGCGGAAGGAGGATGGTGTGATTTGGATCTGGATCCTTGCCTCTCTTATAGGCAGCTTATTCGTGCAGCTAGGGGGTAAAACGTACCCTGGCTTTTCGCATTCGTACAACACGTGGAAGAAGGCCATTATTGGACGTGGAAGCCAAGGAGTGCAAAATTTATGAAGCAACCGGACACTATGCGGCAAACACATGGAGCGTGAAGGAGAACCCGCCTTGCAAACGCCAAAGACAACATACGCGCCGGACTCGTCGTCATTGAAGCCTGGTTCGGGGGCTACTGAGGGAGTCCTGGACTAGAGGGTGTCCGGATAGCCGAACTATCATCATTGGCCGGACTCCAAGACTATGAAGATTGAAGATTGAAGACTTCGTCCCGTGTCCGGATGGGACTTTCCTTGGCGTGGAAGGCAAGCTTGGCGATACGGATATGTAGATCTCCTACCATTGTAACCGACTCTGTGTAACCCTAGCCCTCTCCGGTGTCTATATAAACCGGATGGATTTAGTCCGTAGGACGGACAACAATCATACCATAGGCTAGATTCTAGGGTTTAGCCTCCTTGATCTCGTGGTAGATCTACTCTTGTAACACACATCATCAATATTAATCAAGCATGACGTAGGGTTTTACCTCCATCAAGAGGTTCCGAACCTGGGTAAAACATCGTGTACCTTGTCTCCTGTTACCATCCGCCTAGACGCACAGTTCGGGACCCCCTACCCGAGATCCGCCGGTTTTGACACCGACAGCTACCAATAAAGCATATGTCCTTGAAGCACCGCTAGGTGATGCACCCAGTTTCCTAGAAACTCAAGACGTTATGAACGCCTGGCAGTCGCGTAGTGATTATTACTCTCTGGTTCAGTGCGGCATGCTTTACAGCTTAGAACCGGGGCCCAAAAAGTGTTTTGAGTAGCACAGAGCATATGAGATGTTCCAAGAGCTGAAAATGGTTTTCCAAGCTCATGCCCGGCTCGAGAGATATGAAGTATCCAACAAGTTCTACAGTTGTAAGATGGAGGAAAACAGTACTATCAGCGAGCATATACTCAAAGTATCTGGGTTGGACAACCATTTGTCTCAGCTGGGAGTTAATCTTCCAGATGACTCGGTCATTGACAGGATCCTCCAGTCGCTCCCACTAGCTACAAGAGCTTTGTCATGAACTACAATATGCAAGGGATGGAGAAGTCCATTCCTGAGCTTCAATGCTGAAATCAGCGGAGGTAGGAATCAAAAAGGAACATCAAGTGTTGATGGTGAATAAGACCACTAGTTTCAAGAAAGGCAAGGGTAAAAAGAGCTTCAAGAAGTACGACAAGGGAGTTGCCGCGCCCGGTAAATTAGTTGCTGGGAAGAAGCCAAACAATGGACCCAAGCCCGAGACTCGATGCTTTTATTGCAAGGGAAATGGTCACTTGAATCGGAACTGCCCCAAGTACTTAGCGGATAAGAAGGCCGACAACACCAAAGGTATATCTGATATACATGTTATTGATGTGTACCTTACCAGTACTCGTAGTAGCTCCTAGATATTTGATAACGGTGCGGTTGCTCATATTTGTAACTCAAAAAAGGAGCTGCGGAATAAGCGGAGACTGGCGATGGACAAGGTGACGATGTGCGCCGGGAATGGTTCCAAGGTCGATATGATCGTCGTCGGCATGCTACCTCTACATGTACCTACGGGATTAGTTTTAAACCTCAATAATTGTTATTTAGTGCCAGCTTTGAGCATGAACATTGTATCTAGATCTCGTTTAATGTGAGATGGATACTCATTTAAATCGGAGAATAATGGTTGTTCTATTTATATGAGAGACATGTTTTATGGTCATGCCCTGTTGGTCAATGGTTTATTTTTACTGAATCTCGAATGTGATGTTACACATATTCATAATGTGAATACCAAAAGATGTAAGGTTGATAATGATAGTCACACATACTTGTGGCACTGCCGCCTTGGTCACATTGGTGTCAAATGCATGAAGAAACTCCATGTAGATGGACTTTTGGAGTCTCTTGATTATGAATCATTTGACACGTGCGAACCATGCCTCATGGGCAAAATGACCAAGACTCCGTTCTTCGGAACAATGGAGCAAGCAACCAACTTGTTGGAAATAATACATACTGATGTGTGTGGTCCAATGAGCGTTGAGGCTCGCGGTGGCTATCGTTATGTTCTCACCCTCACTGATCACTTAAGTAGATATGGGTATGTCTTCTTAATGAAACACAAGTCTGAGACCTTTGAAAAGTTCAAGGAATTTCAGAGTGAGGTAGAGAATCAACATGACAGGAAAATAAAGTTCTTACGATCAGAGCACAAAGGAGAATATTTGAGTCATGAGTTTGGTACGCACTTAAGGAAATGTGGAATTGTTTCACAACTCACGCCGCCTGGAACACCTCAACATAATGGTGTGCTGAACGTCGTAATCACACTCTATTGGATATGGTGCGATCTATGATGTCTCTTACCGATTTACCGCTGTCATTTTGGGGTTATGCTTTAGAGACAGCCGCATTCACTTTAAATAGGGAACCGTCTAAATCCGTTGAGACGCCACCGTATGAATTATGTTTTGGGAAGAAACCTAAGTTGTCATTTCTAAAAGTTTGGGGATGCGATGCTTATGTTAAGAAACTTCAACCTGAAAAGCTCGAACCCAAGTCGGAAAAATGTGTCTTCATAGGATACCCTAAGGAAACCATTGGGTATACCTTCTACCTCAGATCCAAAGGCAAGAACTTTGTTGCCAAGAATAGATCCTTTCTGGAGAAAGAGTTTCTCTCGAAAGAAGTAAGTGGGAGGAAAGTAGAACTTGATGAAGTACTGCCTCTTGAACCGGAGAGTAGCGCAACTCACGAAGATGTTTCTGTGGTGCCTGCACTGACTGGAGAGGAAGTTAATCATGATGGTCGTGAAACTTCGGATCAAGTTGCTACTGAACTCCATAGGTCCACAAGGGCACGTTCCACACCAGAGTGGTACGGAAACCCTGTTCTGGAAATCATGTTGTTAGACAATGGTGAGCCTTCCAACTATGAAGAAGCGATGGCGGTCCCGGATTCCAACAAATGGCTTGAAGCCATGAAATGTGAGATAGGATGCATGTATGAAAACAAAGTATGGACTTTGATAGACTTGCCCGATGATCGGAAAGCCATAGATAATAAGTGGATCTTTAAGAAGAAGACTGACGCGGATGGTAATGTGACCGTTTATAAAGCTTGGCTTTTTGCTAAGGCTTATCGACAAGTTCAAGGGGTTGACTACGATGAGACTTTCTCACCCGTAGCGAAGCTGAAGTCTGTCTGAATCATGTTAGCAGTTGCCACATTCTATGATTATGATATATGGCAAATGGACATCAAAACGCATTCCTTAATAGTTTCCTTAAGGAAGAATTGTATATGATGCAACAGGAAGGTTTTGTCGATCCTAAGAATGCTGACAAGGTGTGCAAGATTCAGCGCTCCATCTATGGGCTGGTGCAAGCATCTCAGAGTTGGAACATTCACTTTAATGAAATGATCAAAGCATTTGGGTTTATGCAGACTTGTGGAGAAGCTGTGTTTACAAGAAAGTGAGTGGGAGCTCTGTAGTATTTCTCATATTATATGTAGATGACATACTATTGATGGGAAATGATATAGAACTTTTGGAAAGCGTAAAGGCCTACTTTAATAAGTGTTTTTCAATGAAGGACCTTGGAGAAGCTACATACATATTAGGCATCAAGATCTATAGAGATAGATAGAGACGCCTCATTGGTCTTTCACAAAGCACATACCTTGACAAGATATTGAAGAAGTTCAATATGGATCAGTCCAAGAAGGGGTTCTTGCCTATATTGCAAGGTGTGAGATTGAGCACGACTCAATGCCCGACCTCGGTAGAAGATAGAGAAAAGATGAGTGTCATCCCCTATGCCTCAGCCATAGGGTCTATTATGTATGCCATGCTGTGTACCAGACCTGATGTGAACCTTGTCATAAGTTTGGTAGGAAGGTACCAAAGTAATCCCGGCATGGAACACTGGACAACGGTCAAGAATATCCTGAAGTACCTGAAAAGGACTAAGGATATGTTTCTCATTTATGGAGGTGATGAAGAGCTCATCGTAAATGGTTACGACGATGCTAGCTTTGACACAGATCTAGATGACTCCAAGTCACAAACCGGATACATGTACATTTTGAATGGTGGGGCAGTCAGCTGGTGCATTTGCAAGCAAAGTGTCATGCCGCGATCTACATGTGACGCGGAGTACATGGCGGCCTCGGAGGCAACACATGAAGCAATCTGGATTAAGGAGTTCATCACCGACCTAGGAGTTATTCCCAATGTGAAGGGCCCGATGACTCTCTTCTGTGACAACACTGGAGCTATTACCCTTGCCAAGGAGCCCAGGTTTCACAAGAAGACTAGGCATATCAAGTGTCGCTTCAACTCCATTCATGAAAATGTTCAAGATGGAGACATAGATATTTGTAAAGTTCATACGGATTTGAATGTCGCAGGTCTGTTGACTAAACCTCTTCCACGAGCAAAACATGATCAACACCAGAACTCTATGGGTGTACGATTCATCACAATATAACTAGATTATTGACTCTAGTACAAGTGGGAGACTGTTGGAAATATGCCCTAGAGGCAGTAATAAAATGGTTATTATTATATTTCCTTGTTCATGATAATTGTTGGTTGTTCATGTTATAATTGTATTAACCAGAAACCGTAATACATGTGTGAATACATAGACCGTAATATGTCCCTAGTAAGCCTCTAGTTGACTAGCTCGTTGATCAATAGATGGTTGTGGTTTCCTGACCATGGACATTGGATGTTGTTGATAATGGATCACATCATTAGGAGAATGATGTGATGGAAAGGACCCAATCCTAAGCATAGCACAAGATCGTGTAGTTCATTTGCTAACAGCTTTTCTAATGGCAAGTGTCATTTCCTTAGACCATGAGATTGTGCAACTCCCGGATACCGTAGGAATGCTTTGGGTGTACCAACGTCACAACATAACTGGGTGGCTATAAAGGTGCACTACAGGTATCTCCGAAAGTGTCTGTTGGGTTGGCACGAATCTAGAGTGGGATTTGTCACTCCGTATGATGGAGAGGTATCTCTGGGCCCACTCGGTAATGCATCATCATAATGAGCTCAATGTGACTAAGGAGTTAGTCACGGGATCATGCGTTATGGAATGAGTAAAGAGACTTGTCGGTAACGAGATTGAACGAGGTATTGGGATACCGACGATTGAATCTGGGGCAAGTAATATACCGGTGGACAAAGAGAATTGTATACGGGATTGATTGAATCCCCGACATCGTGGTTCATCTAATAAGATCATCGTGGAACATGTGGGAGCCAACATGGGTATCCAGATCCCACTGTTGGTATTGGCCGGAGAGATGTCTCGGTCATGTCTGCATGGTTCCCGAACCCGTAGGGTCTACACACTTAAGGTTCGGTGACCCTAGAGTTGTTATAGGAAATAGTATGTGGTTGCCAAAGGTTGTTCGGAGTCTCGTATGAGATCCCGAATGTCACGAGAAGTTCCAGAATTGTCCGTAGGTAAAGATTTATATATGGGACGTCCAGTTTCAGTCACTGGAATAGTTTTGGGGGTTATCGGTATTGTACTGGGACCACCGAAAGGTGTCCGGGGGTCCATCGGGTCAGGCCACCTGCCCCAGGGGACTCAATGGGCTCAACAAAGGTGGGAACCAGCCCGCTAGTGGGCTGGTGTGCCCCCCAAGGGCCCAAGGCGCCTAGGGATGGAAACCCTAGGGGGTGTGGGTGCCTCCCACCAAACTTGGGGGGCAAGTACCCCCCTTGGCCGCGCCCCCCCTTGTAGATGGGATCTAGGGGGCCGCCCCCCCTCCCCTTCCCCTATAAATAGTGGGGGGAGCGCTACCGTACCCTTCCCCTGGCATAACCCCTCCCTCCTTCAACACTTCCTCCTCCTCCGTAGAGCTTGGTGAAGCCCTCCAGAAAATCCACAAGCTCCACCACCACGCTGTCATGCTCCCGGAGCTCTGCCTCAACTTCTCCTCTCCCATTGCTGGATCAAGAAGGAGGAGACGTCCCCGAGCTGTACGTGTGTTGAAGGCGGAGGCACCATCCGTTCGGTGCTAGATCGGACCTTCCGCAATTTGAATCGCCGCGAGTACTGCTCCATCAACCGCGTTCTTGCAATGCTTCCGCTTAGCGATCTTCAAGAGGTATGAAGATGCACTCCCTCTCTCTCTCGTTGCTAGCATCTCCTACATTGATCTTGGTGACACGTAGGAAAATTTTGAATTATTGCTACCTTCCCCAATAGTTGTGGGATCCCTTCCCGCAAACATTTGGGAAGAGGACCGAGGCCACTATAAATAGGACTTAGCCTCCACCATAGAATGGGGGACAGATATGAATAGAGCGAAGCCATTCCTCCTTCACCAGCTCGCTTGAGGTCAAGAACACCTCACCTCCTGAGGCTATTCATCCACTGTATTAGTTCATCCTCAGCCCCTCGAGGCAGTCCACCACAAAGCTGGAGTAGGGTATTACACCGCAAGGTGGCCCGAACCAGGATAAACTATGGTGTCTCTCTGTCCCTTTGAGCTCGACGTGCTAGGCTGTGAGGATCACGGGTAGGCAGGCTGGGTAGGTTGAGATATCCGCACGCATCCCAGAGTTCGAACCTCTCACGGGTTTGCAGAACCCATCTATTTGGCGCACTGGGTAGGGGTGCGTCGGATCTTCTCTTTCATCAATCGATCCACCACTACTCCGACGCTTCCATGGCTGACGCACATCGGGCTCACACTGATTGACGGTCCATGGTTGCCGCCCATGTTGCTTAGACGGCACCAGCGGGCGACGGCTGTCCTCGTTGTCCTCCGTCACCAGCAGCCAACGCCGCCACGGGCCCTGCTGGCCACGAGCAGCAAGCTTCATCGCTACACCCCTCCGTACGCCATGACGGGCGCACTGCCACTCCGTCATTCACTCCGACTGCTTCGTCCTCCCACGCGCGTGGCGGCCTAGCGAACGTGCAAGCTGCACTGCTCATGGCGCAGGAGCTCCTCCACTACCGCCTAGGTGACGACTTCTACAAGGAGTGGCTCGAGCACATCGTCGAGCTCGTCAGCACCGTCGGAGACTCTGCTGCGCTGGCCTGCTCACTGCCCCAGTAGCCACCTGCTACGGGCGACGTGGCTCACGGGGCGCCTCCACCACCTTCAGCTCAAGGCGCCATCGTCGAGCCAAGGCGAGCAGCACCACGGCGCGACCTGCAGCATCAGGCGCCTGCGCGTGAAGAAGCGAGCTACCAAGTGGTGTAGCGGCCCCAAGAAGATGCACGTGTCCTTCCAGCACCTCTGCGTCAAGATCGCACGCTGCCTGTGGTGATGGCGGCATGCGAGCACCAAGACCAGGCTCAACATCCCCGACGGGCTCCCGTGACCAAAGTAGGGTGTTGCGCATTCACCCCGGAGCTGCGCAAAGTCGTCTGGTCAGGCAAGTTCAAGCCTGACGTGCCCCCATGCTATCATGGCACTGTCGACCCTGCCAAGTTCTTGCAGCTCTACAAACTGAGCATCGAGGCGGTCAGCGGCGATGAGAAGATCATGGCGAACTGGTTCCCCATGGCCCTCAAGGATGGCGCGCGCTCCTGGCTCCTGAACCTCCCCGTGGGGTCTATCTCCTCCTAGAATCATATCCGTGTCCGCTTCATCGCCAACTTCCAAGGCACTCGCGACCGCCTGGCGGCCGCAGGTGACCTACGACGCATCAAGAAGCAGACAGGAGAGACCCTGCAGAAGTACATTCAGCACTTCAACAACGTTCTCCTGAAGATGCCCAAGATGTCGGACGATGCCATCATCTCAGTGTTTACTAATGGCGTCCGTGACATCAAGATGAAGGAGGAGCTGGCCATACATGAGGACCTCTACACGGCCCTGGAGAAGTTCAACATGGCAAACAAATGCACGAGGGCTGAGGAGGGACCCCTCTCCCTCCTCGAGCTCCCCAATGCCGACCCAGAAGACAAGAAGGCCAAGGCCAAGGATGTGAAACACAAGGGGCCGGCTGTGCCTACGGTCGAGCCAGATATGAAGCGCTGCTGCGATCAACCTAAGTCGTCAAAGAGCAACCAACCGTTCCACATCTTCCACAATGTTCACAGCTACAACACCAACGACTGCGAGGAGCTCAGAGCCCTCAGCAACGGCCGCCTCAGTCGACGCCCCGAGTGCAACGATCGAGGCTACAGTCATGGAGGTGGCCGAGGTTGAGGACGCTGGGATGACCGCAACCACTGCCAGGAGTGGCGCGACCAGCCTCGAGAGGACCACTGGCAGGGACAGCCTCGCGAGGGTGCTTGGAGGGACCAGCATCGCGAGGATCGGCCTTAGGGAAATGCTGGTCTTCCTCCGCTACCTCCACCATGAAGAAGGAACAAAGAACACCACCAGGACGAGGGGGCTGGGGCTTCTAGGAGCCTCGTGCCATTTCCTGCATCTTGGGCGTCTCCCAGGCCCCAGCCTCTCACCGCATCTTCAAGCAATTTGCGCGTGAGGTGAATGCAGTGCTGCCCAAGCTCGAAGCGACACGCCCGCTCAGGTGGTCCAAGTACGCGATCACCTTCAACTCCTCCGACCAGCTCAAGTGCGTGGCCACAGCAGGCGCGCTCCCAATGCTCTGTTCGCCCATCATCATCAATGTGCTCACCAAGACCCTCATTGATGGCGGAGCAAGGCTCAATGTTCTCTCCGTCCAGATGTTCAACAGACTCCAAGTGCCAAACCAGCAGCTTCAGCCTACCAAGCCCTTCTCAGGAGTGACTGACGGCTCCACACATCCAATAGGGCAAATCCGCCTCCCTGTCACCTTCGGCCAGCGCAACAGCTACCACACCGAACTCATTGACTTCGACGTCACCGACATTCGCCTGCCATAAAACACCATCCTCGGATACCCAGCATTGGCCAAGTTCATGCCAGCGATGCACCATGGATACAACATCCTCAAGCTCCAGGAAGCGGCGGCATCATCACGGTTGCCTACGAGGAGAAGGACGCGATGTGCTCTCTCGAGTGCGCCTACCAAGCTGCAGTGGTCGAGAAACCTGAGGACAAGGGCGATGTTCTCCTACCTGAGGTCCCCCCAAGAAAAAGAAGCCACTGCTGGGCCAGGGATCTCGTGAGGAGGCATCACACGACAATGTCGCGTTGAGCCTCGCGTCCGTGGATGGGGCGCCTTCACTTATCGTATAGGAAGGCGCACCCGACGCCCCTCTCAGGCTGGGCTCACGGGCGCTCCTCTGGAGGGCCTCAGACCTAGCCAACGTCACAAGGGAGGCGCTCGGGCACCATGTGGAGGCATGCTTCAACGCACGCTTCCCAGGAAAAGGCACGTGGCGTGAGGTGCCAGACGCTCAGGAATTCATTAGCAAAGCAATCAAGGAGATTCAGGAGGCAAGGGATCTGCAGGGCGATCACCGCCCACCACCGGGCGCGGGTCCTTGCCCTGGAGAGGGTATGGAGTTTCGCATCTGGATCGACATCCCAAAGCTCAACAGGGCCATGTCTCGGTAGCTTTTCTGGCCGTCCCGTGCCGGCCGATGCGAGGGTCCACCTCACAGCTACGTTCGCATGCCCTTCGGCGTGCCGAGCGCAGCTATTGCATTTCAGCACCGCATGCGGGACATCCTAGTGACTCAAGAGGCTAGACACCAGGCGATCCTGGTGGACATGGAAATGGATCCTCAGGAGCCCACCAGGCCCCCGGAGCCTCCCGAGGCTCAGGGCCAAGGCGTCTCATGAAGAATGACTTCAGCAGCGCGCATTTTCTGCTACCCCAACATCCCTTCAGCAACGGTGCCAGGTGACATCTTTTAGTTCATTCCGATTGGGGGCATCCCTCAGGCTGCACTATCCCCAAGTCGCGTGGGTTCGTCCCTATGACATGTATCCCTTTTGCATCTATCAGAACTAGTTTACCTTCCTTTATGAGTTGCCTTAAAATTATCAATTGCCTGTCCGACGCTTCGTCGCCAAGAACGTCTCATGCCCTTGCGAGCCCACCCACGACCGCCTCATGATTAAGGACTGGCACGGCGTCTGTGCTCGGGTCTGTCCCTAAAGCATCGCTAAACCCAAGAGACTGAGGTATGGCTCATGCGCCAGCTCTCGTGTACATCACTGATAACCTGCAAGTATAGGGGATCGCAATAGTTTTCGAGGGTAGAGTATTCAACCTAAATTTATTGATTCGACACAAGGGGAGCCAAAGAATATTCTCAAGTATTAGCAGTTGAGTTGTCAATTCAACCACACATGGATAACTTAGTATTTGCAGCAAAGTAGTATGGAAGTGATGGTAACAGTGGCAAAAGTAATGGTAGCAGTTTTGTAGTAATGGTAACAGCAGCAACGGTAAAGTAAATAAGCAAGCACAATATGTGAAAGCTCGTAGGCATTGGACCAGTGATGGATAATTATGTCGGATGCGATTCCTCATGTAATGGTTATAACATAGGATGACACAGAACTAGCTCCAGTTCATCAATGTAATGTAGTCATGTATTCCGAATATAGTCATACGTGTTTATGGAAAAGAACTTGCATGACACCTTTTGTCCTACCCTCCCGTGGCAGCGGGGTCCTAATGGAAACTAAGGGATATTAAGGCCTCCTTTTAATAGAGAACCGGACCAAAGCATTAACACATAGTGAATACATGAACTCCTCAAACTACGTTCATCACCGAGAAGTATCCCGATTATTGTCACTTCGGGGTTGTCGGATCATAACACATAATAGGTGACTATAGACTTGCAAGATAGGATCAAGAACTCACATATATTCATGAAATCATAATAGGTTCAGATCAGAAATCATGGCACTCGGGCCCTAGTGACAAGCATTAAGCATAGCAAAGTCATAGCAACATCAATCTTAGAACATAGTGGATACTAGGGATCAAACCCTAACAAAACTAACTTAATTACATGGTAAATCTCATCCAACCCATCACCGTCCACCAAGACTATGATGGAATTACTCACGCACGGCGGTGAGCATCATGAAATTGGTGATGGACGATGGTTTATGATGACGATGGCGACGAATCCCCCTCTCCGAAGCCCTGAATGGACTCCAGATCAGCCCTCCCGAGATTAGGGCTTGGCGGCGGCTCCATATCGTAAAATGCAATGAAACTTTCTCTCTGATTTTTTTCTCCTGAAAGCAAATATATGGAGTTGGAGCTGAGGTCGATGGATGTCCAAGAGGCCCACGAGGCACGGGGCGCGCCCAAGGGGAGGGGCGCCCCCCCCCCACCCTCATGGACAGGGTGTGGGCCCCTGATGCTATTTCTTTCGCCAATATTTTTTATTAATTCTGAAAAGTTGCTCCGTGGATTTTCAGGTTATTCCGAGAACTTTTATTTCTGCACAAAAATAA
Organism: Triticum dicoccoides; assembly: GCF_002162155.2. NCBI lineage: Eukaryota > Viridiplantae > Streptophyta > Magnoliopsida > Poales > Poaceae > Triticum > Triticum dicoccoides. The sequence continues at coordinate 612,583,535 of NC_041385.1, forward strand.
CACCATGGCCATTCTGCTGAAAACAGCGTCAGTCTGGGTTAGTTCCATTCAAATCATGTAAGTTAGAGTCCGAAACAAGGGCAAAATTGTTTGGAAAAGTAGATACGACGGAGACGTATCAACTCCCCCAAGCTTAAACCTTTGCTTGTCCTCAAGCAATTCAATTGATAAACTGAAAGTGATAAAGAAAAACTTTTACAAACTATGTTTGCGCTTGTTGCAAATATGTAAAGCCAGCATTCAAGTTTTCAGCAAAGATTATGAACTAACCATATTCACAATAACACTTAGGTCTCACGTTTACTCATATCAATGGCATAATCAACTAGCGAGCAATAATAATAGAACTCGGATGGCAACACTTTCTCAAAACAATCATAATATGATATAACAAGATGGTATCTCGCTAGCCCTTTCTCAGACCGCAAAACATAAATGCAGAGCACCTTTAAAGATCAAGGACTGACTAAACATTGTAATTCATGGTAAAAGAGATCCAGTCAAGTCATACCCAATATAAACTAATCGTAATGCATGCAAATGACAGCGGTGCTCTCCAACGGGTGCTTTTTAATAAGAGGGTGATGACTCAACATAAAACTAAATAGATAGGCCCTTCATAGAGGTTAGCAGGGATTTGTAGAGGTGCCAGAGCTTGATTTTGAAATAGAGATGAATAACATTTTGAGCGGTATAATTTCACTGTCAACATAGCAACTATGAGATCTCGATCTCTTCCATGCTACACACATTATAGGCGGTTCCCAAACAGAATGGTAAAGTTTATACTCCCCCACCACCAACAAGCATCAATCCATGGCTTGCCCGAAACAACGGGTGCCTCCAACTAGCAACAATCCTGGGGGAGTTTTGTTTATTTATTTTGATTTGATTTGAGCATGGGACTGGGCATCCCTGTTACCAGCCATTTTCTCATGAATGAGGAGCTGAGTCCACTCCTCTTGAGAATAACCCACCTAGCATGGAAGATACAGACAGCCCTAGTTGATACATGAGCTGCTCGAGCATACAAAATAGAATTTCATTTGAAGGTTTGTAGTTTGGCACATACAAATTTACTTGGAACGGTAGGTAGATACCGCATATAGGAAGGTATGGTGGACTCATATGGAATAACTTTGGGGTTTATGGAGTTTGGAAGCACAAGCCGTATTCCCGCTTAGTACAGGTGAAGGCTAGAAAGAGACTGGGAAGCGACCAACTAAGAGAGCGACAACAGTCATGAACATGCATTAAAATTAATCAACACTGGGTGCAAGCATGAGTAGGATATAATCCACCATGAACATAAATATCGTGAAGGCTATGTTGATTTTTTTCAACTACATGCGTGAACATGTGCCAAGTCAAGTCACTCAAATCATTCAAAGAAGGATACCACCCTATCATACCACATCACAACCATTTTAATAGCATGTTGGCACGCAAGGTAAACCATTATAAGCTCCTAGCTAATTAAGCATGGCATAAGCAACTATAATCTCTAATTTTCATTGCAAACATGTTTATTCATAATAGACTAAATCAAGAACGATGAACTAATCATATTTACAAAAACAAGAGAGGTCGAGTTCATACCAGCTTCTCTCATCTCAATCAGTCCATCATATATCGTCATTATTGCCTTTCGCTTGCACGACCGAACGGTGTGAATAATAATAATAGTGCACGTGCATTGGACTAAGCTGGAATCTGCAAGCATTCAATTCAAGGGAGAAGACAAGGTAATATGGGCTCCTGGTTAAATCAACAATCATGCATATTAGAGCCACTAAACATTTTCAGTATGGTCTTCTCCTCTCGACCCCAAAGAAAAAGAAAAGAAATAAAATTGTTTTCATGGGAAAGCTCCCAACAAGCAAAAGAAGAACAAGAAATCTTTTTGGGTTTTCATTTTAATTACTACTGCAAGCATGGAAATTAAACTAACTATTTTTTTGGTTTTTCTTAAGGTTTATCAAACACACAAGAAGAAAGCTAGAAAAAGAAATTAAACTAACATGGATAGTACAATGAAAAAGTATGAACACCGACAACTAGAATGAGTGTGTGAACATGAATGTAATGTCGGTGAGAAATACGTACTCCCCCAAGCTTAGGCTTTTGGCCTAAGTTGGTCTATGCCCACGGATCACGGCTACTCTCCCCGGTGTACTGAGGAGTGTCATCGTACTGCCACTGACTGGCGATCTCCCCCGGATCCCACAGGTTACAGGACGGTCGATAAGGATCAAGTGGTGGTTCTGGCTCAGGTTCCGGACCGGATGTCTGGCCACGGAGCGCGTAGACGGCCTCCGGTAAGAAGAGATAGGGGCCTGCAGTTAAATCAAACAAAGAGGGCGCATGCACGATAATAATCTCATTGTGTTTCTTGTTAAATCTCAAATTATACAGAAGCATCTTATCATCATTGTCAACAATAAACTCATGGGCTACCATGCTCTTATAATCTAGGAAGGTAGGAGGCAGCAATTTTTCTTCTTTCTCAAAATGCCTAATAGGTATCTCGAAGTGTTTAGCAAGGCGTGCCACATAGATACCTCCAAAGATGGGGCCCTTCCTATGGTTTAGGCTTAATCGTTTAGCAATAATGGCACCCATACTAACAGAGTTATCACGAAATAAAGCATGGAACAATATGATAATATCAGGAACACTGAGGTTTCCACAGTTTCCGCGACCAATTAAGCATCGACTAGCAATTATTGCAAAGTAGCGTATAATAGGAAAATGTATGCTAGTAATTCTTGCATCGGAAACCTTCCTCGATTCCCCTACAGTAATAGTATCAATAAAACCATCCACATCTTCACGATGTGGTTCCTCTAAGGTGCCCTCAAAGGGTATTTTGCAAACCGCGCAGAAAGTACGTAATGACATTTCCTTAGCCTCATCATATAAATGAAAAACTACTAAAGGAGGTGAATTCTTAGGATAATAGTAGAAATTATGCATGAAAGTATTGGTGAGTAAGAGATTGTCAGGACCCCGATCCTAAGTCACACCGATCTAGCATGTAACACATCATATCACTTTGTGGCCTCACGCACGGTATTCCCATGGGTGCCACCTTACCTGGACCGGGACCGTTTGCACCTTTTGGCTCACGTATATGATAGTGCTGCTAGCATCCATATGACAAAGAACCTGGGCTGACATGCTAGTCGTGAACCCAAAGTGGCACTAACTTACAGGGACAGGCATACATGACCCAACAACGAACGTGTCGGTCATCAGTGAGTGAATCCGGGCTATAGCAACTGGGCTAGTAGGACTCCGGTAAACCGGGCTGTAGCAGGCTAACAGGACTCCGGTAGACACCGCGTGACATTTCCCCGAAGGGACAGACGCATGAACAAAGAAGGACACATGCCGGCCAGCCTAAGTGTTCTGGAGCAGTAACAAGCTACCAAGGCTCAGTGGAAGCACTAGGAGACATTTCCTGGTAAGAGAGGCTACCAAGGATAAACAACTAGATAGTCAGATCCCACACATATCAAGCATTTCAAATCGTACACACAATATGCTCGATATGTGCAAATACAACATGGCATCACAACATAACTCTACGACTCAAAGTATTTATTCAATAGGCTCTGAGGAGCGAGATATTACAAACATGAGTCTCACGACCCAACATTCAGAGCATACAAGTCAAAGCACAAGCGGAAGCTTAACATGTCTGAGTACAGACATCTACAAATGAAAAAGGCTAAGAAGCCTGACTATCTACCAAATCCTGTTGAGGGCACAGGATCGTAGCTGAGGTAACAAGCTAAACATTGAAGTCCACGTGGAACTACTAACGAGACTGAAGTCTCTCTGCAAAAACATAAATTAAGCAACGTGAGTACAAATGTACCCAGCAAGACTTACATCAGAACTAACTACATATGCACCATTATCAACAAAGGGGTGGTGGGGTTTAACTGCAGCAAGCCAGCTTTGACTCGGTGGCTATCCTGAACTACGACTGCAAGTAACTCTTTGAGGTGGCGCACACGAGTCCACATATTCACCATATCAATACACCACTATGGATCCGCTCCCGTCTACCTACGAGAACGCCATCCATAGCACTCACGCTTATCTTGCGCATTTTAGAGTATCCACTTCAAGTTATCTATGAACTATAAAGGCAACCCAGAAGTCCTTTAGCAGAGACATGGCTATTCGAATAGATAATGTTAACCCTGCAGGGGTGTACTTCTTCACACATGCTCTCACCACTTATCGCCGTTTACACGACATGTACTCAGCAACCTTCAAGCGGAAGCCTAGCGAGGGTGTCGGCCACGACCTGACTAACCACACAAGTCTCTCGTCCAGGTTTATCGCCAATTCAGGTTCCATCCGCAAGGAGATCCCGTCGGGGTGTCGCTCACGGCCCCAAACGATGTGAGCAGGGTTCCCAAGCCCACCATCCAGGTGCCACTTGGTACACCGTGCCACTGTGCCTAGTCTGTCCCAAGCCCACCTATACCGGGTGCCACTTGGTAGACTACTAACACTACCTACAAACACCTAAAACTAGTTACAACTCCTAGACAGAGATCATGTTGATTAATAAGTCGAGAGGGGTCGAGTTACCAGAACCCAATGTGTGGTAGTAACTGTTCATGGATCACAAACACAGAACTCAGTTCCCGAGGACGATTTCAATGAGACAACCCACCATGTACTCCTACATGGCCTCTCATGGCTACCTTTACCGAATCGTGTTCACACACTTAGCTCTCAGAAGTAGGACATATTCACCACATTCCAATTCATCCACGATGAATCATACCTGACACAACTCTAAGCAATAGCAGGCATGACAAACAAGCATGAATGAGTAGGCACATCAGGGCTCAAACAACTTGTCACGCCCAATATGCGATACTATCCTAAAGAGACTCGAAGGTCCCACCAAGGATAGAACCGCATATTGAAAAGCTTTTGCAAGGTGGATATCATTACATCAACATTACATAATAGATGGGTATACATACAAGAGGCATACAATGTCACACGAATACAATATCATATCATACATGAGAACAACATCCGACTACGGATGAAACACAAACAGAAGCTCAAACAACATCCACCCTGCTAGCCTAGGCTGCCGACCTGGAACCTATCCCCTGATCGAAGAAGAAGCAGAAGAAGAACTCCAAAACAAGTAAACCTCGCTCTCGCGTCATGATCATCGCAAAAACATGTACCTGCAACTGTTGTTGTAGTAATCTGTGAGCCACAAGGACTCAACAATCCCATTACCATGGGTATCAAGACTAGCAAAGCTTAAAGGGAAAGGAAGGGGTAAAGTGGTGAGGTTGCAGCAGCGACTAAGCATATATGGTGGCTAACATACGCAAATAAGAGCGAGAAGAGAGCAAGCGAAACAGTCGTGAAGCTAGCAATGATCAAGAAGTGATCCTGAACTCCTACTTACGTCAAACATAACCCAAAACCGTGTTCACTTCCCGGACTCCACCGAAAAGTGACTATCACGGCTACACACGCGGTTGATGCGTTTTAATTCGGATCTGGTGTCAAGTTATCTACAACCGGACATTAACAAATTCCCATCTGCCACATAACCGCGGGCACGGCTTTCAAAAGTTTATACCCTGCAGGGGTGTCCCAACTTAGCCCATGATAAGCTCTTGCGATCAACGAAGGATATACCTTCTCCTAGGAAGACCCGATCAGACTCGGAATCCCGGTTTACAAGACATTTCGACTATGGTAAAACAAGACCAGCAAAGCCGCCCGGATGTGCCGACAAATCCCGATAGGAGCTGCACATATCTCGTTCTCAGGGCACACTGGATGAGCAAGACGACGGGTTCGCATAGACCCTGGTTGCCCAGGGGGCGCCAGACATCGCTCGGTTTGGACCAGCACTCGAAGGAGAACTGGCCCGGGGGGTAAAATAAAGATGACCCTCGGGCTTCGGAAACCCAAGGGAAAAAGGGCTAGGTGAGGCAAATGGTAAAACCAAGGTTGGGCCTTGCTGGAGGAGTTTTATTCAAAGCAAACTTTCAAGGGGGTCCCATAAATCACCCAACCGCGTAAGGAACGCAAAATCCGGGAACATAACACCGGTATGACGGAAACTAGGGCGGCAAGAGTGGAACAAAACACCAGGCATAAGGCCGAGTCTTCCACCCTTTACCAAGTATATAGATGCATTAATAATATAAGAGATATTGTGATATCCCAACATAATCCTGTCCACCATGGAGAAATCTTCAACTTCACCTGCAACTAGCAACGCTATAAGAGGGGCTGAGCAAAAGCGGTAACATAGCCAAACAACGGTTTGCTAGGAAGGGTGAAAAGGTTAGAGATTGACATGGCAATTGGGAGGCTTGAAGAGCAAATGATAGGTAGCGCGGCATAGCGATAGAATGAAGCAACTAGCATAGCAATGATAGTAGTAAGATCCAGGGTAACGGTCATCTTGCCTGAAATCCCGCAAGGAAGAAGAACGAGTCCACGAAGAAGACAAACGGGAGCAGTCGAACGAATCCTCACAATCGCAACATTACCGGAACTAAGAAGCAACACCGGAAAGAAACAAGCAACATAGTGAACACACAAGCATAATCATGGCATGATGCACAATCAAGTATGATGCATGTCCGGTTTAATGAGGCATGGCATGGCAAAGTGTAACAAACAATACTACAAGTTAAGTGGAGCTCAATATGCAACGAGTTGCATATTGACGAAACACCACATTCAACTATTTAGTTAGCTCCCGTTTAGGTACCCAACAATATTAAATGTTGATTAACATGGCAAGAGGTGAAGCATAATAAAAACTACGTATCTAGGCAAGTTTAAATGAGGCCGGAACAACAAACAACAATTCCGGAAAATCCTCATGTGCATATTTTGAATTTGGTACTGTTCTGCCCTAAACACAATTTTAGAGTTGTTAAACAGTAAAACAAAGTGCACCATGTTAAACTAGGCATTTTTCTAGCCCATTTACATATAAAGAACATTTAAAACCGAGCTACGGTTATTAAGTTACGAAATAAACCTTTTTAGCATATTATTTAAGCAAAATTAAACAAACAACATTTTAAGCATTTTAAATATGGATGAGAGTGGCAAATATTAAACTAGACAAAAGTCTAAGCATTTTACATATATAAAACATTTTAATCCGATGCACGGTTGATGAGTTATTAAGTGCATGAATAGTAGGGGGTTTTCTGCAAAACTGTTAAATCGCTGGATAAACGGATAAATTCGCAGCAAGGAAAAAAACTACACGGGCCGAAACTGGCTGGGCCAAAGTGCACAGGAGAGGGGGTGGGGTCTGCTCACCCTGGGCTATGGCCCGGTTCGGTGGAGGCAGCAGGCCGGCGGGGCAAGTGGGCCGGCTGGAAGGGGCGTTGGGCCTTGCGAGGCTGGGCTGGAGAGGCCCAGGCAGCAGGGCGATGGGTCAACGACGCGGGCGAGCGGTTCGAGCCCGTCTGCTCGAACGAAACAGAGGAGCGGCCGCGGCGAGGGGCTTGACGTGACTCCGGGAGGGGCCGGCAACGCGGATCTAGCGGGGCATCTCCGTCAAGGCGTGAACGGGGTGACGGAACTTGGCGCGGCGGGGGAGCGGCACTGGGTGGCTCGGCGTCCTGCATCTCATTCGTGAAGGAGGGGACGGCGGCTGGCGATGCGGGAACTCCGGCGAGGCAGAGCTTGGAGGCGGCTTGGCGCCGGAGATGATGATGGGGAGGCGCGGAGGAGGTCATGGGGTCGAGGTCGACGGATCCGAACTGGCGGCTGCTGGGCTTGAAGCCCCCTGGACGCCATGGCGGGCTCCCTGGGAGTTCTCTGCGAGGTCAGAAGCGAGATGAGAGACGAAGGAAAAAGAGAAGAAAGGAAAGGAGGCGGGGCGGCGCTGTTCCTGGTGGTGGTCACTGGTAGCGGCATTGGTCGTCGGGCGACGAAGCGGGGCAGGTGAGGCGCGGAGGTTGGGGTCAAGGGGAACGAGGAGCTCCTCTCCTATGCGTTGGCTGCTAGTACGAGCTAGGCGCCTGGTGGATCGAAGCAGAGGGGCTCGAGCATGAGCGATGGGGAGCCATCGAGGGGAGGCACTGCTGCGGCTGGATGGACGGATGTGTGGCGGTGGAAAATAGGGGACTTGGTCGGAGGCGATGCTGGTTGGTGGATGGATCGGGGAGGTGGATAGGTGGTTGGCTCGGGATGGATCCCGAGGAAGAGGAGTGGCGGCACGGATGGGAATGGGTGGATGGGACAGCTAGGGTCTAGGGTTGCCCCGATATTTATATCAGATGAATTTAGGTTAGGGGATATCACATTCCTACGATCGTAATCGGACGGACGGAAAAATAGGCTAGGGAGAATCCAACAAAGAAACGAAGATACTTTCGGGATGTTTGGGGATGATCCGGGTCCATCGGTAAAGACTGAGCGGGTCGGGTTCGGGCAAGTTTCGGACACGCGCAAGAGGGGGGTGGGTGCTTGTGCAGAGAGGTTAAGTGGTTTGACAAGAGGGAAACGAAAAACATGGTTGGTCTCGGAACGGTCAACGAAGGCAAGGGGGGACGCGACAACTACGAATGGGTGCAAGTGTTATGAAAAACATGCATATGCAATGCGCATGATGCTATGAGATGAGATGCAAGACATGAACAACATGCAAAACAAAAGACAAAACCCAACCACGAAGGTAAAATCATATCGCATCTCCGGAAAAAGGCAAGAGTTGGAGTTACGAATATGGAAAGTTACATCCGGGGCGTTACACAACTCCTACTCATGCTAGTGGGTTTCATCTATTTACTGTGGCAATGACAGGTCATGCAGAGGAAAGGGGTTCAACTACCGCAGCATATAACAGTTGAATCGTTGTTGTCCTAATGCAGTAAAAGAGAGCAGTAGCGAGAGAGTGGATTGTATCGAAATGAACAAGGGGGTTTTGCTTGCCTAGCACTTCTAAAGATAATATAGTTCTTCATCGGTGTCATCGAACTCATCGTCGGAATCACGTCTATCGAGAGGGGACAAACACCGGCAAACAAGGAAGAACACAATCAATACAATGCACAATATGATGCATGATCATGACATGGCAATATGATGTGGTTTTAGCTAATGAAGCTAGCATCAGGTTAAATGGAGTTGGTTTGAATCTAAGATTGAAATTCAAACTCCATATATGACATTTCAAATGCCATTAAATCAAATTGTTGTATACAACAGCTTTAAGTTGTTCAAACATGCATGATAATGGTACAGATGGATAGGCTGGATTTTTCTGATCATTTTTCATATATAAATCTTTGTATTTGGAGTTACATATTAATTTCTATGATTTTTACAAGTTTAGGGTATTTTCTGAAATAAATAAATCATTTCTGATTTATTTTAAACTCCAGAAAAGCTTTACTGCATCAGCATGACGTCGGTGTGATGTCAGCAGGTCAACTGGGTCGGCCAGGACAAACCTTTCCTGGGGGGACCCACTGGTCAGTGACAACACTAATTAACCGAGTTAATTAGCACTAAGTTAAATGCTAAACCAAGTCAATTAGGGCCTGGCCCACGTGTCAGTGTCTAACTAACTAACTTAGGTTAATTAGAACTAAACCAGATTAGTTAGCGAGGTGGCCCCCACACGTCAGTGACTCAGGCGGTCAAACCGGGTCAAGAAGGGGTCAACCTCGCCGGTCAAACCGGTCAACCCGCCGGTGTTTAGCCGCCGGCGAGGGCGTACGCGGCAGAGCGCGTCGGGATCCACCTACAGGGGCCCTTTTGGCGCGCAGAGAGCAGCTATGGGAAGAGGGTGGAGTGGCGCATCCAACGGTGGCGGTGGCGGGAGCTGGGGTGGCCGGGAGCAGCGCTCGCGACAAGGTTTGCGGCGGCCGGAGTCGGCAGCAAGCGGTGACGCGGTTGTGGTGGCCGTGGCGATGTGCATTTAGCACCTATGGCGTCTACATGATGCGGTGACTACGATGGGCGCATGCCCGGGACCAAATGGTCACCGGAGCATCACCGACGACGAGCGTGGAAGGCGGCGGGTTTCGGTCATTGGTGAAGCGGCAACTACGGCGTGCAACCGAGAAAATGGAGAGGGGGAGAAGGAGCAGCAGCTCACAGTGGTTACAGCAGGCGTCGAGCGGGCTCGGGGAAGGCCGGAGCTGAGCGGGGCGACGAGGCGGATCTCCGGTGGCCGAGGAGGGGAAAAGCATCGGGGGCGGTGCTTCGGGGCCCTTCCGGTCTCGTGGCTCGGTGAGGAGGTTGGGAACAAGGTGGCGGAGCTCGGGGATAGCTCGGGGCCGCTCAGGGAACATGGTGGATGCAGTGACAGCGAGTGGTGCCGACGGCAGCATTCGGCTATGGCGTCGGGAGGGCGAGGGAGTGACAAGGGGGAGGAATGGAGTGGTCAGCGCGAGTCCAGACGGCTCCGGGGGGTTTCTCACGACGTCTCGGTGGCAGGAGGAGGCAGCCAGGCGCCCAGGTGGCGTGGCGTGCCGTGCGTGCGCGCGCGTCGGCCACGCGCCTAGCTGACTGGCACCAGGAGGACGATGGCGCCTGGTGGGCTGGCCTAAACTGGGCCGCCAGGTAGGTCTAGGTGAGTGGCCTAGTGGTCTTCTCTCTCTTACTTAATTGTTTTGTTTTTCTATTTTTCTGCAACTTTAGAGCTTTATTAAAAATATTAAAACTAACGTAAAAATCATGAAACTTCTCATGCCCACTGTTTGGAATATTTCCAACAGTAAACATTTTAGTTTATGATTATTTGGACATTTAAAATATTCAATAGCATTTAAATGCCCAAATGCAAATACTATATGATTTAATTCAGAGGCCTAATATGTCATGGAAAAATGTGCAACACCTCTGGTTATGATTCTAGCATTTTCCGGAAATGATGAACATTTTTGAAAGCCATTGGATTCACTAAAAATATTTTAGTTGAACCTAGTGAATTCCTTTGTTGCTAGAGTTTAGGCAATCCCCATTTCAAGTTTCAAAAGAATTTAAACATGATGCAACAGACAAGTGCTAGCCTAGTGCAAGGTAAGGCTAGGGATGTGACAACTCACCCCACCACTAAACAAGAATCTCGTCCCGAGATTCAAGCGTAGGGTAAGATGGAAGGGGAAACGCAAACTAACACAATCTTCATGATCCAGGTTGCACTTCATAAGAACGATGATTCGATCACCATCATTGTCTCGAAGTCTTGCTCTGAGAACTCCAACTAACATGATGACGAGAGGAAAGGGAAAACTCGAAAAGGATCGATCTTCTCGAAGATCAAACAACTTAGGATCAACTCACGGGGTGAGTCATAGCAACATCTCTTGAGCTGAGACACGAAGCATACATCTAGAAGAATGGAGTGGAACGGATGATGGAGGTTCACGAGGTAGACAACAATTTCACACTTAAGAAGGTGGTGAACAGTTCTCAACGTAGCGAGGAGTTGAACTGTCATGATACCATAACGAGACATCTTAGAGGAGGGCGATTCGTATATTATTACCCTAAGTGGAAAAAAGAATTACTTTGGATACCTAGATCATTGAAACTCCTTATACCAGCCTAAGGCAAATCACAATTGATCGTTTAAACGAATTTGAAAGAATGGCATACTCAGTTTGGAAAGGAAACTAGAGTTATAAGACAACTCGACAAACGGAAGGCACATTCCAATTGATACCGAGGATATAACCTAGTGTCTGAGCAAGCCCTCAAGAACTTGAGCATTTCCATATTCATCAGGGTCTTACCAACATCCATGTCGAGGATCCTGGCAACACATCATACTACCATGATGAATAGTGATGGACGATGCAGATGCAAAGGAAGATAACACCTTCTCAGATTTCACCTTAGCGAGGCCAAGGAAAAAAATCTGGATGATCGATCGAGGGACATTTAGCACTCCGCTTCTAATGTTCTCCTTGATGTGCTAGCGTAACCCATTCATAGAAATGGTTTGATATCTAGAACATCAAGTAAAAGATTGGACTTCAGGGACACGAAAATCCATAAGGGACAACTAGGGAGTAAATCCTATGAAATCCTTATGGGGAGGTGGCCAATTTCCTCAATCAAAATACTACAATGATAGGTCTTCCGGCTGGGTGTGTTGGCCACGACATCCACTTTATCGGGTTACAGAGAGATCATTATTATAGTTCTTGGGAAACATTCCAACCATCATATCTGCGTGAGATTCAGATCTGGTTGGGGTCAAGACATTCCAGACTCATCAAGTCTAGAAAAAAATGAAAGTTTGCAACACAAAACGACAAGATGACGTTGCGAGATTCTCGGGAAATGAACTACGATAGCAAGCTCCAAAACATGAGCTGGTTCTGCTACCACATGTGAACACTCTGTCCTAGACAAGCATGACCACATAGTAGTCTTATAATAAAATACTACCGAGTTCAGGTGGGGAACCATCATCGAGGATATCGAAGTCTTGTGCACTTAAATTAGACTTCTTTACATAGAACAAGTCAATCAGTGGCTTGGTGTGCTACTGAATTCATATGGAGTGGAGGTAATTAATCTACCAAACCATAGTATACTTTGCACATGCATGACTGACTTAGGATGATTCCAAAGGAAGCAAAACTAACTTTCTCAAATTCACGGCGGCAACTTGCATCGAATGCACATGAATGAGAGGAAGTCACTTCTTTCATCCAAACATATACTTCATGAACAGGGCATGAAGAAAATGCTTACACAAGTTTCCAACACCAGCTGGATGTTCAACACGAATCATGGAGGAGACAAAATGCTGCTGATGGGCTCAACAACAACTCATCAAAATTTCCATATCACTGGAATTCCGCCATTATGTGAACAAGGTGATAGTATTGGTCAGACCAAAAGATGTAATGGTGTATGCTCGAGGGACCAACCACAAGTAAGACAACATTACGAACACCGTTGGTGCTGATTTTGATTTGATGATAGCCCACACTCAAATCAAAGTTTTGATAAGACAATAGATCCAGCAGTTGGTCACGGAGATCAATCGATGAGGATATCATCTTTCTTCAACACACATATACAAGAGATATCCCTTGGAATGAACTAGGTCGGACGAAGCTTTTATCTTCCAACTCTCCAAGTTGTCATTCCGCTTAACTAACTAGCTCAGGGGTATCCAACATAGATTCTTGGAGAAGGGGTGGTTTATAAGAAACCAACTTGATCACGAACTCAACACAGCGGTCAGGTGACAACCTGGTTATACTTCCGAGAAGATATACGGAAAATCACGAACCACCGATATGTCACTAAGCTCGAGAACAATCTTGCTTTTCAGGCAAGACGATATGATCAAATAAGCAAGGATTGACACTAACCTAACTCATTGATCGAAAAGTGCACCGGAAATAAGGACTAGGTAGCACGATAAATCTTAGAATGATGATTCCATAACCAACACACTAAGAATGAGATTATCATCCATTAATCACTATGCAACATGGTTGCTAGGAATATAGATTTCACACATCATGATTCACTTGTCGGCACTCCGGTTGCGACAACACGGAACTGAGGAATGAATAATGATGGCGAGAAGTATCACTACGTCAAGAATCCATAAGAGAAGGTGCAATCCTCATGACATTCCTGACATAAAGTGGGTAATACTTCAGGGTAGAACAGAATCAATAGCTGGATTGGCATTTTGGTCTGCAGAATACAACTACTTTGACCCCATCCTGGATATGGAAGAGGTACTGGAGTTTGTTTCTCCTAGTCATCCCAAATAGAATGGCTCGATGGACCACAAGAGTAATAAGCATCGATGAACGAATGCACGCATACTCTTGACTATCAATTGATAGACAAGGTCAGAAGACAACTAAAGAGGGACAACCCAAAAGAACATATAATTTTCCGAGTTGTGGATGCATAGATTAGTATGCTGAACAAGTTCAACATATTTCTTCCAGATAACCTATACAGAAAAGTAGAACTGGCAGGGTCACAACATAGAATCAAGAACTTGTCAAGAGCACTCTGGTTGTGATCTTTCGATTCAACGAGGAACTTCTGCCATAAGAAGTTCACGGTAGTGGAAGAAGGAAATACCACGGACCTCGAGGACTAATGCAAAGGTTACTAATATCCTAAAGGAACTAGCAAATACTATCAACATGAGGTAAGTAGGGTGAATCTCGGGTTCAAAACCCAGAAGTCGAATACCTTCATACTAAATGGCACCACGGGATGCTTTCGAGAATGATGACCAGAATCACCACACTGTGATCACAAAACATGGGCGAGATACTAGGTGATACTCTAAGACACCTAGGGTCATAATGATAACTCCAACATATATGTCGAGGCAATAGAGTACCTCAACTCAGCAATTAGTGTGATTAACCTGGCCTAAAAGGACATCGAAACCAGAGGGAAGGGATTTTGCAAATGCATCAAATTGTTTAGAAACCTGGGACAACTCGGACAGCATAACGGCTGTAAATGCTCAAAATGATTTGAGACATCCTGCAAAAATGGTGGCATAACCACTCAACATCATAATATCAAGGTTCTGAGACCAACTATGAACACACAGAAGTAGTAGAAACTGAACTGGGGCTTGAATTCATCAATCTTAAAACTCTACATATTAGTAACACGTGATCCTGATAGACAGAAGAGAAAGCCTAGTTACTTCACCCCATAGGAGAGATAAGATGACTCAGATCAGAAGGCATAAGGTATAAGGAGTAAAAAGAGCCTTACGTTCCATCCCACAATCAATTCCCTTACATAACTAAAGAATCTCTAGACTCAACTTCGACCAATTTAGCTTGGTAATCCTACAGGCAGTCAAGCTCTGATACCAAAGCTATCATGACCCCGATCCTAAGTCACACCGATCTAGCATGTAACACATCATATCACTTTGCGGCCTCACGCACGGTATTCCCACGGGTGCCACCTTACCTGGCCCGGGACCGTTTGCGCCTTTTGGCTCACGTATATGATAGTGCTGCTAGCATCCATACGACAAAGAACCCGGGCTGACATGCTAGTCATGAACCCAAAGTGGCACTAACTTACAGGGACAGGCATACATGACCCAACAATGAACGTATCGGTCATCAGCGAGTGAATCCGGGCTGTAGCAACTGGGCTAGCAGGACTCCGGTAAACCGGGCTGTAGCAGGCTAACAGGACTCCGATAGACACCGCATGACATTTCCCCGAAGGACAGACACATGAACGAAGAAGGACACATGCCGGCCAACCTAAGTGTTCCGGAGCAGTAGCAAGCTACCAAGGCTCAGTGGAAGCACTAGGAGACATTTCCTGTTAAGAGAGGCTACCAAGGATAAACAACTAGATATTCAGATCCCACACATATCAAGCATTTCAAATCATACACACAATATGCTCGATATGTGCAAATACAACATGGCATCACAACATAACTCTACGATTCAAATTATTTATTCAATAGGCTCCGAGGAGCGAGATATTACAAACGTGAGTCTCATGACCCAACATTCAGAGCATACAAGTCAAAGCACAAGCGGAATCTTAACATGTCTGAGTACAGACATCTACAAATGAAGAAGGCTGAGAAGCCTGACTATCTACCAAATCCTGTTGAGGGCACAGGATCATAGCTGAGGTAACAAGCTAAATGTTGAAGTCCACGTGGAACTACTAGCGAGACTGAAGTCTCTCTGCAAAAACATAAATTAAGCAACGTGAGTACAAATGTACCCAGCAAGACTTACATCAGAACTAACTACATATGCACCATTATCAACAAATGGGTGGTGGGGTTTAACTACAGCAAGCCAGCTTTGACTCGGTGGCTATCCTGAACTACGACTGCAAGTAACTCCTTGAGGTGGCGCACACGAGTCCACATATTCACCATATCAATACACCACTATGGATCCGCTCCCGTCTACCTACGAGAACGCCATCCATAGCACTCACACTTATCTTGCGCATTTTAGAGTATCCACTTCAAGTTATCTATGAACTGTACAGGCAACCTAGAAGTCCTTTACCGCAGACACGGCTATTCGAATAGATAATGTTAACCCTGCAGGGGTGTACTTCTTCACACACGCTCTCACCACTTATCGCCATTTACACGACATGTACTCGGCAACCTTCAAGCGGAAGCCCGGCGAGGGTGTCGGCCACGACCTGACTAACCACACAAGTCTCTCGTCCAGGTTTATCGCCAATTCAGGTTCCATCTGCAAGGAGATCCCGCCGGGGTGTCGCTCACGGCCCCAAACGATGTGAGCAGGGTTCCCAAGCCCACCATCCAGGTGCCACTTGGTACACCGTGCCACTATGCCTAGTCTGTCCCAAGCCCACCTGTACCGGGTGCCACTTGGTAGACTACTAACACTACCTACAAACACTAGAAACTAGTTGCAACTCCTGGACAGAGATCATGTTGATTAATAAGTCGAGAGGGGTCGAGTTACCAGAACCCAATGTGTGGTAGTAACTGTTCATGGATCACAAACATAGAACTCAGTTCCTGAGTACGGTTTCAATGAGACAACCCACCATGTACTCCTACATGGCCTCTCATCGCTACCTTTACCGAATCGTGTTCACACACTTAGCTCTCAGAAGTAGGACATGTTCACCACATTCCAATTCATCCCCGATGAATCATACCTGACACAACTCTAAGTAATAGCGGGTATGACAAACAAGCATGAATGAGTAGGCACATCAGGGCTCAAACAACTCCTACTCATGCTAGTGGGTTTCATCTATTTACTGTGGCAATGACAGGTCATGCACAGGAAAGGGGTTCAACTACCGCAGCATGTAACAGTTGAATCGTTGTTGTCCTAATGCAGTAAAAGAGAGGAGGAGCAAGAGAGTGGGATTGTATCAGAATGAACAAGGGGGTTTTGCTTGCCTGGCACTTCTGAAGATAATATAGATCTTCATCGGTGTCATCGAACTCATCGTCGGAGCCACATCTATCGAGAGGGGACAAACACTGGCAAACAAGGAAGAACACAATCAATGCAATGCATAGTATGATGCATGATCATGACATGGCAATATGCTGTGGTTTTAGCTAATGCATCTAGCAGCGGGTTAAATGGAGTTGGTTTGAATCTAAGATTCAAATTCAAACTCCATATATGACATTTCAAATGCCATTAATTCAAATTGGTGTATACATCATCTTCAAGTTGTTCAAACATGCATGATAATGGTACAGATGGATAGATTGGATTTTTCTGATCATTTTTCATATATAAATCTTTGTATTTGGAGTTATAGATTAATTTCTATGGTTTTTACAAGTTTAGGGTATTTTTGGAATAAATAAATCATTTCTGATTTATTTTAAACTCCAGAAAAGCTTTATTGCATCAGCATGACGTCGGTGTGATGTCAGCAGGTCAACTGGGTCGGCCAGGACAAACCTTTCCTGGGGGACCCACTGGTCAGTGACAACACTAATTAACCGAGTTAATTAGCACTAAGTTAAATGCTAAACCAAGTCAATTAGGGCCTGGCCCACGTGTCAGTGTCTAACTAACTAACTTAGGATAATTAGCACTAAACCAGATTAGTTAGCGAGGTGGCCCCCACACGTCAGTGACTCAGGCGGTCAAACCTGGTCAAGAAGGGGTCAACCTCACCGGTCAAACCGGTCAACCCGCCGGCGTTTAGCCGCCGGTGAGGCCGGACGCGGTAGAGCGCGTCAGGATCCACCTACAGGGGCCCTTTTGGTGCACAGAGAGCAGCTATGGGAAGAGGGCAGAGTGGCGCATCCAACGATGGCGGTGGTGGGAGCTAGGGTGGCCGAGAGCAGCGCCGACGACGAGGTTTGCGGCGGCCGGAGTCGGCAGCGGGTGGGGACGTGGTTGTGGTGGCCGTGGCGATGTGCGTTTAGCACCTACAGCGTCTACGTGGTGCGGTGAGTATGATGGGCGCATGCCTGGGACCAAATGGTCACCGGAGCATCACTGGCGACGAGCGCGGGCGGCGGCGGGTTTCGGTCGTCGGCGAAGCGGCAGCTACAGCGTGCAACCGAGAAAACGGAGAGGGGGAGAAGGAGCAGCAGCTCACAGCGGTTGCAGCAGGCGTCGAGCGAGCTCGGGGAAGGCCAGAGCAGAGCAGGGCGAGGCGGATATCCGGTGGCCGAGGAGGGGAAAAGCATCGGGGGCGGCGCTTCGGGGCCCTTCCAGTGGCGTGGCTCGGTGAGGAAGTTGGGAACGAGGTGGCGGAGCTCAGGGATAGCTCGGGGCGGCTCAGGGAACACGGTGGACGCGGTGACAGCGAGCGGTGCCGACGGTAGCGTTCGGCTATGGCGTCGGGAGGGTGAGGGAGAGACGAGGCGGAGGAATGGAGCGGTCAGCACGATCCAGACGGCTTCGGGGGGGGTTCTCACGACGTCTCGGTGGCAGGAGGAGGCAGCCAGGCGCCCAGGTGGCGTGGCGTGCCGTGCGTGCGCGCGCGTCGGCCACGTGCCTGGCTGACTGGCGCAAGGAGGACGACGGCGCCTGGTGGGCTGGCCTAAACTAGGCTGCGAGGTAGGTCCAGGTGAGTGGCCTAGTGGCCTTCTCTTTCTCTCTTACTTAATTGTTTCTGTTTTTCTATTTTTCTGCAACTTTAGAGATTTATTAAAAATACTAAAACTAACGCAAAAATCATGAAACTTCTCATGCCCACTGTTTGGAATATTTCCAACAGTAAACATTTTAGTTTATGATTATTTGGACATTTAAAATATTCAATAGCATTTAAATGCCCAAATGCAAATACTATATGATTTAATTCAGAGGCCTAATATGTCATGGAAAAATGTGCAACACCTCTGGTTATGATTCTAGCATTTTCCAGAAATGATGAACATTTTTGAAAGCCATTTGGATTCACTGAAAATATTTTAGTTGAACCTAGTGAATTCGTTTCTTGCTAGGGTTTAGGCAATCCCCATTTCAATTTTCAAAAGAATTTGAACATGATGCAACAGACAAGTGCTAGCCTAGTGCAAGGTAAGGCTAGGGATGTGGCAGAGATACTGTTCAATCCGGTCGTGGAGGAAGTCGGTGAGGCCTGCATTATCAGCCAATGAATAGAAGTCATCATAAATCCCGGCTGCTCTCAAGAAATTATCACAAGGCTATTCACACGGCCGTACTTCCGCAATGCGAGGAAGATTATACTTGGCCTTTTCTTTCTCCTTAGCTTGCTTCTCCTTGGAGCCTTGGCTAGAAGAGCCCCTCAAAATCTCTTAATCATTTTCTGAAAATTTCTGAAATTTTTAGTAACTCAAAATAAAAGTGAATCAGACTCAAAAAAACTGATAGCAACTACTCCCACAAGTGCCTAGAGCCTATATCATGCATTAGAATTACTTGGGACCTCATAAATTTGGCATGCAAGCTCAAGAACAGGATCACCTAGGAAGCAAAAAAATTGCAATGAATAAAGCACTAGAACAAAAACTAATTGGACCATTGGAGGACTTACATACCAAAGAACAATCCCCCAAATCAGTTTTGTGAATGGAGCTTTGAGCAAGGAGATCGAAAATGGCAGCAAAGTGAGCTAGAACTCATGCTTGAGCTAGACGGTGATTTTTTTGGGAGGAAGATGAAGTGTGTGGGTGCAGGAATAAGTGGAGGGGGCCACCATGGGCCCATGAGGCAGGGGGGCGCCCTGTAGGGGTAGGCGGGCCCTGGACCCTCGTGGCCAGGTGCTTGCTCCCCCTGCTGTGTTTTCAGTGCCAAATATTCTCAAATATTACAGAAAAATGATACTAAATCGGTAGGGCATTTGGAGAACTTTTATTTTCAGGTTTTTTTATTGCATGGATAATTCAGAAAACAAACAAAAAATATTATTTTTGCTTTATTTATTCTAAATAACAGAAAGTAAAAAGAGGGTACAGAAGGTTGTGCCTTCTGGTTTCATCCATCTCATGCTCATCAAAAGGAATCCACTAACAAGGTTGATCAAGTCTTGTTAACAAACTCATTTCGAATAACATGGAACCAGAGAAATTTCGAATAACACTAGGTTACCTCAACGGGGATATGAACATCCCTAATAATAAGAATATCATATTTCTTCTTGACAGTGGGAAGAGGAAATTCAAAACCTCCAATAATGATAGTTGGAATTTTTCCAATAGAATTGATGCTATGAACTTGAGGTTGTTTCCTCGGAAAGTGTACCTATACTCATTACAATTAACATGAAAAGTGACATTGCCTTTGTTGCAATCAATAACAGCCCCTGCAGTATTCAAAAAGGGTCTACCAAAGATAACCGACATACTATCATCCTCGGGAATATCAAGAATAACAAAGTTCGTTAAGGTAGTGACATTTGCAACCACAACAGGCACATCCTCACAAATACCGACAAGCATAGCAGTTAATTTATCGGCCATTTGCAAGGATATTTCAGTAGGTGTCAACTTATTCAATTCAAGTCTACGATATAAAGAGAGAGGCATAACACTAACACCGGCTCCAAGATCACATAAAGCAGTTTTAACATAGTTTCTTTTAATGGAGCATGTTATAGTTGGCACCCCTAGATCTCCTAGTTTCTTAGGTATTCCATCTTTAAAAGTGTAATTAGCGAGCATGGTGGAAATTTCAGCTTCCGGTATCTTTCTTTTATTTGTAATATTATCATTCATGTATTTAGCATAAGGATTCACTTTAAGCATATCAGTTAAGCGCATACGTAAGAAGATAGGTCTAATCATTTCAGCAAAGCGCTCAAAATCCTCATCATCCTTTTTCTTGGATGGCTTAGGAGGAAAAGGCATGGGTTTTTGAACCCATGGTTCTCTTTCTTTACCGTGCTTCCTAGCAACAAAGTCTCTCTTATCATAACGTTGATTCTTTGATTGTGGGTTATCAAGATCAACAGTAGGTTCAATCTCTACATCATTATTGCTAGGTTGAGCATCAACATGAACATTATCATTAGCATTATGACTAGGTTCATGTTCATCACCTGATTGTGTTTCAGCATCAAAAATAGAAATATCATTAGGATTCTCAGGTGTGTCTACAACAGGTTCACTAGAAGCATACAAAGTCCTATCATTTTTCTTTTTCTTCTTTTTAGAAGGACTAGGTGCATCTAAATTATTTCTCTGAGAATCTTGCTCAATTCTCTTAGGGTGGCCTTCAGGATACAATGGTTCCTGAGGCATCTTGCCAGTTCAAGTAGCCACTCTAACAGCAAAATCATGTTTATTATTCAATTCATCGAGCAAATCACTTTGAGCTATAAGTACTTGTTCTGCTTGAGTGGTAACCATAGAAGCATATTTACTAATGAGTTTAAGTTCACCTTTAACTCTAGCCATATAATCACTCAAGCGTCCAATCATGTAAGCATTACTCTTTAATTCTCTACCAACATAAGCATTGAAGTTTTCTTATCTAGCCATAAAGTCATCAAATTCATCTAAACATTGGCTAGGAAACTTAGTAGACGGGATTTCAACTTTATCATATCTATAGAGAGAATTTACCTTAACTACCTATGTCGAGTTATCAAGACCATGTGTTTCTTCAATAGGTGGTAGATTAAGACCATGTATTTCTTCAACAGGAGGTAAATTCTTAACATCTTTAGCTTTAATACCTTTTTCTTTCATAGATTTCTTTGCCTCTTGCATATCTTCAGGACTGAGAAATAGAACTCCCCTTTTCTTCAGAGTTGATTTAGGAATAGGTTCAGGAGTTGGCTCAATTGGCTCAGGAGTTGGCTCAGGAAGAGTCCAATTATTTTCATTAGTCAACATATTATTCAACAGCAATTCAGCTTGATTGACTGTTCTTTCCCTAAAAACACAACCAGCACAACTATCCAAGTGGTCATTGGAAGCATCGATTAGTCCATTATAAAAAATATAAAGTATTTCATTTTTCTTAAGAGGATGATCAGGCAAAGCATTAAGTAATCGGAGAAGCCTCCCCCAAGCTTGTGGGAGACTCTCTTCTTTGATTTGCACAAAATTGTATATTTCCCTCAAGGCAGCTTGTTTCTTATTAGCAGGGAAATATTTAGCAGATAAGTAATAAATCATATCCTGGGGACTACGCACACAACCAGGATCAACAGAACTAAACCAAGTTTTAGCATCACCCTTTAATTAGAATGAAAATATCTTAAGGATATAATAGTAGCAAGATTTCTCATCATTAATGAACAGGGTGGCTATATCATTCAACTTAGTAAGATGTGAAACAACAGTTTCAAATTCATACCCATAAAAAGGATCAGATTCAACCAAAGTAATTATCTCAAGATCGACAGAGAATTCATAATCCTTATCAGTAACAAAGATAGGTGAAGTAGCAAAAGCAGGGTCATATTTCATTCTAGAATTTAGAGATTCTGTTTCAGTTTAGCTAATAACTTCTTAAGATCAGATCTATCATTGCAAGCAAGAAAATCTCTAGCAGTTTCTTCATCCATAACATAACCCTCTGGAACAACAGGCAATTCATATTTAGGGGGAGAACCTTCATCATCACTATCTTCAATAATTTCATTCTCTCTAGCCCTAGCAAGTTGTTCATCAAGAAATTCACCTAATGGCACAGTAGTATCAAGCACAGAAGTAGTTTCATCATAAGTATCATGCATAGCAGAAGTGGCATCATGAATAACATGCGACATATCAGAATTCGTAGCAGTAGCAGGTTTAGGTGTCGCAAGCTTACTCAAAATAGAAGAAGAATCTAGCGCAGAGCTAGATGGCAGTTCCTTACCTCCCCTCGTAGTTGAGGGAAAATCTTAGTTCTTTCGTCTTTCAAGTTCCTCATAGTGACCAGCAGATACAAATCACAAGTGACTCCAAGAATAGAGCTATGCTCCCTGGCAACGGCGCCAGAAAATAGTCTTGATAACCCGCAAGTATAGGGGATCACAACAGTTTTCGAGGGTAGAGTATTCAACCCGAATTTAATGATTCAACACAAGTGGAGCCAATGAATGTTCTCAAGTATTAGTAGTTGAGTTGTCAATTCAACCACACCTGGATAACTTAGTATCTGCAGCAAAGTACTTAGTAGCAAAGTAGTATGGAAGTGACGGTAACAGTGGCAAAAGTAACGGTAGCATTTGTAGTAATTGTAACAGCAGCAACGGTAAAGTAAATAAGCAAGGAAAATATGTGAAAAGCTCATAGGCATTGGATCAGTGATGGATAATTATGTCGGGTGCAATTCCTCATGTAATGGTTATAACATAGGATGACACAGAACTAGCTCCAGTTCATCAATGTAATGTAGGCATGTATTCCGAATATAGTCATACGTGCTTATGGAAAAGAACTTGCATGACACCTTTTGTCCTACCCTCCCGTGCAGCGGGGTCCTAATGGAAACTAAGGGATATTAAGGCCTCCTTTTAATAGAGTACCGGACCAAAGCATTAACACATAGTGAATACATGAACTCCTAAAACTACGTTCATCGAAGTATCCCGATTATTGTCACTTCGGGGTTGTCGGATCATAACACATAATAGGTGACTATAGACTTGCAAGATAGGATCAACAACTCACATATATTCATGAAAACATAATAGGTTCAAATCTGAAATCATGGCACTCGGGCCCTAGTGACAAGAATTAAGCATAGCAAAGTCATAGCAACATCAATCTTAGAACATAGTGGATACTAGGGATCAAACCCTAACAAAACTAACTTAATTACATGGTAAATCTCATCCAACCCATCACTGTCCAGCAAGCCTACGATGGAATTACTCACGCACGTCGGTGAGCATCATGAAATTGGTGATGGAGGATGGTTGATGATGATGACAGCGACGAATCCCCCTCTCCAGAGCCCCGAACAGACTCCAGATCAGCCCCCCCCCCCACCGAGAGAGATTAGGGCTTGGCGGCAGTGTAACGCCCTCGATGCGGCTATATCTCCCACGTGTCGAAGCACAACTTAGAGGCATAACCGCATAGAAAGCAATGTCGCAAGTGAGGTAATCTTCACACAACCCATGTAATACATAAGGGAAAGAGATACATAGTTGGCTTACAATCGCCACTTCACACAATTACATGAATAAAGCATTACATCATACAGATACAATCAAGGTCCGACTACGGAACCAAAATAAAAGAAGAACCCCAAATGCGACAAAGGTCCCCGATCGACCCCAACTGGGCTCCACTACTGATCAACTAAAACGAAACAACACAAAGGGCAAGATCTTCATCGAGCTCCTCCTTGAGCTTGGTTGCGTCATCTGCACGGTAACATAGGCACCTGCAAACTGGTTTTGGAAGTATCTGTGAGCCACGGGGACTCAGCAATCTCGCACCCGCGAGATCAAGACTATTTAAGCTTATAGGAAGGATGGAGTAATGAGGTGGAGCTGCAGCAAGCGACTAGCATATATGGTGGCTACAATCGCAAAAGAGAGCGAGAAGAGAAGGCAAAGCACGGTCGATAAAAGTATGATCAAGAAGTGATCCTATAGCAACCTACGTCAAGCATAACTCCAACACCGTGTTCACTTCCCGGACTCCGCCGGAAAGAGACCATCACGGTTACACACACGGTTGATGTATTTTAATTAAGGTCAACTTCGGGTTTTCTACAACCGGACGTTAACAAATTCCCATCTGCCCATAACCGCGGGCACGGCTTTCGAAAGATAATACCCTGCAGGGGTGTCCCAACTTAGCCCATGACAAGCTCTCACGGTCAATGAAGGAATAGACCTCCACCCGAGACGTTCCGATCAGACTCGGTATCCCGGTACAACAAGACATTTCGACAGGGTAAAACTAAACCAGCAACACCGCCCGAATGTGCCGACAAATCCCGATAGGAGCTGCACATATCTCTTTCTCAGGGCACACTCAGATGAGACTAGCTACAAGTAAAACCAACCCTCAAGTTTCCCCGAGGTGGCCCCGCAGGCAGCTCAGTTCGGACCAACACTCAGAGGAGCACTGGCCCGGGGGGGTTAGAATAAAGATGACCCTTGAGTCTGCAGAACCCAAGGGAAGGTGGTAGGTTGTTAGTGCAAATGGTAAAACCAATGTTGGGCATTGCTGGAGGAGCTTTACTTAAGGCGAACTGTCAAGGGGTTCCCATTATAGCCCAACCGTGTAAGGAACGCAAAATCCGGGAACATAACACCGATATGACGGAAACTAGGGCGGCAAGAGTGGAACAAAACACCAGGCATAAGGCCGAGCCTTCCACCCTTTACCAAGTATATAGATGCATTAATTAAGTAAGATATATTGTGATATCCCAACAAGTAAACATGTTTCAACAAGGAACAACATCTCCATGTTCCAACAAGGAACAAACTTCAATCTTCACCTGCAACTAACAACGCTATAAGAGGGGCTAAGCAAAGCGGTAACATAGCCAATCAACGGTTTGCTAGGACATGGTGGGTTAGAGGTTTGACATGGCAATTTGGGAGGCTGACAAGCAAATGGTAGGCATCGTAGCATTGGCATGGCAAAAGAGCGAGAAAACTAGCATAGCAAAGATAGTAGTGATTTCGAGGGTATGATCATCTTGCCTGAAATCCCGCAAGGAAGAAGAACGAGTCCATGAAGAAGACAAACGGACGTAGTTGAACGGATCCTCACAAACGCGACGTTATCGGAACCAACCCGAAGAAGCAATCACCGGAAAAGAAGCACACAACATAGTAAATAACCAACACATCAACATGGCATGATGCACAAACGAGTATGATGCATGTCCGGTTTAATGAAGCATGGCATGGCAAAGGGCACAAACAATCCTACAAATTAGTGGAGCTCAATATGCAATGGGTTGCATATTGACGAAACACCACATCAATTATTTAGTTCTCTCTCGTTTATGTACCCCAACAATATTAAATGTTGATTAACATGGCAAGAGGTGAAGCACAACAAGACTACCTATCTAGGCAAATTTAAATGAGGCCGGAAGCAACGAGCAACAACTCCGGAAAAACCTCATATGCATAATTTAAGGTTTGGTACTGTTCTGCCCTAAACATTATTTTAGAGTTGTTAAACATGCAAATAAAGGTCACCATGATAAACTAGGCAAAATTCTACCCCATTTACATATAAAGTTTATTAAAATTGGAGTTACGGTTATTTAGTTATGAATAAAATCATTTTAGCATGGCATAGGAGCAAATTTAATCAAACATCATTTTAAACATTTTGAACATGGATGAAAGTCGCATATTATTAAACTAGACAAAATTCTAGTCATGTTTCATATATAACTTATTTTAAACCGATGCATGGTTAATTAGATATTAAATGCATGAAGTGCAAGGGTTTTCCTGTAAAACTGCAATACCCTGGAAAATAGACAAAATCACAGATCTAAAAAAAAACTACACTGGGCCGAAACAGAGGCTAGCCCAACATGCACAGGGTAGAGGGATTGGAGGGGAATCTGCTCACTTCGGCCCAAGGCCCAGATCTGTTGAGAGGGAGGCCGGTTTGAAGGGGAGGCAGAGGTGGGCGTTGGGCCAGCTGGAGCCTGGCGCGGCTGGGCTGGGCTTCGCGCGCGGCTGGAGGAGAGGCAGCCCAGGTGCGCGCTAGGTCTTGGCGCTGGCAGGACGAGGCGGGCGCTCCCTGGATCGAAGCAGAGGCGCTGGGGCGTGCTTGTTCCCGAGCAGAACGAGTGGGGCGCCGGCACGGCTTGAAGCAGGAGTTCGGCGGCGAGGAAGAGATGGAGGCGCAGGGGATGGAGGGGCGCGGAGCCAGGCGCGACCACACCCTCCTCGAACAAGAACTTCTCGATGTAGGGGAAGCAGACGTCGGAGCGGCGGAGCTTGCTGCTGGCGACGCGGGATCCGGGCGAAGAGGGCCTTGGCGCGACGCGGGTGACATGGCGGCGCGAACAGGGCGACTTGGCGCTGCTGCGCTGGCGCGGCGCGCGAGGCTGAGGCCACCGGAAGGAGCAGGTCAGGCGCTGCACGAAGCACCAAGGGGCGGCCATGGCGTGGAGCTCCTGGGTCCTTGCGTTCCCTGCGAGAGAGAGAGGGAGCAAGGAGATGAGAGGGAGAGAGAGAAAGGGAAGGGAAGGGAGAAGAGGCACGGGCGCAGGGTGAGGGGCTTGCCTTAGGAGGAGCTCGTCTCCCTGACCTCAGGCGAGATCGGGAAGAGGCAAGGCCTCGGGCGCACGAGGCTGTGGGTGCGGGACGCCGTGGCTTTGGTGCATCTGGATCGAGGCAAGGTATGGTGGAGGCTGGGTTGGTTGGTGGATCGGGAGGTGCTAGTTGAATCAGAAGGAGGGGATGGATTGGATCGGCTTGGTGGTTGGTTAGGCGCTGAAAACAAGAAGAGTGGCGGCGGGGATGGATTGGATGGATGGAAGGATGGGACAGGATCCCTAATTTCTAGGGTTTCATCTGTGTATAAAAGCAGGTGGGTTGAAAAAAAATAGGGGCTATCCGGTCCCTTTGATCGTAATCGGACGGTCGCGAAAACTTATGTTAGGAAGCCCAATTAACAAAACGGAGACGTTTTGTAGACGTTTGGGGATGATCCGGACACAACGGTGGCGACAGTCCGGGTCGGGTCCGGGACAGCTTTTCGGACGCGCGCGCGAGGAGATCTGCGGGCTGACGAGAGAGGTTAGGTAGGGTCTGACGGTGAGTAGTGGACTATGCAGAAATCCCCAGGCTGAGAGAAGAGAAAAGAGAGAGGCCCGGCGACTGTTTCCGTAGACCGAAAACGTCCGACGATAGACCGGCTATATTGCCGCTATAGTTAATCGTTGGGGCATCAAACGATCTCCGAATGCGATGAAACTTGACAGGCGGTCTATCTACACTATAATAAGACCACACGTCAACTCTCATCCCATTCCGAGAACATTTCCCGGCCACTTATAAAATAATATTTCGTACATGCCGCGGGCGCGTGCAAGTGTGTCTGGGCTCAGAACGGACAACGGACGGAACGAGGAGACCGGGACGGATGCAAGTTTTGAAAACATGATGATGCAATGCACATGATGACATGATGAAATGCAGCACGCAAGCCAATGACAAGACAACAACAACGAATAACTGAACGACACCTGGCACATCGGTCTCGGGGCGTTACAACACTCCACCACTACAAGAGGATCTCGTCCCGAGATCTAGGATGGCACCGGAGGGAAAAGGAAGAGGAGAGGTAAAACTAAGTTGCTTCTTTTACAAATGAGTGAAACCAAAGAACCTTGCGAGGTTGCGCAATTTAAAAGAAAGAGTACAACAGAGATGAACGAGATTGCAAACAATCCGTTAGAAAAGAGGAACAAGGAACATTACGAGAACTTGAAGGTTGCAGACATGAATCAAGAGTTTAATGGACAAGATAGAATTCGAAACCACTCCGGTTAAAACAAGATGAGAGGGGAAGAATTCGGGCAGTACTCCGATTGAACATGGAAGGAATAGAACATGAACTTGAGAAGATGGGATGTTACTTGATGAAATCAACAACACACTGCCTCCGGAACTATTGAAAGAATGGCACAATGGGTAAGAAGGATTTCAGACAGCTCTCCAGTTGAGGAAGGAGGGAAAACTTGATAAGATTAGAGAACTCGAATGAAAACACGACACTCCGGTTAAATGGATAAGCAAGAAAAGAAGACGATCCTCACCAAACGAGGTGATGTGTGAAGAGCATAACATCACAATGCCTCCGTAACGAAAGAATAGAAGTTAGACCGTTGGGATAAAGGGACGGAGAAGAAAGACAACTTCTACCACAATTGAATTTGGAAGAGCCTCCTTAAAAAGAAGGATTGAATGGAGTTGTTGGAAAACCAACAACGAAACGAAAAGAATAAGCTTGTAGTGGTCTTATGGAAACATCTCAAAATTATGAGGTGACAAACGGCCACTAACGGAAACAATTGCTTGAGATTAACGAAGAGATGAAAGCTTGTTCCATCAAGATGGAAAAGAGATAACTTGGGTCATTAATAAGCACCACAAATAGCAACATTCACAACGGAAGGCTTTAGGTGAAATCTATACCAAGATAACTCCAATGAAGAGATTGACGGTAGAAAAGATCTCTTGAACAAAGAGAAAAAGATGGATTTAAATATCTCATTCCTGACAACCTGTCAATCATGAAACACGAGGAGAAATTATCAAGAATGACCTAACACCACCTCAGAAGATAAGGAAGAAAGAATTGCACTTCGGAATGCAAGATGAAGAATGCTTGAACTCCTCAAAACAAAACATGAGTTGAGCACCATGTTTATTTTAGAGTATGGCTTGACAGATCTTAACTTCAAGAGAAATCTTGAAGAACAATTCGAGATTAAAAGGAATCCTTGACGAACCATCATGTATAGCCTCCATGAAGAAATCCGGTAATAGAAGGATGATGAAAAGAAAGAGAAGTTGAAAACACAAGGTGAAGCCTTGCAATGATTTAGATGGAGCTTCGCGATTATATAACCGAGAGAACTTGGAACTTCGAAAAAGAAGGATGAGCAATTGAAACCAAGAATTTTTTGGATGAACCTCCGGAATAAGGAATTGAATTTACTCGATGAAACAAGAATAAGAATTACATTATGCTTATCCCTCATCAATTAAATTGATGACCCACAATGGATTTGGCATACTACTTATTCTCGTAGAAAGGATTAAAAGAGATATATCAAAACTTGAGAAGGTCTTCAACGAACCACCGGTAGGATTGGAACAACAAATGAATTGATATGATGAACAAGGAAGAGAGATCTTGAAAGAACCACCGTAAGAATTGAAAATGATCGAAGTAGGGGTGCATCACCGGTAAGAATTAGCAAATGAACGAAGGTGCTTGAGACAAACTAGATACATGAGAACAAAGAGATCAAGAACTGATTAGAGGATATTCGATAGATGCACCGGCAAGATAGGAGAATGATAACTGACGGCCGAGAATGAATAAACCTGAATTGATGGACTCCGGATGACAAACTGAGAAGACTCTTGAATATCTCCTGATGGGTGAAAAAGATTCTCATAATCGAAAACAATTATGAGAGGATGGCAACAAGCTAGCACCATGAATCTTGAAGAGAATAGAGCAAGATTAAAGAGAAACTCTTCTTCGGTCTTCAAATGATGAGAATGACAACGAGAAACACCACCAAGAATTATTGAGGCACACCGGAAGAATCAAAAGCGAAGAGGTTGAGCCAACTATGAAAAGAATTTGAAAGATCTTGGAGAAAAGCATTTGACTAATGATAACTCATTCTTACGTCAAACTTGGAGAAGAATTTAGGATAGCCCTGGGAAAATAGAAGAGTCAGGTAAGATCCTGGAAAAAGACCTGTGGGTTAGGGCCCACTCAAAAGAACACCGTTGAAGAGATTTAAAAGAGATGTTGCACCGGTTGAATTAAAAAGGCTTGAATGAGATAACAACCTCGAAAGAGCTTGAACGAATGCAGAGTGGAAACACGAATCTTCGAGATATCTTGAGCACTCCGGAATAACAAATAGCGAGAAGTAGAATGATAATGAGGTGCACCGGTATGAGAAGACATTGAAATGAGGAAAAAGGTATGATCAACAAAACTTGACTTGAATCCACCGGAGAAGAGAAAGGAATGAGGAATGACGAACTAGTAGAACATCTTCTTCGGAACCACCGGGTAAGAACATTGACGGAAAAGAATGGAGAAACTTCACAAAAATAAAAGGATACTTGGTAAAGAAATCTTAGTCCTTGAGGAAAAAGGGTGGGTGGGCGGGAAAAAACAAAGGCAACTTGGAGACGGATGAAACAAACACTGTTGAGAAGAAATGATAATTGGTCTTGCTGATGTTGAAGTGATCGGATCCACTTGAAGAGAAACACGCCGGTTGAAAAGGATTGACATGACAATCTTGATTGTCGAGAAGGATTGGTATTCACATCGGAGTATGAGAACACCATTTCGGAAAGGTATGGAATCAACACTTGACATTGAAGCAACTCGAATACCACAACTCAAAACAAAACAAAGGATTGGCTTGCAGAATAAGCCGGAACAAACATATGATAGAGATTTCGTCCGAAGTTTTCGTGGTGGGGCCTACACGGGCTCGAGTGTACAGCACCATCATGTACAAGGCAGTGCACATGACATACGAAGCGTCCCCGAGTCGGCATAGCCAAGGACTCTTTAAGACACAACGAGACCACTGTAAAAACGACCGTGAATAGGCGGACCACTAGACGTCGAACCCCAATTTCATATCATACATCTGTCGGAAAGATATCCTAAGAGCTACTTGAATTCCCACCTATGAAACTCCCGAAATTTTCAGGTTATGCAATCAGGTGTTGGGGATACAGGGGAAGCATAATATCTCACCCAAAACTAACAAATCCTACATCCAGATGTATCCATCCTTCAACACATAACCAAGAAACCTTCGGAAATCGTCTACCTCAACCTTCGAAAAGCATCCGTTATACAAGTCATGGAAATACTCCCGTACTCACCTCAGTACTGGGTTATCGGGGTTATCTCACCAACAACTGCATAAAAGAGATTTTCGATGTCGGCGTACTAAACTCAGGTATTCCAGAACTGCAACGATAAAATTATGACGACAACACCTCAGAGCTCAACTCCCCGGGACACTTCCACTAAACCCCTGACAGGAGGCACCAAGACAATGTTCTCATCATAAAACCATCGGAACGATTCCAAGATACCCGCGTGATCCTAAAATTTTTAGTGAAATTTGAGAAGAGAAGAGTCAAAACTCTACGTCAGGATGCCTCACCAGAGCGACGAAGGGACTTGGGAGTAAAAGAATTCCTAAACTCTCCGATATATAATTCCTAAATGACTCAAAACATTTTTCTAGACACAACTCGGCCGCTAAAAACGATCAAGCAACGGGGCTCCTAAGGTCGGGGAAGGCTCTGATTACCAACTTGTAACGCCCTCGATGCGGCTATATCTCCCACGTGTTGAAGCACGACTTAGAGGCATAACCGCATAGAAAGCAATGTCGCAAGTGAGGTAATCTTCACACAACCCATGTAATACATAAGGGAAAGAGATACATAGTTGGCTTACAATCGCCACTTCACACAATTACATGAATAAAGCATTACATCATACAGATACAATCAAGGTCCGACTACGGAACCAAAATAAAAGAAGAACCCCAAATGCGACAAAGGTCCCCGATCGACCCCAACTGGGCTCCACTACTGATCAACTAAAACGAAACAACACAAAGGGCAAGATCTTCATCGAGCTCCTCCTTGAGCTTGGTTGCGTCATCTGCACGGTAACATAGGCACCTGCAAACTGGTTTTGGAAGTATCTATGAGCCACGGGGACTCAGCAATCTCGCACCCGCGAGATCAAGACTATTTAAGCTTATAGGAAGGATGGAGTAATGAGGTGGAGCTGCAGCAAGCGACTAGCATATATGGTGGCTAACATACGCAAATGAGAGCGAGAAGAGAAGGCAAAGCACGGTCGAGAAACTATGATCAAGAAGTGATCCTATAACAACCTACGTCAAGCATAACTCCAACAACCGTGTTCACTTCCCGAACTCCGCCGGAAAGAGACCATCACGGTTACACACACGGTTGATGTATTTTAATTAAGGTCAACTTCGGGTTTTCTACAACCGGACGTTAACAAATTCCCATCTGCCACATAACCGCGGGCACGGCTTTCGAAAGATAATACCCTGCAGGGGTGTCCCAACTTAGCCCATGACAAGCTCTCACGGTCAACGAAGGAATAGACCTCCACCCGAGACACTCCGATCAGACTCGGTATCCCGGTACAACAAGACATTTCGACAGGGTAAAACTAAACCAGCAACACCGCCCGAATGTGCCGACAAATCCCGATAGGAGCTGCACATATCTCTTTCTCAGGGCATACTCAGATGAGACTAGCTACGAGTAAAACCAACCCTCAAGTTTCCCCGAGGTGGCCCCGCAGGCAGCTCAGTTCGGACCAACACTCAGAGGAGCACTGGCCCGGGGGGGTTAGAATAAAGATGACCCTTGAGTCTGCAGAACCCAAGGGAAGGTGGTAGGTTGTTAGTGCAAATGGTAAAAGCAATGTTGGGCATTGCTGGAGGAGCTTTACTTAAGGCGAACTGTCAAGGGGTTCCCATTATAGCCCAACCGTGTAAGGAACGCAAAATCCGGGAACATAACACCGATATGACGGAAACTAGGGCGGCAAGAGTGGAACAAAACACCAGGCATAAGGCCGAGCCTTCCACCCTTTACCAAGTATATAGATGCATTAATTAAGTAAGATATATTGTGATATCCCAACAAGTAAACATGTTTCAACAAGGAACAACCTCTCCATGTTCCAACAAGGAACAAACTTCAATCTTCACCTGCAACTAACAACGCTATAAGAGGGGCTAAGCAAAGCGGTAACATAGCCAATCAACGGTTTGCTAGGACATGGTGGGTTATAGGTTTGACATGGCAATTTGGGAGGCTGACAAGCAAATGGTAGGCATCGTACCATTGGCATGGCAAAAGAGCGAGCAAACTAGCATAGCAAAGATAGTAGTGATTTCGAGGGTATGATCATCTTGCCTGAAATCCCGCAAGGAAGAAGAACGAGTCCATGAAGAAGACAAACGGACGTAGTTGAACGGATCCTCACAAACGCGACGTTATCGGAACCAACCCGAAGAAGCAATCACCGGAAAAGAAGCACACAACATAGTAAATAACCAACACATCAACATGGCATGATGCACAAACGAGTATGATGCATGTCCAGTTTAATGAAGCATGGCATGGCAAAGGGCACAAACAATCCTACAAATTAGTGGAGCTCAATATGCAATGGGTTGCATATTGACGAAACACCACATCAATTATTTAGTTCTCTCTCGTTTATGTACCCCAACAATATTAAATGTTGATTAACATGGCAAGAGGTGAAGCACAACAAGACTACCTATCTAGGCAAATTTAAATGAGGCCGGAAGCAACGAGCAACAACTCCGGAAAAACCTCATATGCATAATTTAAGGTTTGGTACTGTTCTGCCCTAAACATTATTTTAGAGTTGTTAAACATGCAAATAAAGGTCACCATGATAAACTAGGCAAAATTCTACCCCATTTACATATAAAGTTTATTAAAATTGGAGTTACGGTTATTTAGTTATGAATAAAATCATTTTAGCATGGCATAGGAGCAAATTTAATCAAACATCATTTTAAACATTTTGAACATGGATGAAAGTCGCATATTATTAAACTAGACAAAATTCTAGTCATGTTTCATATATAACTTATTTTAAACCGATGCATGGTTAATTAGATATTAAATGCATGAAGTGCAAGGGTTTTCCTGTAAAACTGCAATACCCTGGAAAATAGACAAAATCACAGATCTAAAAAAACTACACTGGGCCGAAACAGAGGCTAGCCCAACATGCACAGGGTAGAGGGATTGGAGGGGAATCTGCTCACTTCGGCCCAAGGCCCAGATCTGTTGAGAGGGAGGCCGGTTTGAAGGGGAGGCAGAGGTGGGCGCTGGGCCAGCTGGAGCCTGGCGCGGCTGGGCTGGGCTTCGCGCGCGGCTGGAGGAGAGGCAGCCCAGGCGCGCGCTAGGTCTTGGCACTGGCAGGACGAGGCGGGCGCTCCCTGGATCGAAGCAGAGGCGCTGGGGCGTGCTTGTTCCCGAGCAGAACGAGTGGGGCGCCGACGCGGCTTGAAGCAGGAGTTCGGCGGCGAGGAAGAGATGGAGGCGCAGGGGATGGAGGGGCGCGGAGCCAGGCGCGACCACACCCTCCTCGAACAAGAACTTCTCGATGCAGGGGAAGCAGACGTCGGAGCGGCGGAGCTTGCTGCTGGCGACGCGGGATCCGGGCGAAGAGGGCCTTGGCGCGACGCGGGTGACACGGCGGCGCGAACAGGGCAACTTGGCGCTGCTGCGCTGGCGCGGCGCGCGAGGCTGAGGCCACCGGAAGGAGCAGGTCAGGCGCTGCACGAAGCACCAAGGGGCGGCCATGGCGTGGAGCTCCTGGGTCCTTGCGTTCCCTGCGAGAGAGAGAGGGAGCAAGGAGATGAGAGGGAGAGAGAGAAAGGGAAGGGAAGGGAGAAGAGGCACGGGCGCAGGGTGAGGGGCTTGCCTTAGGAGGAGCTCGTCTCCCTGACCTCAGGCGAGATCGGGAAGAGGCGAGGCCTCGGGCGCACGAGGCTGTGGGTGCGGGACGCCGTGGCTTTGGTGCATCTGGATCGAGGCAAGGTATGGTGGAGGCTGGGTTGGTTGGTGGATCGGGAGGTGCTAGTTGAATCGGAAGGAGGGGATGGATTGGATCGGCTTGGTGGTTGGTTAGGCGCTGAAAACAAGAAGAGTGGCGGCGGGGATGGATTGGATGGATGGAAGGATGGGACAGGATCCCAAATTTCTAGGGTTTCATCTGTGTATAAAAGCAGGTGGGTTGAAAAAAAATAGGGGCTATCCGGTCCCTTTGATCGTAATCGGACGGTTGCAAAAACTTATGTTAGGAAGCCCAATTAACAAAACGGAGACGTTTTGTAGACGTTTGGGGATGATCCGGACACAACGGTGGCGACAGTCCGGGTCGGGTCCGGGACAGCTTTTCGGACGCGCGCGCGAGGAGATCCGCGGGCTGACGAGAGAGGTTAGGTAGGGTCTGACGGTGAGTAGTGGACTGTGCAGAAATCCCCAGGCTAAGAGAAGAGAAAAGAGAGAGGCCCGGCGACTGTTTCCGTAGACCGAAAACGTCCGACGATAGACCGGCTATATTGCCGCTATAGTTAATCGTTGGGGCATCAAACGATCTCCGAATGCGATGAAACTTGACAGGCGGTCTATCTACACTATAATAAGACCACACGTCAACTCTCATCCCATTCCGAGAACATTTCCCGGCCACTTATAAAATAATATTTCGGACATGCCGCGGGCGCGTGCAAGTGTGTTTGGGCTCAGAACGGACAACGGACGGAACGAGGAGACCGGGACGGATGCAAGTTTTGAAAACATGATGATGCAATGCACATGATGACATGATGAAATGCAGCACGCAAGCCAATGACAAGACAACAACAACGAATAACTGAACGACACCTGGCACATCGGTCTCGGGGCGTTACAGGCAGCTCAATATCGGAAAACGCGCTGAAACTTTCTCTCTGATTTTTTTCTCCGCGAAAGAAACTATATGGAGTTGGAGTTGAGGTCGGTGGACGTCCAGGGGGGCACGAGGCAGGGGGCGCGCCCAGGGGTAGGGGCACGCCCCCGCCCTCGTGGACAGGGTGTGGGCCCCCTGATGCTATTTCTTTCGCCAATATTTTTTATTAATTCCGAAAAGTTGCTCCATGGATTTTCAGGTCATTCCGAGAACTTTTATTTCTGCACAAAAATAACACCATGGCAGTTCTGCTGAAAACAGCGTCAGTCCGGGTTAGTTCCATTCAAATCATGTAAGTTCGAGTCCAAAACAAGGGCAAAAGTGTTTGGAAAAGTAGATACTACGGAGACACATCAGTCACCTCCCATGGCCCTTGGTGCCTTGTTATTGCATGAGCTAATCGCGGGCAGATGAGTGAGGGTGCGCGACCTGGTGCCTCGTCACCACGGGAGCCATGTTTCGATTATTTTATTTAGGACCTTTGCATGAGATGACTGGGCACAGCGTCTGTGCTTGGGTCCATCCCTGAAGCATCGATAAACCCAGCGGGTGAGCTCTGTCTGGCTGGCCGGCCCCGTTCGCGTCACCTGTCGGGTGGTAGGTGCGACATATGCCAACGGGTGGCTTATCATTGTGGGAGCCAGTAAGACATCGCCGGTGCCTGGAAACGGGATAAGGCGAAGACATGCACGCCTGCGAATCTTACCCAGGTTTGGGGCTCTCAGTGGAGATAACACCCCTAGTCCTGCTCTGCGGGGTCTCTGCATGATCACTAGATCAAGACAAGTAGCTACAAGAGGCTCCTTGAGCTCTTCGGCTAGAGGAAGAAGAAGGGCAAGGCTAGCTCTCCTCTTCTCTCTATGTGGTGTCTAAAACTCTAAGAGATCAACCCTTTGCATGGGTGCCCTGGGGGGTTTATATAGGCCTACCCCCAGGGGTACAATGGTAATCCGGCTGGATGCGGGTCCAGGCCGTTAGTGTCTGTAGTCGCTGACTTCTCCGTCGGTCGCTGGGGCCCGCTGACAGGTGGGTCCCACCGGCTGCCGGCCTCTAGGCCAATAGGATGGGCCCACAGTCCAGGAGTCTTGTTGGCTGCTGGTTACTGTGGCCTTACTCTTGGTGACGATGGCTTTGTTGGGGTAAGCATGGCTACAGTGCCGCCGCCTGGCGGGCTTTCACTGTAGCCTTACCCCGTCTTATCTGCTTAATGGTGCACAAACTTCCTGGGCGGGAGTGGGCCGGCTTTTAGGAGCCGGCTCCCCCCTGGGCTGACTAGTGGAGCTTGGCCGCCTTCTGATATCTCTCTGACCGGAGGGGCCCGCCGCCTGCGGGCCATACTGACGGCCTGTCGTGAGTGATGTCATGGTCAACATGGAAATAGTGTTGCGCCAGACGGGGAGTGGCCGCCCCGTACGGCGCACTGTGGACATGCTTGCTTTGGGATTCGGGGGGTGGCAGGCTTCATTGTAGCCATGCCCCGTCTTATCACCGTTATTTGGGCGCAAACTTAGAGGGTGTGAGCAGGGCCGCCTGCTAGGAGCCGGCCCTCTGATGGCTGGCTGCTAGGAGTCGGCCCTTGTTGAGAGGGCTTGCAGAGCCTTGCCGCCTTCAGGCAGCAGGCCGGTTGGACAGCCGGCCAGGATAAGGTGGCCCTGCGTCTTGGATGTTGGAGGGTGTAGTCGGCCCGATATTTTTTGAAGAGCCAGGGGGAGATGGTTAGGCTACCCGTGGTCATTTACTTCGATAGTAGTCCCTGAAGCTAGCCGGGCTTCGCGGCTGAAAGTGGGAGAGAAGTCGGGGCAGCTTCCTATCTTGAACAGCCGGCAGCTAGGAGCCAGCCTCGATCAGACGCGCCGTCTGGAAAGATTTGTAGTCCGAAGGCGGGAACCAGCTGGCGCATGCGCCGTGCTGTTGGTCGGCTGCCTACCGTCCACGTGCCATGTTGCACCCTTCAGCTGCTTCAGCCTGCCAGCCCACGCACGTGACGTGACGTTGCTGCAGGCCTGGGCCCGCCACCACTGTCCTTGGCCCACGCACAGATCCTCTGTGGCCGAGGAGGATGGTTTGCCTTCCAGTGGCAGTTGCCACGCGCTTTTAAGGCGCAATAATGGCCGGTCGTGGGGGAGTGGGCGTAGTTAATCTCACGCCCCCCACGTCCTGCCCCCTCGGCTTCGTCGCGACGTGCCTATAAGTAGGGGGAGGAGGGGGAGCGGCAGACACACGCGCGCTCGCCTCCCACTCCGTCGTTCTCTTCTTTCTTCGTCTTCTCTTTGCCGCTGCTGCCGCTCTGCTTCTCCAGCGACCTTGCAGCGCCGCAGCCTCGCCGTTGCAGGGGTGCGTTTACGCCGTCGCCGCACCTTCTCCATTGAGCTCTCGTCGCCATGGCGCGCGCCGGGGCTTGGGATGGCTCCAACGTACACGAGGACCACATCGACTTCCTCCGCAAGACGCAGCGGCTGCCCGGCGAGGATTATGTCCAGGTACGCCTTGTGTCGGAGGAGGGCGAGCGGGTCATCTTCTGCTCGCACTGCCTGCGCGGCTTCGGCCTTCCGGCAAGCGGTTTTCTCCGTTCCTTGCTCGACTTCTACAATCTCCAGCCGCACCACCTCACCCCGAACACGGTGGTGCTGCTATCTGCCTTCGTCACTTTGTGCGAAGGCTTCCTCGGTGTCCTCCCCACCATCGAGCTCTGGGGGAAGTTCTTCTACTCCAAGCTCGGCAGCATCGTCAAGAGCGTGCCGGCTCAGTGCGGTGCTTTCATCACAGTGTGGAGGCCGGCGGCCGACAACCCCTTCCCGCCTATCGCGCTGATCCAGTCAGTGAAGATGTGGCAACGGTCCTACTTCTACGTGAAGAGCATCTTCCCGCAGGGTGACTGGGTCAACCTGCCGGCTTATGTAGCCGGCCCGCCGACTGGGAAGAGGCCCAATTGGTCCTATCGAGCCAGGTCGCTATCGCCTTCTGGAGCCGCTGCCGTCGCGAGGCCCCGGGTGTTGATCAGGTCGGAGTGCCTGACCGGGCCCGACTTGCTCACCGCCTTCGTAGCACGCCGGGCGCCTCCGCTCCAGGGCCGGCCTCACCTGATCTGTCAGATGAGTGGGCACCTCGACCCCAGCCGGCTATGCACCAAGGAGATGCCTCGTGACGAGGTAGCTCACATGGTGAACTACCTTGCCAACTGCAAGCTTACGGAGGAGTGGTTGTTCGGCAAGGAGCCGTACTTGCGCGCCAACCCCCCACCTATGGTGAGTTTACTTTTCTGCTCTTTTTCCTCTATTGTCGAGTTCTTTTTCGACGACTTGACCAATCGGCTTATCTCAACAGAGCCACCTCCTCCAGCCGGCGGCCGGTGCCGCGGAGCCAGAGCGTGAATATCTCCCCGACCGAACGGAGAGCGACGTGGATTACACCGACTTGGGGGCGGCCGCCTTGGACGCTGACGCCGTGGGAGGAGGCGGCAAAGCAGGTGGCTTTGGGCTCGGAGCCGGCCTCGAAGATTGGCCGAATGACGACGAGGGGGAAGTCACCCCGTGCTGCCAGCCAGCGTCCGACCAGCTGGGCGGGAGCTCATCTGTTGCGCCGGCCGCTCGAGGCGGCGCGCCGAAGTGCCGGGCAACGTTGAATCTGTTCGGCAGCCGGCCAAAGAAGCCCAAGGGCTCGGCTTCGGGGACCAAGCGGGAGGAAGCGGCCGCGAAAGCCACTCGCTTCCGCATGGTGGTGAAGGAGCCGTAGATGGTTTCTGCGTAAGTGCCAACTCCCTCACGTGTTCTTTCTTTCCTATTGTTATTTTCTTCTGATTTTTCTTGGCCTTTGCCTTGGAAACAGGGCTCTGCTCTCTCTTGAGCGGACTGCTGCCGCCTTCGTGGTTGGAGCGGCAAGCGGCTCCACAAGCACCTGCCGCGTGGACCCTCGCGTCGAGCTTCAGGCAGCCACGGAACGGAACGCGCGGGAGGGCGTGAGGAGCGGGAGGCGCATGAGGCGGAGCAGCAGAAGGCGGCTGCCGCCAAGGCGGCGCAGGAGGTGGCGGAGGAGACGACGAGGGCGCAGGCCGACGCGGCGGCCAAGGCCCAGGTGGATGCCGCAGCTGCGGCGCAGGCGCAAGAGGCTTTGTGCAATTAGCCTCCACAACTCGTGATCCCCCTCTGCTCCGTGGCGCCTGAGACCCTGGTGGCGCCGCCTGAGGGAGCCGGCGACTACCGGCCGACGATGTAGGGAGGAGGGCGATGTCATCGCCCCGAAGAAGGAGGCGGCTCCGACAGCACCGACTGGGGCGTACCAAGGCGGCCAGCCCAGCGCGCCGCCTGTGCCGCCGGTTGGAGGCGAGACGGCTGTGAGGGCGGACCTTGTGGTCCAGTCCTCGGCGCGTCAGCGCGCGGGGAAGGCAACCTCGGTGCCGAACCCACAGAAGGCCACGGGCTCAAGCTCATCGGCCCAGGATCTGGAGATGGCGAGCGTCAGCTCACCGGGGTGGACGTCGGGTGGCGGGACGGCCATGCTGCACGCAGTGGCGTAAGATGTCCGGAACCGGCTTTAGTCCTAGGCCACCGTGCTGAAGCAGTACAACCAAGAGTTCCTGGCGACGTGGTCAGCCATCCGGGTAAGCTTCTCGCTTTTTTACTTCTTGATCTTGATTTCTTCCGTGGGGGCGCGTTAGCGCACCCACTGGGTGTAGTCCCCGAGTTCCGAGTCCGCTGCTGAGCAGACGGCTTGGAACTTCTTAGCAGGCTTTGGGTGCTAACTTGTTTGTGTTTGTTTACTCGTCCCTTTTTGTAGGACTATCACAACCTCCGTGCGGCTACCTTCAACTCCCACACCCGGGAGCTAACTCAGAAGACTGCCGACTTGTCGCAGAGCCAGAGTAAGTGCTCCATCCTTTGTCTCTCGTGGGGGCACGTAAGCGCACCCACTGGGTGTAGTCCCCGAGATTGGGGCCGCTGCTGAGTAGTCGGGCCGGATCTTTCCTGGCGACTTCTTTCTTTTTGTTTTTTCTTCTTTGCCGTTTCCGCAGAGGCCAACACCGACCTGCGACATCAACTGGGTGAAACCCAGACCACCCTGCGCGCCAAGGAGGTTGAGTGCAACACCTTGGTTCAGGAGCGCGACCGCCTGACCAAGAAGTTGGCCGACCAGGAGGAGAGCCACAAGGTTGCCCTGAAGGCGGTGAAGGACAGCGAGGCCACCCTCCAAGCTGAGTACAAGAACGAGGCAGCAAACTGGACCGAGTCGAGGCAGGCCCTAAGCGAGGGCTACGGCCAGATCGAAGACCTGGTTGACGGTAAGCCACCTTCCTCTTCGTCCATTTCTTGCCGCCTTCTGCCTGGTCCGACTTCTGACTTTGTGTTTTTCCCTTTTCCTTTCTCTTTTGTGCAGAGTACTTCCCCGGCTATTCTGTTGCCGCCAGCCATGTCATCGAGGCCCATCGCAACACATAGACGCAGGCTGGTGCTGAGATTGCGCCGGATGCTCGTCGGAAGCTCGAGGAGCAGCTCCTGGCCATCCAAGCCCGTCTCCAGCTGGCTCATCGCATGCTCCTCCGCCTTCAGCGCACTGGAGCCCAAGTTTTGTCCGCCCTCTGGCCCGGCAAAGTGATTCCCCGCACCCCCATTCGGACTACCGACTGGCTGGAGGTGGCGGTTGGTCGCTTCGAGTCCTAGAAGGCTTCTATAGCTCGGGCAGGCGCCAGGCGGGCACTGGAGTTTGTCCGAGCCTGGTATCCTGGGTTGAACTTGGCCCAGTTGGCCACGTGGAGGCAGGAGGCCAACAAGGAGCTGGAGCCGGTGCGGCCGGCCATCAACCAGCGCGCCTCAGCGATCGCCGAGTAC
Organism: Triticum dicoccoides; assembly: GCF_002162155.2. NCBI lineage: Eukaryota > Viridiplantae > Streptophyta > Magnoliopsida > Poales > Poaceae > Triticum > Triticum dicoccoides. Next base: position 612,625,562 of record NC_041385.1, read on the forward strand.
ATCGACACCAGCGCCTTTGTCCCCTAGGTGAACAACGACGGTGTTGCTCTGCCGGAGGAGCGGTTCGGGTTGAACCCGACAGATGGTGAAGACTCGGTGGAGGAGATTGACTCCAGCGACGAGGGCGAGGAAGAGGAGGACGAGGATGGTGGAGATGTTGTGCCGGATGGTGGAGCAGCCGACCAGCCTCAACTTGACCGCGCCTCTAGCAACAAGGCACGCGCGAGCACGCCGCCTGCCTCTGGTGATGATCAAGCCGAGACTCACCAGCCGGTCACTCCTCCAGCCAGCGCTATCACCTCCATAGACCTGCCTAGCTCGCCTGTTGCGCCCTTGGCCTGAGCTGCCATCTTTATCTTTGCTTTCCTGTTTGTTTACTTTCTGAACAATATTCATTAAATTCACGCAGTTCCACCCACTAGGGGTGTACTCAGACTAAGTTGAATTCCGGCCCTTCAAAGGCCTTTTTGTGTAAATATAATCTTGTGTGCTTTCGACTTCCGACTGTGCTTGCTTTACATCTTTTTCGGTTGTTTCCTTTGCCGCCCTCCCTTGGTCGTTGCCTTCCTAGCCGGGCAGCTACTCTGCAGTCTGTGGCAGGGAAAGTACTTGGCCATGTGGGAGGGCAAGTACTTTAGCTTTCTTAGATTGTAGCAAGGTGAGTGGGAAGCCGGCCAACCGGTTGCTTAACAGTCGGTTGGCAGGGTGGGGAGCTGGCTTGTGTTTATGTAAGCATGTTGGTCCTTAGCCGTTTTTCGTGTGGTAATCTTTTCCTTCCTTTAGCTCTTGCCAGACGGACAGTCGATTCTACGAGCTGTGACTTTTGGCAAAAGAGGCCTTAGATGCCCGCACAATACTTGTCTGACTGCAGGCGGAACTTAGCATAATTCAAGGCGGCGAGTCCCCGGGCCGACTGGTCGAACCCAGTGCCGGACAGAAAAACAAATGTAATAACACATTCATAGGCATGATACTCATCATATAGGTAAAAGAGGGTAGTCCCCGAGTTCTCCTCGGGGAGCCCGATGTCTTGTACTTAATACAAAAGATAGCGTGATACATACTGCATTTAACTATAAAATCTTCGGAGGAGATTGGCGTTCCATGGTCGTTCCGACTCCTTGCCGGAATTGTCTCTCTTGTGCGCCTTGGGCTTCTGTGCGTCAATCAGGTAGTAGGAGTCGTTGCCCAAGGCCTTGCTGAGGATGAAGGGGCCTTCCCAAGGGGACGAGAGCTTGTGCTGGCCGGCTGTTCACTGGATCAGCCGGAGCACAAGATCGCCCTCTTGGAACGATCTTGGCTTGACCTTCCGGTTCTGGTAACGGCGCAAACCCTGCTGGTAGATGGCGGACCGGCTGAGTGCTAACAGCTGGCCCTCTTCTAGCAGGTCAACGTCGTCTTCTCGTGCTTCCTTGGCCTCCGCTTCCGTGTACATGGTGACTCGAGGTGAGTCAAACTCGATGTCAGTTGGGATGACAGCCTCGGCACCATATACAAGGAAGAATGGAGTGAAGCTGGTTGACTTGTTCAGGGTGGTACTCAAGCTCCAGTGGACGGCCGGCAGCTCCTCAAGCCAGCAGCCGGTCGAGCGCTCCAGAGGTACGACCAGTCGGGGCTTGATGCCGGACAAGATGAGGCCGTTTGCTCGCCTGACTTGGCCATTTGACTGCGGGTGGGAAACGGACGCTAAGTCTAGTCTGATGCCCTGTGTCGCACAGAAACGTGCCAATGCTCCTTTCGCAAAATTCGTGCCGTTGTCGGTGATGATGCTGTGTGGTAAGCTGTACCAGGTGGTGATGTCTGCGATGAATGTCACAGTAGTCGGCCCATTCAGCTTCTTGATTGGCTTTGCTTCAATCCACTTGGTGAACTTGTCCATAGCAATAAGCAGATGTGTCATGCCTCCACGTGCTGTCTTGAATGGGCCCACCATGTCCAGCCCCCAGACGGCAAAGGGCCAGGTGAGGGGGATGGTCTTGAGGGCAGAAGCCAGCAAATGTTGCTCGGAGCTGAAAACTTGGCACCCTTTGCAGTGTTTGACCAACTCTTTGGCGTCTTCCAAAGCAGTCAGCCAGAAGAAGCCATGGCAGAAATCTTTGGTGACGAGTGATCTTGAGGCCGCGTGGTGGCCGCACTCGCCTTGGTGGATATCTTTGAGGATTGCAACGCCCTTCTCTGGCTCGACGCAGCGCTGGAAGACTCCAGTGACACTGCGCCTAATGAGTTCTCTGTTCACTATTGTGTATGCTACAGCTTGGCGTAGAACTTGTCTTGCCGAGATCTCGTCAGTCGGCACCTCTCTGTTTACCAGAAAGTTGATGATGGGTTGGGCCCATGATGGAGGTGCGACTTCTTCTATTGCCAACACGGCTACTGCGACCAGGGCAGGTGGGTTGGGTGGTGAAGAGTTGGAGTGGGCCACCGCCTGCTATGTCGTCGTAGTCCCTGGGCCGGCTGCTGCAGTCCCCGGGCCGAGCTCTGAAGTCCCCGAGCCGGGTGCGACTACAGCAGTCCCCGAGCCGCCTGCCGAAGTCCTCGAGCCACCTGTTGGGTTCCCCAAGTCGGATTCGACTGCCTCAGGGTCAGGGGGCACGAAGATGGAATCTGATTCTGGAGACGGCTTGATAGACGGCTTGAGGAGGCGCTGGAGGGAGACGCCGGTTGGTATAGCTTGCTGGGTGGAGCCAATTCGTGCCAGGGCATCTGCTTGCCTGTTGTCGGCCCGTGGCACATGGAGAAACTCGCACCCTTCAAAATATCTGCTGAGCTGCTGAACGAGGAAGCGGTAGCTCGCCATGTTTGCATCCTTGGCGTCCCAGTCGCCAGATGATTGCTCGATCACCAAGTCTGAGTCGCCATAGCATAGGATCCGGCGGATGCCGAGTTCTTTGGTCAGCCGGAGCCCATGTATGAGCGCCTCGTACTCAGCCACGTTGTTGGAGGCGGCAAAATGGATTTGCAATGTGTATCTGAGCTTGTCGCCCTTGGGAGAGGTGAGGACGATGCCGGCTCCCAAGCCGGTGCACATCTTGGACCCGTCAAAGTGCATCCGCCAATGGGTGGAGTCTGGTGCTGGCGGCAGGTACTGGGTCTCGGCCCAGTCGACAAGGAAGTAGGCCAGCACTTGGGACTTGATGGCGGTGCATGATTGGTAGAAGATGGTGTAAGGAGCCTGCGCAATGGCCCACTTGGCCACCCGGCCAGATGCATCCCGGCTGCCTATGATCTCGGCCAGTGGGGTAGTGCAAACGACCGTGATGGGGTGCTCTTGAAAGTAGGGCTTGAGATTCTTGGCGGCAAAGTACACGCCATAGCACATCTTCTGGTAGTGGGGTAATTCTGTTTTGAGGTTGACAGTACTTTGCTCAAATAATACACCAGCCTCTGGACCAGCTGAGCTCGGCCTTCTTCTAGGCGTTGAACCACGATGACGGTGCTGACCACCTGGCTTATTACGGCAATGTAAAGGAGCATGGGCTCTTTTTCAGTCGGTGCCACCAGGATAGGCGGCGTGGTCAACATCTTTTTTAACTTGTGAAAGGCTTCATCCGCCTGGTCGTTCCACTCAAAATGAGTGGATTTCCTCATGAGCTAATACAAGGGGAGTGTATTCTCTCCCAGCCGACTGATGAAGCGGTTAAGGGAAGCCAGGCACCCGGCGAACTTTTGGACATCCCAAAGCCGGGTGCGAATCTCCATCCTCTCTATGGCCTTGATCTTCACTGGGTTGCACTCAATGTCGTGTTCAGAGACCAGGAAGCCTAAGATCTGGCCGGCTGGCACTCCGAACACGCATTTCTCAGGGTTGAGTTTGATCTAAAATCGGTGCAAGTTGTCAAATGTTTCTTTGAGATCTTCCAGCAGGGTGCCGCGCTTCTCCGTCTTCACCACAATATCAGCTACATAGACGTGGGCATTCCTGCCGAGTTGCTTAAGGAGGCATTTCTGCATGCAACGCTGAAAAGTGGCACCGACATTTCTCAAGCCGAATGTCATAGTCAGGTAACAGAAAGCTCTGAATGGTGTGATGAAGGCAGTCTTCAGGCGGTCAGCTGGATCCAACTTGATCTGATGGTAACCCGAGTAGGCATCCAAGAAACTCAACAGCTCACATCCGGCCATGGAGTCTATCACTTGGTCAATCCGCGGCAAAGCAAACGGATCTTCGGGGCAAGCTTTGTTGAGGCTGGTATAGTCTATACACATGCGCCACTTCTTGTTCTTCTTCAGCACAAGGACCGAGTTGGCAAGCCATTCTGGAAAGAACACTTCCATAATGAAGCTGGCCGCCAGAAGTCGGGCTATCTCTTCACCAACAATTCTTCTCTTCTCCTCCGACAGTCGGCGGAGGGGCTGCTTGACTGGTTTTGCATCTACTCGTACATGTAGCTTGTGCTCGGCGAAATCCGTCGGGACACCCGGCATGTCCTTGGGGGACCATGCAAAGATATCCCGATTCTCACGGAGGAAATCGACAAGCTCGCTTTCCTATTTGCTGTCCAGGTTTTCTCCTACAACAGCAAACCTCTCCGAGTGCTCTGGGTCCAGAGGTATCTTCTTTGTTTCCTTGGCCGGCTGGAAGGAGCCCTGAGCTTCCGACTCCTTGGGGTCAGGCAATAGGTCCGGCTACTTGCCGGCCATGCATGGCCATAACCCAGTCAAGGATCTTTTTCTCAGCAGCAATCATGAGGGACTCGGCCAGCCGGCTGCTGGCTATAGCACAGGCAGAGGATTTCTTGTAATCTCCGACTATGGTGATGACGCCCTTGGAGCTCGGCATCTTCATCTTGAGGTATGCATAGTGGGGCACATCCATGAACTTGGCCAAGGCAGGTCGGCCAAGTAAAGCGTGATAAGGGCTCTCCAGATCCACCACCCTGAACCAGACTGCTTCACGGCAGAAGTGATCCTTGTCTCCGAAGAGCACATCTATCTTAATCTTGCCGATTGGTGTGCATGACAGGCCGGGTACAATGCCATGGAACACGGTCCGACTGGGTAGAAGTTGCTTTGTTTTGATGTTCAGCTTCTCCATGGTGTCTCGGTATAGGATGTTGATGCTGCTCCCACCATCGATCAGAACTCGAGAGAAACGAGCGGCTCGCCTTTCTGTTGCGAACGTGGCTTCCAGCACCAATGCATAAGACCCTAGAGACGGCATCTCCTATGGGTGATCAGCTCGGCTCCAGCTGATAGGCTTTTCAGACCAATGCATAAATTCCCGGTCCTTGGAGGCAACCACATTGACATCTTGGTGCTAATGGCGCTGGCTGCGCCTGTCCTCGGCTTGGCTTGTGAAGATGACGTAGGCTGCATGCTCGTTGGGGAACTCATCTTGAATGGCTCCGACTGATGGGCGAGCGGCCGGCTGCTGAGGAGCCGGAGGCGGCTGGCCAGCGGGTGGAGGGGGTAGTAGTCCTTCGCCCTTGGAAATCCGCATGAGCCAATGACACTTCCGAGTTGTGTGGTTGGACGGCTTCACGCCGCTGTGGAACTTGCAGGGGCATCAAGGGTTTGCTCGTAGGAGAAAGTCGGCTGCCAAGCCGGCATGCCGCCCTTCGGACGCTTGGGCGCGGGCTGCCCTTCAGGTTGTTCGTCTTCGACTGTGGCCACCTGCCGACTGGTGGAAGGCGGCATGGGAGACTTGCGTTTGTTGTCGTTCTGGTGTGGGCGTCGGTTGGAGTCGCCAGCTGGCGTTCTTGGAGCCGGAGGGAGTACCTTCCCAGAGGCATCCACTCGGAGCTCGGTCTTCATCGAGGAGTCGGCCGTGGTGTACTTGTCTGCTATGATCAGCAGTTCGTCAAGTGTAGCCGCCTCGTCGTAGAGAAGTTGATGCTTGAGAAGGGTGCCCTCTCGGCACCCAGCGGTGAAGTACTATATTGCTTGCACTTCATGCACGCCCTCGCAAGAGTTGCGGAGGTCGGCCCAGCGTGTCAGGTAGTCGCGAGTCAATTTGCTGGGGCCTTGGATGCACAAGGAGAGCTGACGAGGCTTGGGAGGCCACTTGTACGTGCTGGTGAAGTTGTGGATGAAGACTTCTGTGAAGTCTAGCCAGCTTTTGACGCTGTAGGGCTTGAGGTTGTTCAGCCAGGTGCGTGTTGTGCCTTGAAGCATGAGGGGGGCGTACTTCACGGCAACGAGCCTGTTGTCGTTTGCTATGCTGACTGCAGTGGAGTAGTCGATCAACCAGTCTTTTGGCTTCACCGAGCCATTGTATTTTGGCGTGTCTCTTGGGAACGAGAACCCTTTTGGGAAGGTCTTGTCGCGGATGCGGGGGCCGAAACAAGGCAGGCCGACATCATCTTCTTCTTCCAGCGCCAGGGATCGCACCAGGCGGTCGATCCGATGGCGGGCATCGTTCTCGCTGATTCCTTCACAGCGGCCTAGTCGGCCACTGAGCGTCGGATTCGTGATAGGCGGCAGGGTGGGATATCTCTCCCCGCGAGGCGGAGGAGGAGGCGGGTTGCCACGTTGCTCCACAGCATGGGGGCGGCCTTCTGCATCATGCTCGATGGAGAGGCGAGTCCGACTGCGGCTAGCAGTCGGCCCCTTGTCCTTCAGCTCACGGGCGCCGCCTACAGTCGGCGTCCGGGACGTCGCGCCGTGCTCTTGGCGACGGGGCGGATCATCATTTTGCCGGATGGGCGCTTCGGTGCGGTAGCCGGCTTCTTGCTGCTCGGCGGCCGCGTCAAGGAGTTGCTGGACGCGCTCCATCGTGTGGCGACGCTCGTCGCCCTCGAGCTTGTCTAGCTGATCTGCTACCGCTTGGGCAGCTCGTATGTTCTTCGCAGGCGTGGTGTAGATGGGACGATCTGTCCCGAATATGCTGGCGATGGTCGCGCCATGCTGCCGGATCGAGCCGATGCGGCTAGGTCCCTAAGGGGCCTGCGTGCCGCCGATGGCTTGGTCCATCTCGCGTCGGTAGGCCTCCGAGAGGCGTCGCATGTTGGCCAGTCGGTTGGCGCTTTCGATGAGCTGGATGCGGTGTGCTTCCAGCGTCTCAGCGTCTGCGTCTTCCGGGATGGGCGCTCACAAGTCTCGTAGCGCCGGATCGAGTGGGTCTCGAATGACTCCGTCCGAGTGCTCGCCACTGTGAATGACAAGCACCTCCATGACGGTACTCCCGCCACTATGCTCGCAAGGAGGCAGCTCATCGTAGACCACCACGTTGGTGGGGAACGCGTCAAGCGACACCGTGTCAGAATCGATGATCATCGGGTCGGTGGAGCCAATAGACTCCAAGTCTACAGCAGGCTCGCTGGCGACATGGAGCTGGTCGAGGAGGCTGACGAGGCAGCTCTCGAGGCCATTTGTGCCCGCGTCGGACGCGGGCTCGTTAGAGAAGTGAACCTCGCCGAGAAGATCGGCGAGGCAGCTCGCTGCGCAGGCGTCGTCGACACCGTGTAGCACGTCGGGGCAAGCGCCATCAGGCGTGCCAGGCTGGCTATGCTCGCTGGGGAGGAAGAGGGTTCCCGTCCAGAGAAGGTCTCCGGACGACGGTGCACCTGGCCCCATGGTGGGCGCCAAATGTCGGGTGGTAGGTGCGACATATGCCAACGGGTGTCTTATCATTGTGGGAGCCAGTAAGACACCGCCGGTGCCTGGAAACGGTATAAGGCAAAGACATGCACGCCGGTGAATCTTACCCAGGTTTGGGGCTCTCCATGGAGATAACACCCCTAGTCCTGCTCTACGGGGTCTCCGCATGATCACTAGATCAAGACAAGTAGCTACAAGAGGCTCCTTGAGTTGTTCGGCTAGAGGAAGAAGAAGGGCAAGGCTAGCTCTCCTCTTCTCTCTATGTGGTGTCTAAAACTCTAAGAGATCAACCCTTTGCATGGGTGCCCTGGGGGGTTTATATAGGCCTACCCCCTAGGGGTACAATGGTAATCCGGCTGGCTGTGGGTCCAGGCCGTCAGTGTCCGTAGTCGTCAGATTCTCCGCCGGTCGCTGGGGCCCGCCGACTGCCGGCCTCAAGGCCGACAGGATGGGCCCACAGTCCGGGAGTCTTGTTGGCTGCTGGTTACTGTGGCCTTACTCTTGGTGACGATGGCTTTATCGGGGTAAGCATGGCTACAGTGCCGCCACCTGGCGGGCTTTCACTGTAGCCTTGCCCCGTCTTATCTGCTTAATGGTGCACAAACTTCCAGGGCGGGAGTGGGTTGGCTGTTAGGAGCCCCGCCCCCTAGGCCGACTGGTGGAGCTTGGCTGCCTTCTGGTATCTCTCTGGCCGGAGGGGCCCGTCGCCTGCGGGCCATACTGACGGCCTGTCATGGGTGATGTCATGGTCAACATGGCAACAGTACCGCGCCGGACAGGGAGTGGCCGCCCCGTACGGTGCACTGTGGCCACACTTGCTCCGGGATTCTTGGGTGGCAGGCTTCACTGTAGCCACGCCCCGTCTTATCGCCGTTCTGTGGGTGCAAACTTAGAGGGTGTGAGCTGGGCCGCCTGCTAGGAGTCGGCCCTCTGATGATCGGCTGCTAGTAGTCGGCCCTTGTTGAGAGGGCTTGCAGAGCCTTGCCACCTTCAGGCAGCCGGCTAGGAGAAGGCGGCCCTGTGTCTTGGATGTTGGAGGGCGCAGTCGGCCCGATATTTTTTGAAGAGCCAGGGGAGCTGGTTAGGCTACCCATGGTCATTTACTCCGACATCACCTCCTAGGTTCGTTGGTGTCTGGACTTCTCATGTAGTAACCTCAGGAGACTCATTCGGTGCAGGAAGCCTAACCATCTTGCAAGACTGGCACAAGTGTTCCCAATCAAATTCAGGCTCAACCAGCCTTGATGTAGGGCCTCGTGAGTCCCGCGGTGGCTCACGAGTGCCCATACACACCTCCTCTAGCCCTGCCATGGAAGCCATGTGTTAGGGCGGGGCTATACACGCCCCGGGGGCTCTCCTCAGAGGGATCCCCCTCCCACACACCAATGGAAGCACTCCGCGCTGGCAGTCGACACTACGGAGGAGCGGCTATGCCCGTGCAAGAGCGGAACCGACATGCTCCGCGCTGGTGATAAACAACTAAGGGTAGCCTCGCGGCTGCAGCAACCTCAGGGAGCCTCTAGTCTCAGTACTTAGCCTCACCGTGCTGCTCTCCCTCGGGAGGGTAGTGCGAGGGGGCTAGGTACGGGGGCTACGCTCAGGCCACGCCTGTTGTACGCCACCCTGCCAGGTCCCACGGACCTGGTCTTCGTGCGCCCCTCCCGAGCGAGAGCTCGGCGAGGAAAGGTATGATGGTCTATTCATACGTCAAGGGGGACTCCTGAGCATCGCATCTCCGGAGCCTAACTGGCTGCGTAGCCCCTCACCCCTTGGTCTCATCCTGGCGATCCGGACGACCCAACAACGGCTGAGGTATGCGTGGGGCCAGGCCCTGCCGATGCAGAACACCAAGGCCTAACTCTCGTCCCTCCTTTCCCAAGCCGTTCGTACGTCAAGGGGGACTCCTGAGCATCACGTCTCAGGAGCCTAACTGGCTGCATAGCCCCTCACCTCTTGGTCTCGTCCTGGCAATCCGGACGACCCAACGGCGGTTGAGGTATGCGCGGGGCTGGGCCCTGCCGACGCAGAACGCCAAGGTGTGCCCTCGCATCTCCCTTTCCAAGTTGTTCGCACGTCAAGGGGGACTCCTGACCATCGTGCCTCAGGAGCCTAACTAGCCATGTAGCCCCTTACCCCCTGGCCTTGTCCTGGCAATCTGGATGACCCAGCGGCAGCTGAGGTACGCGCGAGGTCGGGCCCTGCCGACGCAGAATGCTAAAGCAACAGAAAAAGAGATCGCGAAACCATAAGCTAATTATTACAAAACATATTGTTCCAAGCATAAGTTCTAACGCCCCCATGAGGCAGGGTACATGTTGCAGAATAAAAACAGGAAGGAGCACCACTGCCGCGCCACCTCTTCAGCCTTGGCCATCGTTGTCGCCCGCCTGTGGAGTCCCGTCATCGACGATGTTGCTGTCGCCCTTGCCCTCGGCTCCAGCCGTAGGACCAATGGTGAGGAACTTGTCCAGCAGGGACCACACCGGACCCTTCACGGCGTCAACAATGGTGTCGCAGGAGTCAGGGTCTACGGGCTCGAGCAAGGCGGTGGAGTCAAAGCTGGCGTCCCGGAGATAAAGATGGCTGAAGGCGCGCGTCAGGGCCGAGGAAGAGAGTATGTGAGCCTCACCTTCCACCATGGATCCAAACCAGGTGACGGTGTCCTCGAGGGCCTCAACAAGCTCGGGGAGCAGTGCGGCAGGGCTCTTCTTCGGGGTCACCACTGTCCCTTGGGGCTCGCTCCCAAAGAGTTCCTACCATGCCTTGCGGAACCTTGCCTCAAGGGAAACGAAGACGCCACACTCCATGGCGGCCGCGTTCTCGACTTCGGCAAGGGACGCCTGGGCCGCCTCCGCCTCCTCCTTCAACTTATCCAGGTGTGTGCTCCACAGCCTGCTCCTAGGCTGCCTGCTTCAGCTCAGCATCATGATCAACAACTACAACCTCCTGGGCCTTCAGCTTCTCCTCTCTCTCCTGGAGATGACCGGCCTGGGCGGCCTGCTGATCTTGGAGGGCCTTCAGCTCAGCCTCCACTGCATAGCACTGTTCCTGGGCACCCTTGGCCTTCTTCAGCACCATGTCACGCTCAGGAATGGCAACGTCGGCCACCTTCCGAGCCTCCTCCACGGATACCGTGACTTGACTCCAGGCCGTCCGGACAGATGCATCGGCCAGGAGCCACCCCGAGACCAGCTCTAGGCGCCCCGATGCCACGCGCCGGTCCGGACCTCGAAGATCACCCTGCAGCTGGTCCAGCGCGGATCGAGCCTCTTCCAGGGCCGCAGAGGCAGCAAAAGCACCATGGCCCGACGACATGGTGGATCAAAGAAGACGCGCTCCCGGTGGCGAGACTGGTGGAGCTGCGGTAGCAGGAAGAATGATACGTCTCCAACGTATCTATAATTTTTTATTGTTCCATGTTATTATATTACCTGTTTTGGATGTTTATGGACTTCACTCTACACTTTTATATCATTTTTGGGACTAACCTACTAATCGGAGGCCCGGCCCGAATTGCTGTTTTTTTGCCTATTTCAGTGTTTCGAAGGAAAGGAATATCAAACGAAGTCCAGATGGAATGAAACCTTCGGGAGCAATCTTTTTGGAACAAACGCAATCCAGGGGACTTGGAGTGGATGTCAAGCGAATGAGGCGGCCACGAGGGTGCCCGGCGTGCCCCCCACCCTCGTGGGCCCCTCGTTGCTCCACCGACCTACTTCTTCCTCCTACATATACCCACGTACCGCAAAAACATCCAGGATCACCACGAAAAACTATTTCCACCGCTGCAACATTCTATATCCCCGAGATCCCATCTTGGAGCCTTCGCCGGCGCTCCGCCGGAGGGGGAATTGACCACGAAGGGCCTCTACATCATCTCCAAGGCCTCTCCGATAAGTTGTGAGTAGTTTACCACAGACCTTCGGGTCCATAGTTATTAGCTAGATGGCTTCTTCTCTCTCTTTGAATCTCAATACAAAGTTCTCCTCGATCTTCTTGGAGATCTATTCGATGTAACTCTTTCTGCGGTGTGTTTGTCGAGATCCGATGAATTGTGGGTTTATGATCAAGTTTATCTATGAGAAATATTTGAATCTCCTCTGAAATATTTTATGCGTGATTAAGTTATCTTTGCAAGTCTCTTCGAATTATCAGTTTGGTTTGGCCTACTAGATTAATCTTTCTTGCAATGGGAGAAGTGCTTAGCGTTGGTTCAATCTTGCGGTGTCCTTTCCCAGTGATAGAAGGGGCAGCAAGGCATGTATTGTATTGTTGTCATCGAGGATAAAAAGATGGGATTTATATCATATTGCATGAGTTTATCCCTCTACATCATGTCATCTTGGTTAATGCGTTACTCTATTCTTCATGAACTTAATACTCTAGATGCAAGCCGGAGTCGGTCGATGTGTGGAGTAATAGTAGTAGATGCAGAATCATTTCGATCTACTTGTCATGGATGTGATGCCAATATACATGATCATGCCTAGAAAATCTCATAACTATGCGCTTTTCTATCAATTGCTCGACAGTAATTTGTTCACCCACCGTAATACTTATGCTATCTTGAGAGAAGCCACTAGTGAAACCTATGGTCCCCGGGTCTATCTTTTATCATATAAGTTTTCCATCTACTTCTATTTGCATATTTTATTTTCCAATCTATATCATAAAAATACCAAAAATATTTATCTTATCTTATTATGTCTATCAGATCTCACTTTTGCAAGTTACCGTGAAGGGATTGACAACCCCTTTATCGCGTTGGTTGCGAGGTTCATGTTTGTTTGTGTAGGTGCGTGCAACTTTTGAGGAGCCTCCTACTGGATTGATACCTTGGTTCTCAAAAACTGAGGGAAATACTTACGCTACTTTTTTGCATCACCTTTTCCTCTTCAAGGGAAAAACCAACGGAAGCTCAAGATGTAGCAAGAAGGATTTCTGGCGCCGTTGCCGAGGAGGTCTTCGCTCAAGTCAAGACATACCAAGTACCCATCACAAACTCATCTCCCTCGCATTACATTATTTGCCATTTGCCTCTCGTTTTCCTCTCCCCCACTTCACCCTTGCCATTTTATTCACCCTCTCTTTCCCGTTTGCATCTCTCTCTCGCTTGCCTTTTGTTTGCTCGTTGTCATGGCCAGCTCGGTCTTTATCCCTTCGTCACCCGACTTTGAAGTCCTTCACTTCAAGCAAAGACAAGGAGAAAATTTAAAAGATGCTTGGTTTAGGATGCTAGAATCTTATCGTATTTGCAATATAGAAGGAGATTTCAAAATTTTACTTCACAATTTTTACGTTGGGCTAACCATATCCCATAGACAACTCCTTGATTTTGCCACCTAAGGGAGTTTTATTGGAATTGATCCTAGCTTCGCTTATGAAATTATAGAGGGGATAGTACGAGTACTCCCCCTACAAAAAGGATCACCCCTTACTCAAGAAGGAACCCAAATTCTAGAAAAATTATGTGAATTGCAAAAATTTGTTGAACCTCTTAAAAATATTGGTGGGAATATCAACCGCATGAATAATTTGATTACACTTTGCAATAAGCGGTTGGATGCTTTAGATCAAAAGATCTCCGAGCATGAAGGGAAACGTAAGGAGCCTCCCCGATCCGAGCATAACTCCATTAAAAAGATGAATGCCAAAGATGGCAATACTTAGATCTATTCTCGCTTTTATGCCTAGCTAGGGGCGTTAAACAATAGCGCTAGTTGGGAGGCAAACCTATTTTATTTTTGTTTTTTGCTTTTTTTGTTTACTAATAAATACTTCATCTTGCTTCTGTTTAGATGTGTTTTCATGTTTTAATTAGTGTTTGTGCCAAGTAGAACCTATAGGATAACCTACGGTGATAGTTAATTTGATTCTGCTGAAAAACAGAAACTTTGCACGCATGAAATTAATTTTAGTAATTCACAGAGACGTGCTTTTGCGTTGATTATTTTTGCTGTAGATCAATAGACAAATTGCCCAGGACTTCCTATTTTTGTAGGAGTTTTAGAGTTCCAGAAGTATTCGAAAGTTACAGATTGCTACAGACTGTTCTGTTTTTGACAGATTCTGTTTTTCGTGTGTTGTTTGCTTATTTTGATGCATCTATGGCTAGTATAGGGGGGTATGAACCATAGAGAAGTTGGAATACAGTAGGTTTAACACAAATGTAAATAAAGAATGAGTTCATTACAGTACCTTATGTGGTGGTTTTTCTTTCTTGCACTAACGGAGCTTATGAGATTTCCTGTTGAGTTTTGTGTTGTGAAGTTTTCAAGTTTTGGGTAAAGATTTGATGGACTATGGAATAAGGAGTGGAAAGAGCCTAAGCTTGGGGATGCCCATGGAACCCCAAGATATTCAAGGACAGCCAAAAGCCTAAGCTTGGGGATGCCCCAGAAGGCATCCCCTCTTTCGTCTTCGTTTATCGGTAACTTTACTTGGAGCTATATTTTTATTCGCCACATGATATGTGTTTTGCTTGGAGCGTCATGTATGATATGAGTCTTTGCTTTTTAGATTTCCACAATCATCCTTTCTGTACGCACCTTTTGGGAGAAACCCACATGATTTAGAATTTATTAGAATACTCTATGTGCTTCACTTATATCTTTTGAGCTAGATAGTTTCGCTCTATGTGCTTCACTTATATCTTTTCGAGCACGGCGGTGGCTTTATTTTGAAGAAATTGTTGCTCTCTCATGCTTCACTTATATTATTTTGAGAGTCTTTTAGAACAGCATGGTATTTGCTATGGTTATAAATTTGGTCCTGGAATGATGAGCATCCAAGTTAGGTATAATTAAAACTATCATAGAAAGTGCATAAAACACTATGATCAGTTTGATGCTTGATAATTGTTTTGAGATATAAAGGTGGTAATGTTAGAGTCATACTAGTTGGGTAATTATGAAATTGAGAAATACTTGTGTTGAAGTTGGCAAGTCCCGTAGCATGCACGTATGGTAAAAGTTATGTGACAATTTTGTTGCATGGGGTGCTCTTTTAATTGTCTTCCTTGTGAGTGGAGGTCGGGATCGCGCGATGGTTAACTCCTACCAACCTTTCCCCTAGGAGCATGCGTAGTAGTACTTTGCTTCAAGGGCAAGTAGACTTTTGCAATAAGTAAATGAGTTCTTTATGACTAATGTGAGTCCATGGATATACACACACTCACCCTTCCACTTTGTTAGCCTTTATTATGCCACGCAAACCTTCGCCGGTATCATGCACCCATTATTTACCTTCCTCAAAACAGCCACCATACCTACCTATTATGGCATTTCCATAGCCATTCCGAGATATATTGCCATGCAACTCTCCACCGTTTCGTTTATTATGACACGCTCCATCATTGTCATATTTCTCATTGCATGATCATGTAGTTGACATTGTATTTGTGGCAAGGCTACCTTCATAATTTTTCATACATGTCACTCTTGATTCATTGCATATCCCGGTACACTGCCGGAGGCATTCACATAGAGTCATATTTTGTTCTAAGTATTGAGTTGTAATTCTTGATTTTTAAATCAATAAAAGTGTGATGATCTTCATTATTAGAGCATTGTCCCAAGTGAGGAAAGGATGATTTATACTATGATTCCCCCACGAGTCGGGATGAGACTTCAGACTTTATAAAAAAAGAGGCCAAAGAAGCCCATATAAAAAAAAGAGGCCAAAGAAGCCCATATAAAAAAAAGAGGCCAAAGAAGCCCACCAAATAAAAAATGAGAGAAAAGAGAGAAGGGGTAATGCTACTATCTCTTTTACACACTTGTGCTTCAAAATAGCACCATGATCTTCATGATAGAGAGTCTCCTATGTTGTCACTTTCATATACTAGTGGGAATTTTTCATTATAGAACTTGGCTTGTATATTCCAATGATGGGCTTCCTCAAAAATGCCCTAGGTCTTCGTGAGCAAGCAAGTTGGATGCACACCCACTTGTCATGCTGGGTGACTCTAGGTCTTCTATACTCCGAGTGGTTTCCTGTATGGTCGAATGACTCCATCCAGGTCTTATGTACAGGAAACCATACAGGATGTCCTTGCTGGTGTGCTTTGAATGTCCTTGCTTCTAGAGTAATGACCTTGATAGGGCATGTAGATCAGGTCTATGACCCTACCCTAGGTCTATGGCATCATCATTAACCCCCGAACGGATTGAGGTCCGAGTGAAAAGAAACTTGAAGTTGGCCCTGCCTTGACTCTTGTGCTTCACAGGTGTTCATACTAAGTTCGGGGTCCATGCTGAAACTGTGGATTCATTTTAGTCGCCTTGATCAATTTAGAGGTCGTCGCGTGAACTTATGCTGGCACTCTTCGAGTGTTGCTATGACGCAAAATCTTTGGCGCGATTGGTTACTGCGGTTCCCGGATCTCATAGGATTCGAAATTTTGGGGAAGCGCACCAGGCGGAGCGCACCGCAGTAAACAGGGCGGATAGATAGGGGTGCCTCGATTTCTGTGCCACCTTTTTCACCACGTATCCGGTGCGCAACTGTTGCGGGATTTGATGGGATCACTCGGGCCCACGCGTCAGCCACTCAGAAGTAGGCTCGTAAAAGGTGTCAAGGCCGATGCGTCTGCACAGTGCGCTCCCATTCCCCTACTTCTTCCTTCGCTTCTCCACCGCATGCTCTTTCTCCCTCGACGTTGCCGCTCCGCAAGTGCGCAGCCCGCCACCATGGTGAAGGATAAGACGGCGGCACTGGAGCATGCAAAGAAAGCAACAGCGTCGGCGAAGGGCAAGAAAATTAATCGGGGATCATCGTCGAAGTCCAGGCTGCCGCTTGGTTGGATTTAGGGAGATTGGATCCGATCCACGCTCCAGCCAGAGGATCAGGTAGATCTGGCTGCCACGGGCGTGATCGCCGTCGGGGTTGCGAGGCTGCCGGGGGACGAGATAGAACCTCAGCAGCGGGCGGGTGAGTATGTCCTCCTTGCCACCCATGTCGACCGTGGCTGCTCCCTTCCTCCGCATCCTTTCTTTGGAGGTTTTCTGAACTTTTTCGGTGCTTGGCTTCACCACTTCTCTCACAATACCATCACGTATCTTGCTGCGTTCGTGTCTATGTGCGAGAACTTCTTGGGTTGTCGACCGCACTGGGGTCTCTTCAAACACATTTTCACAGTCCGCTCTCAAACCGTGAAGAAGGCAAATCCGAGTGATGAGAGGACGCACGTGATCCAGATGTGTGGGGGTTTAGGGATCCATATGAGGAAGAGAAGCACCTTTCCCCCTATGACACTTCGTGAGTCGGATAGGGGCTGGCAATCGACCTGGTTCTACTGCCAGGACATTGCGACCCCCGGTCAGTCGACCGGCCTTCCTCCCTTTACCCTAGATCGAGCCCAGCAACCATCTTCACTGATTGTGACCGCAGCGGAGAGAGTGGAGACGGATATGTTGGTCGAGAGGGTAGTTCAGTTGGTCCGTCAGGGTCTAATTGGCATGGATTTATTGGAGGTGTTTCTCAGTCGACGCATCCATCAGCTCCAAGCCTGTGACCACTCGATGTGGATGTACTCGGGCTCCAATGACATTACTTGGGTCCACCCAGAGGAGGTTCCCGATGAGATGGTGGCCCTGTGGCTGAAGAGTATTACCGGAAACAAATATAATCCTAGGGGGGCTAGGAGAGTCGATCCATTCGACGCTGACAACCAGCCAGACAAGGTCTGATCCTTGTTACCGAGTGTACTTCATTCTGTCTTGCAACTGTCTCTGAATCCGACTGATGTTTGGTTAACTTCTTTCCTTGCAGGTTTATACTGAGATGTATTCGATGTCGAACGGGGAAAAAGCCCAGGAGCAACTCTAGGAGGGAGCGGATAGCATAGAAGAGAGCGTCGACTGGCAATCTCCTGACAATGAAGATGAGGAAGAGAGTAATGAGTCGGACGACCAAGAAGAGGAGGTCGACTCACCACCTCGCACAGAGCATCGATCCAAGCAGTTTCCTGATCCAGCGGGTGGGCGTAACAAAGCTGTGGCTCCGAGCATGCAAGTGCATAAGCACACTCGACTCGACTCCGAAGACGTCAGAGAAGGTCGCCAAGCAGCCCAAGGTCGCCCCTTCAAAGTTTCGGAAGACCTTGCCCAAGATCAAGATGGACGTTCCTGTTGCTTCTGCGTGAGTGTTCTATCTTTCTGTGTTTTCCTACTGACTCATACTTCTGCTCTAACTGAGTGGATTATGAACATTTCAGTGCTGCAACTTCCGGGACCTCCAAGGATATTGACAAGGCCCAAGATGATGAAGAGACTAATGATGCTGCTACTTCCAAAGCTGGTACGATCTTGTAACCTTGAACTTGTTTTGTCGACTGGATTGTCGGTCGATTGAGCCCTTATGGTTGCATTTTGTTGTAGCTTCGCGGGACGTCATTGAGCTTCCAGACGACAATGAAGAAGTGCCTCTGAAAAATACGAGAAGGAGGGGCAGGGCTTCAAGCAGGAGGACAGCCATAGGCCAGGGGCCTCAGTCGACATCAGCTCCGGCGATGGTGGTCCAATGATCCAGAGATCCGGCTCGGGCTAATGTTTCTTTTGCCAATCCGGTGTTGACTGACCGTCCCTCGGTGTCGACTGCTCAAGTATCTGCTTCGCCTGCACAACTCCATACTTCAGATCCTGTGATTACTCCGACTGTGCTACCGTCATCGCTCTTTGCTGCACATCACACTCCAGACGACCCGGTGGGTGCCGCCAGGGCAGCTCTACTCCAAGCAAACCTTATGATGGAGCAGATGAAGGTGGTGCATGAGGCCAGTTAGGCTGCCTACAATGGCAGCTCTACTCTGCACGTCAATGTAACACCCACGATGCGGCTATATCTCCCATGTGTCGAAGCACAACTTAGAGGCATAGCCGCATTGTGGTTTTGTCTCAAGAAGGGTCATCTTCACACAATCCCATGTAATGAACAAGAATGGGATAAAGAGTTGGCTTACAATCGCCACTTCACACAATGAACATATAATTCAAACATCATTCAGAGTACACACATGGTCCGACTACCGACGAAGCCAAAAGAAAAGAAGATAACCCAACTGCTAGATCCCCGATCGTCCCAACTGGGCTCCACTACTGATCATCAAGAAACAAAACATAGTAACGACCAAGGTCTTCATCAAACTCCCATCTGAGGTCGGTTGCATCACTTGCACTAGTATCATCGGCACCTGCAACTGTTGTGATAGTATCTGGTGAGTCACGAGGACTCAGCAATCCCATTACCATGGGTATCAAGATTAGCAAAGCTTAATGGGAAAGGAATGGGTAAAGTGGTGAGGTTGCAGTAGCGACTAAGCATATATGGTGGCTAACATATGCAAATAAGAGCGAGAAGAGAAGCAACGGAATGGTCGTGAAGCTAGCAATGATCAAGAAGTGATCCTGAACTCCTACTTACGTCAAACATAACCCAAAACCGTGTTCACTTCCCGGACTCCGCCGAAAAGAGACCATCACGGCTACACACGCGGTTGATGCGTTTTAATTCAGATCTGGTGTCAAGTTCTCTACAACCGGACATTAACAAATTCCCATCTGCCACGTAACCGCGGGCACGGCTTTCGAAAGTTTATACCCTGCAGGGGTGTCCCAACTTAGCCCATCATAAGCTCTCACAGTCAACGAAGGATATTCCTTCTCCCAGGAAGACCCGATCAGACTCGGAATCCTGGTTACAAGACATTTCGACAATGGTAAAACAAGACCAGCAAGACCACCCGACTGTGCCGACAAATCCCGATAGGAGCTGCACATATCTCGTTCTCAGGGCACACCGGATGAGCAGTCCGTACAACTAAAACCAGACTTCGAGTTTCCCCGAGGTGGCGCTACAAAGGGCTCTAGTTTGGACCAGCACTCAGAGGAGCACTGGCCCGGGGGGTAAATAAAGATGACCCTTGAGTCTGTAGAACCCAAGGGAAAAAGGCTTAGGTGGAAAATGTTAAAACCAATGTTGGGCCTTGCTGGAGGAGTTTTATTCAAAGCGAACTGTCAAGGGGGTCCCATAAATCACCCAACCGTGTAAGGAACGCAAAATCAAGGAACATAACACCGGTTTGACGGAAACTAGGGCGGCAAGAGTGGAACAAAACACCAGGCATAAGGCCGAGTCTTCCACCCTTTACCAAGTATATAGATGCATTAATTAAATAAGAGATATTGTGATATCCCAACATAATCATGTCCATCATGGAGCAATCTTCAACTTCACCTGCGGCTAACAACGCTATAAGAGGGGCTGAGCAAAAGCGATAACATAGCTAGGCAACGGTTTGCTAGGAAGGGTGAAAAAGGTTAGAGGCTGACATGGCAATTTGGGAGGCTTGAAGAACAAGTGATAGGTAGCGCAGCATAGCAATAGAATGAAGCAACTAGCATAGCAATGATAGAAGTGATATCCAGGGTAGCGATCATCTTGCCTGAAATCCCGCAAGGAAGAAGAACGAGTCCATGAAGAAGACAAAGGGACGTAGTCGAACGAATCCTCACAACTCCGGAATGAAACCGGAGCTAATGAGAGAAGCAAACCGGAAAGAAGCAAACAACATGGTAAACACACAAGCATAAACATGTCATGATGCACAATCAAGTGTGATGCACGTCCGTTTTAAAGAGGCATGGCATGGCAAAGTGCAACAAACAATACTACAAGTTAAGTGGAGCTCAATATGCAACGAGTTGCATATTGACAAAACACCACATTGACATATTTAGTTTAATCTCGTTTAAGCTACCAAACAATATTAAATGTTGTTAAACATGGCAAGAGGTGAAGCATAATTAAACTACCTATCTAGGCAAGTTTAAATGAGGCCGGAACAACAAACAACAATTCCGGAAAATCCCCATATGTCATTTAGCAATTTTAAAGCAAGCAACAATTTTAAACATTTTAAATGTTGTTATCATGATGCGGATGACATATGCAAATCTTATGCAATTTTATGAAAATGTTGACATGAGCATGTTATGAAGCATTTGGTCACCATGGCGGAACAAAATGGGTGCCACAGCAACGAATCCGAAAATGATGCCACGGCAACATATCGGTTCCGGTAGCTCACGGAGATACCGGTGCAAAAGGAAGTGAGCGTGGGCGAGTCATGCAAGATGGTGGGGTGCTCCCGGTTACCGGGTTCCCACGGGTCGACGGCATGGCAAACGAGGAGGAACGTGCATGAAACAAATGGGCATGATGCAAACATACGGTTCATCTTATACAACATGCATTCATTCACGGGCATCGTCTCAGCGTTATACCTTCGAAGCGAGCATTTTCGGGGCGGAACGAGTTCGGTGCAATGAAGAGGAAGTAGACGTTCTCGCAACGGTCGTAGTGGAAGTAGTTGTACACGTTCGTTTCAAAGAGCCTCTTGACGAATCCAACATCTTCGGGGCGACGGTAGTGGAAGTAGTGGAAGTAGTGGTACACGTCCTGAAGAGGGACTTGACGCATCCGATGTCTCCGGGGTTGTCGTGGTACTTGCGGTCTTGGCGATGGTAGTTGTTCACGGGTCATAGACGTTCCAAGGTACTTGACGCGTCAGCAAGTGTAGTCGTACATGGTGTCCGTAGCAACATGTCCATGATGGCCAAACAAACCAAATAGCGACCGAAGGCAGCAGGGTGCGAGGCAAAGCTTGAGCGGTGGGAATGCCATGGGCGTGCAACAGAGCAAAGGGGGCGACGGGGCTCATGGGCGGCATGGACGGGCAGAAAGCGCTCGGGATCGAGCTCCTCTCGATCCAGAGCATGGATGCGGCCACGGGACGAAGTTGGAGGCCTAGCGAGGTCGGTGGCTTAGGCCTCCATGGGGCGGCGAAGGACGAAGTGGCCGGCATCGGCCTTGGCACAAAGCAGGGGAGGCGGAGCTCCTGCTCGGGGAGAAGCTGCAAGGGGAACCGTGTGGACAAAGATGAGACGCGGATCTGGGCGGCGGGAGCCCATCTCTGACGATTGTGGCGGTGCTGGAGCGAGAACGAACGCAGGGGGAGGCAGAGAAGCTCACGTCCATGGCTTCGCAGGGGACTTGGCGCGGCGACGGCGAACTGGGGTCACCGCGATCCGAAGCAACGGAGTCGAACTCGACCCGATTCAGTCTATATGAGACGCCTGGCTCGCCCTTGATGCTGAGGAGTGGCGGAGCAGAGGAGGAGGTGAACGGGCGTGGGGAAGGCAGCAAGGCGGTCGAAGGGGTCTCGCTCCTCTCTCTTTCTCTGTAGATGGGGGAACGAGCGAGGGAGAGGGAGAGATCGAGAGGAGGGAGTGGCGGCGCAAGGGAGGAGAGCAGGGTGCGGGCTAGGGTTAGAGTTGTGGGGGCGCCGACTGAGCTGGTGGAACGGGCCGGTCTGGTTGGTCAGGCCCAAGAGGCCGGCTGGGCTGGCTCCTCTCTTCTCTTAATACAGAGAAAAGGAAAGGAAAGGGAAGAAAAGAAAAGGTTAGAGAAAGAGCTTGGGCATGGGGATTATTTTCCCTGACTCACAAAAATGAGCTTGACCCAAGAAAAATGGAGTGGGCAAGATTGAAAGAATTAAATTCAAAGTCATTTGAATTTAATTCAAATGGTTTGAACAAGGACTAGGATTTAGAAGTGTCCAAAAATGTTGAGAATTTTGGTGGGGTTCCGATAAACAGAGAAAGAATTATTGACAAGGTTTTGAGGTCAACTCAGAGCAAAAAAGGCATGGGATTTATTTTGCATGTGTGTTATGGTGATTCCCAAAGAATGGAATACTTTGTTATAGCTCCCTAATATTGGAGGATATGTTATAAATAGAAGTCACCCTTCCCTCGATTTAAATGGATCAAAGATCCATACAACTTATTAAAAGAGTTGTAAAATTAATGATATGATGGCATGATGACATGATGCAATGCAAATGATGCTAAGAAGAATGCAACAAACAAATACATCGCACGGCAAAACTCGGAATAGCTGGAAGTCTTCTGGAGCGTCGGTCTTGGGGCGTTACAACACTCCACCACTACAAGAGGATCTCGTCCCGAGATCTAGGATGGCACCGGAGAGAAACGGAAGAGGAAGAGAAGAGGTAAAACTAAGTTGCTTCTTTGACAAAAGAGTGAAACCAAAGAACCTTGAGAGGTTGAAAAGTTGAAAGAAAGAACACAATGGAGTTGAACACAATTGAGAGAAGTGCGATAGAAAATAGAAACAAGGAACACCATGTGAACCTTGGAGGTTGCAAAGCTATGAATGACGAGCACAAAGAACAAGAAGAAATTGAAACCACTCTGGTTGAAACGAGATAAGAATGAATAAGAATGTTATAATTTGGACAGTACTCCGACTAAAAATGGAAGGAATTAACATGAACTTGAGAAGATGGGATGATACTTGATGAAATCAACAACACACTGCCTCCGGAACTATTGAAAGAATGGCATAATGGGTAAGAAGGATTTCGGATAGCAATCCGGTAGAAAAGAGAGGCAAAACTTGATAAGATGAAAATAACTTGAAAAAAAAGACATGACACTCCGGTTAAATGGATGAGCAAGAAAATAACGTGATCTTGACAAAACGAGGTGATGGGTGAAGAGAGCAACATCACAATGCCTCCGGAACGAAAGAGTAGAAGCTAGATTGTTGGGATAAAGGGACGGAGAAGAAAATGACAACTTTTGCCACAAATGAACTTGGAAAGCATCCTTGCAAAGTAGGATTTAATGGAGTTGTTGGAAAATCAACAACAAAAAGCACAAGCTTGTTGTGGGCTTATGGAAAACATCTCAAAATTATGAGGTGACAACCGGCCACTAACGGAAACAATTGCTTGCTTGAGATCAACGAAGAGATGAAAAACCTCTTTCACCGAGAAGGATATGGAGAAAGCTTGGATCATTGATAAGCACCACAAATAGCAACATCCCCAATGGAAGGCTTTAGGTGAAATATAACCCAAGATACTCCAACAAAGTAATTGCTGGGTTGAAAAGATCTCATGATCGAAGAGAAAAATGATGGTTTTTAAAATATCTCATTCTCAACAACTTGTGAATCATGAAACGTGAAGGGAAATTATAAAGAATGACCTAACACCATCTCAAAAGATAAGGTAGAAAGAATTGCACTTTGGAATGCAAGATGAAGAATGCTTGAACTCCTCTGGAAAGAATCTTGATGAACACTTCGAGAAGGAATTAAATCCTTGATGAACCACCATGTAGAACCTCCATGAAGAACTCCGGTAATAAAAGGATGATAAAAAGAAAGAGAAGTTGAAAACACAAGGTGAAGCCTTGCGATGATTTAGAAGGAGCTACGAAATGAGTAAACTTTGAACTCCGGGCAAGAAATATGAATAACTTGGAACCGAGAATTACTTCCTGATGAACAAACTCCAGAAGAAGGAATTAATCACCTGGATGAAACAAGAATAAGAATTATGTCATGCCTATCCTTCATCAATTTAAATTGATGAGAAGCAATGGATTTGGCATACTACTTATCTCGTAGAAAGGATTAAAAGAGATATAGCGCAAACTTGAGAAGAGACTTCAATGAACCGCCGGTAGGATTGGAAAGAACGAATGAATCTGTATGATAACGAAGGAAGAGAACTCTTGAACGAACCACCATAAGAATCTGAAAATCAAAGTAGCAAAGGCACAATTCACCGAGAAGAATTTGAAAATGAATGAAGATACTTGAGGGGATATAGATACAAGTGAACGAATATATGACGAGCTGATTACAGAATACTTGAATGATGCACCGGTAAGATTTGGAGAATGAGATCTGAAAGCTTGAGTGAATAATTCTGAGATGATGGGCTCCGGAGAATCAAACTGAAAAGACTCCTAAAATGCTCCGGATGGGTGAAAAGAATTCTCACAATCGAAAGCAATTATGAGAGGATGGCATCACGCTAGAACCATGAATCTTCAAGAGAACGGACAAGAATTAAGAGAACCTCTTCTTCGGTCTTCACATGCTGAGAATGATGATGAGAACCACCATGAATTGTTGAGACACTCCGGAATGACAATTTGAAAGGTTGAACCAACAATGAAAGAATTTGAAAGATCTTGGAGAAAGACATTTGACTGATGATAATTCATTCTTACATCAAACTTTGAAATGAATTTGGGAATAGCTCCGGGGAAATTAGGAGAGTCGGGTAAGATCCTGGAAAAAGACCTGTGGGTTAGGGCCTACTCAAAAGGAAACATCGTTGACCGATTTTAAAGAGAGATTGCACCGGTTGAATTAAATGACTTGAATGAGATAATAATCTCAAAATAGTTTGAACGGATTGATAATGGAGACACAAGTCTTCTGAGATATCTTCGGCACTTCGGATATGAATAGAGAGAGGTGAACGATTAAGAGAGTCTTGGATAAGAAATACACATGGGAAGATATGTGAAACAAAAGTAAGAGATATGATCAACTCCGAAGCTTGAATTGGATCCACCGGAGAAGAAAAGAGAACGAAGAATAATAAACTTGAAGCTCCCTTAGTATCTTCTTGAGAATCACCGGATAAGAACATTGATTGAAAAGAGTGAAGAGAGTTCACTTGAATACAAGGATACATGATTAAGAAATCTGAGTCCTTGAAGAAAAAGGGTGGGAGGGCGGGAAAACAAAGGCAACTTGTGACAGATGGAATGGATACCATTGAGAAAACTTAGAATTGATCTGGCGAATGTTGAAATGTTCGGATCCACTTGAAGAGAAGCACGCCGGTTGGAAAATAATTAACATGACAACCTCAATGATCAAGAAGGATTAGTATTCACATAGCAATATGAGAACACCGTTTAGGAAAGGTATGGATTCAACATTTTACTTCGAAGCAACTTGAATACCACAAATAAAACAAAATAAAAGATTTGGCTTGCAGAATAAGCCGGAACAAACATATGATAGAGATTTCGTCCGAAGTTTTCATGGTGGGGCCCACACGTGCTCGATTGTACAGCACCATCATGTACAAGGTAGTGCACATGACATACGAAGCGTCCCCGAACCAGCATAGCCAAGGGTTCTTTAAGACACAACGAGACCACTGTAAAAACGACCATGGATAGGCGGACCACTAGACGTCGAACCCCAATCTCATATCATGCATCTGTCCGAAAGAAAAAAAAAACTAGAGCTACTTGAATTCCCACCTATAAAACTCCCGAAACTTTCTGGTTATGGAATCTGGTGTTGGGGATACAGGGGAAGCAATATATATCTCACCCAAAACTAACAATACCTACATCCAAGTTGTATCCATCCGTCAACACATAACCAAGAAACCTTCGGAAATCGTGTACCTCAACCTTTGAAAAGCATCCGTTATACGAGCTATGGCAATACTGAAGGAAATATGCCCTAGAGGCAATAATAAAGTTATTATTTATTTCCTTATTTCATGATAAATATTTATTATTCATGCTAGAATTGTATTAACCGGAAACATAATACATGTGTGAATACATCGACAAACTGAGTGTCACTAGTATGCCTCTACTTGACTAGCTCATTAATCAAAGATGGTTATGTTTCCTAGCCATGGACAAAGAGTTGTCATTTGATTAACGAGATCACATCATTAGGTGAATCATGTGATTGACTTGACCCATTCCGTTAGCATAGCACCCGATCATTTAGTATATTGCTATTGCTTTCTTCATGACTTATACATGTTCCTATGACTATGAGATTATGCAACTCCCGTTTACCGGAGGAACACTTTGTGTGCTACCAAACGTCACAACGTAACTGGGTGATTATAAAGGTGCTCTACAGGTGCCTCCGAAGGTACATGTTGGGTTGGCGTATTTCGAGATTAGGATTTGTCACTCCGATTGTCGGAGAGGTATCTCTGGGGCCTCTCGGTAATACACATCACTTAAGCCTTGCAAGCATTGCAACTAATGAGTTAGTTGCGAGATGATGTATTATGGAACGAGTAAAGAGACTTTCCGGTAACGAGATTGAACTAGGTATTGAGATACCGACGATCGAATCTCGGGCAAGTAACATACCGATGACAAAGGGAACAACGTATGTTGTTATGCGGTCTGACCGATAAAGATCTTCGTAGAATATGTGGGAACCAATATGAGCATCCAGGTTCCGCTATTTTTTATTGACCGGAGACGTGTCTCGGTCATGTCTACATTGTTCTCGAACCCGTAGGGTCCGCACGCTTAAGGTTTCGATGACAGTTATATTATGAGTTTATGAGTTTTGATGTACCGAAGGAGTTCGGAGTCCCGGATGAGATCGGGGACATGACGAGGAGTCTCGAAATGGTCGAGACGTAAAGATTGATATATTGGACGACTATATTCGGAGTTCGGAAAGGTTCCGAGTGATTCGGGTATTTTTCGGAGTACCGGAGAGTTACGGGAATTCGCCGGGGAGTATATGGGCCTTATTGGGCCATACGGGAATAGAGGAGAGAGGCCAAAAGGAAGGAGGCCTGCGCCCCCCCTCTGGTCCGAATTGGACAAGGGGGGCAGCCCCCTTTTCCTTCTCCCTCTCCTCCTCTTTCCTTCTCTCCTACTCCAACAAGGAAAGGAGGAGTCCTACTCCCGGTGGGAGTAGGACTCCCCCCTTGGCGCGCCTCCTCCCTAGGCCGGCCGCCTCCCCCCTTGCTCCTTTATATACGGGGGCAGGGGGACACCCCATAGACACAACAACAATTGATCCTTTAGATCTCTTAGCCATGTGCGGTGCCCCCCTCCACGATAATCCACCTCGATAATATCGTAGCGGTGCTTAGGCGAAGCCCTGCATCGGTAGAACATCAAGATTGTCACCATGTCGTCGTGCTGACGGAACTCTCCCTCGACACTCGGCTAGATCGGAGTTCGTGGGACGTCATCGAGCTGAACGTGTGCTAGAACTCGGAGGTGCCGTAGTTTCGGTGCTTGATCGGTCGGGCCGTGAAGACGTACGACTACATCAACCGCGTTGCTCTAACGCTTCCGATTTCGGTCTTCGAGGGTACGTGGACAACACTCTCCCTTCTCATTGCTATTCATCACCATGATCTTGCGTGTGCGTAGGAAATTTTTGAAATTACTACGTTCCCCAACAGTGGCATCCGAGCCTGGTTTTATGCGTAGATGTCATATGCATGAGTAGAACACAAGTGAGTTGTGGGCGATATAAGTCATACTGCTTACCAGCATGTCATATTTTGGTTCAGCGGTATTGTGAGATGAAGCGGCCCGGACCGACATTACGCGTACGCTTACGCGAGACTGGTTTCACCGCCACGAGCACTAGTTGCTTAAAGGTGACCGGCGGGTGTCTGTCTCTCTCACTTTAGTTGAACCGAGTGTGGCTACGCCCGGTCCTTGCGAAGGTTAAAACAACACCAACTTAATAAACTATTGTTGTGGTTTTGATGCGTAGGTAAGAACGGTTCTTGCTCAGCCCGTAGCAGCCACGTAAAATTTGCAACAACAAAGTAGAGGACGTCTAACTTGTTTTTGCAGGGCATGTTGTGATGTGATATGGTCAAGACATGATGCTAAATTTTATTGTATGAGATGATCATGTTTTGTAACCGAGTTATCGGCAACTGGCAGGAGCCATATGGTTGTCGCTTTATTGTATGCAATGCAATCGCCATGTAATGCTTTACTTTAACACTAAGCGGTAGTGATAGTCGTAGAAGCATAAGATTGGCGAGACGACAACGATGCCACGATGGAGATCAAGGTGTCGCGCCGGTGACAATGGTGATCATGACGGTGCTTCGAAGATGGAGATCACAAGCACAAGATGATTATGGCCATATCATATCACTTATATTGATTGCATGTGATGTTTATCTTTTAAGCATCTTATCTTGCTTTGATTGACGGTAGCATTATAAGATGATCCCTCACTAAATTATCATAGTAAAAGTGTTCTCCCTGAGTATGCACCGTTGCGAAAGTTCTTCGTGCTGAGACACCACGTGATGATCGGGTGTGATAGGCTCTACATTCAAATACAACGGGTGCAAAACAGTTGCACATGCGGAATACTCAAGTTAAACTTGACGAGCCTAGCATATAACAGATATGGCCTCGGAACACGGAGACCGAAAGGTCGAGCGTGAATCATATAGTAGATATGATCAACATACTGATGTTCACCGTTGAAACTACTCCATCTCACATGATGATCGGACATGGTGTGATTGATATGGATCACGTAATCACTTAGAGGATTAGAGGGATGTCTATCTAAGTGGGAGTTCTTTAGTAATATGATTAATTGAACTATAATTTATCATGAACTTAGTCCTGGTAGTATTTTGCAAATTATGTTGTAGATCAATAGCTCACGTTGTTGCTTCCCTATGTTTTTATATGTGTTCCTAGAGAAAACTAAGTTGAAAGATGTTAGTAGCAATGATGCGGACTTGGTCCGTGATCTGAGGTTTATCCTCATTGCTGCACAGAAGAATTATGTCCTTGATGCACCGCTAGGTGACAGACCTATTGCAGGAGCAGATGCAGACGTTATGAACATTTGGCTAGCTCAATATGATGACTACTTGATAGTTTTGTGCACCATGCTTTATGGCTTAGAATCGGGACTTCAAAGACGTTTTGACCGTCATGGACCATATGAGATGTACTAGGAGTTGAAGTTAATATTTCAAGCAAATACCCGAGTAGAGAGATATGAAGTCTCCAACAAGTTCTATAGCTAAAAGATGGAGGAGAATCACTCAACTAGTGAGCATGTGCTCAGATTGTCTGGGTACTACAATCGCTTGAATCAAGTGGGAGTTAATCTTCCAGGTAAGATAGTGATTGACAGAATTCTCTAGTCACCACCACCAAGTTAGTAGAACTTTGTGATGAACTATAATATGCAAGGGATGATGAAAACAATTCCCAAGCTCTTCGCAATGCAAAAATCGGCGAAGGTAGAAATCAAAGAAAAACATCAAAGTGTTGATGGTGGACAAGATCACTAGTTTCAAGAAAAAGGGCAAAGGGGAGAAAGGGAACTTCAAGAAGAACAGCAAGCAAGTTGCTGCTCAAGTGAAGAAGCCCAAGTCTGGACCTAAGCCTAAGACTAAGTGATTCTACTGCAAAGGGACAGGTCACTGGAAGTGGAACTACCCCAAGTATTTGGCGGATAAGAAGGATGGCAAAGTGAACATAGGTATATTTGATATACATGTTATTAATGTGTACTTTACTAGTGTTTATAGCAACCCCTTGGTATTTGATACTGGTTCAGTTGCTAAGAGTAGTAACTCGAAATGGGAGTTGCAGAATAAACAGAAACTAGTTGAGGGTGAGGTGACGATGTGTGTTGGAAGTAGTTCCAAGATTGATATGATCATCATCGCACACTCCCTATACTTTTGGGATTAGTGTTGAACCTAAATAAGTGTTATTTGTTGTTTGCATTAAGCATGAATGTGATTTGATCATGTTTATTGCAATACGGTTATTCATGTAAGTTAGAGAATAATTGTTGTTCTGTTTACATGAATAAAACCTTCTATGGTCATACACCCAATGAAAATGGTTTGTTGGATCTCGATCATGTGATACACATATTCATAATATTGAAGCCAAAAGATGTAAAGTTAATAATGATAGTGCAACTTATTTGTGGCACTGCTGTTTAGGTCATATTGGTGTAAAGCGCATGAAGAAACTCCATGCTGATGCGCTTTTGGAATCACTTGATTATGAATCACTTGATGCTTGCGAACCATGCCTCATGGGCAAGATTACTAAGACTCCGTTCTCCGGAACAATGGAGCGAGCAACAGATTTGTTGGAAATAATACATACTGATGTATGAGATCCAATGAGTGTTGATGCTCGTGGCAAGTATCGTTATTTTCTGACCTTCACAGATGATTTGAGTAGATATGGGTATATCTACTTAATGAAACACAAGTATGAAACATTTGAAAAGTTCAAAGAATTTCAGAGTGAAGTGGAGAATCATCGTAACAAGAAAATAAAGTTTCTACGATCTGATCGTGGAGGAGAATATTTGAGTTACGAGTTTGGCCTTCATATAAAACAATGTGAAATAGTTTCACAACTCACGCCACATGGAACACCACAACGTAATGGTGTGTCCAAATGTCATAACCGCACTTTATTGGATATGGTGCGATCTATGATGTATTTTACCGATTTACCACTATCGTTTTGGGGTTATGGATTAGAAACAATTGCATTCACTTTAAATAGGGCACCATCAAAATCCGTTTGGGACGACGCCTTATGAACTGTGGTTTGGCAAGAAACCAAAGTTGTCATTTCTTAAAGTTTGGGACTGCGATGCTTATGTGAAAAAGTTTCAACCTGATAAGCTCGAACCCAAATCGGAGAAGTGCGTCTTCATAGAATACCCAAAGGAAACTAATGGGTACACCTTCTATCGCAGATCCGAAAGCAAGATGTTCATTGCTAAGATGGATCCTTTCTAGAGAAGGAGTTTCTCTCGAAAGAAGTGAGTGGGAGAAAAGTAGAACTTGATAAGGTAATAGTACCTTCTCCTGAATTGGAAAATAGTTCATCGCTGAAATCAGTTCTAGTGATTCCTACACCAATTAGTGACAAACCTAATGATGATGATCATGAAACTTCAGATCAAGTTATTACAGAACCTCGTAGGTCTTCCAGAGTATGGTCCGCACCAGAGTGGTACGGTAATCCTGTTCTGGAAGTCATGTTACTAGACCATGATGAACCTACGAACTATGAGGAAGCGATGATGAGCCCAGATTCCGCGAAATGGCTGGAGGCCATGAAATCTGAGATAGGATCCATGTATAAGAACAAAGTGTGGACTTTGGTGGACTTGCCCGATGATCGGCAATCCGTAGAAAATAAATGGATATTCAAGAGGAAGACGGACGTTGATAGTAGTGTTACTATCTACAAAGCTCGAATTGTCGCAAAAGGTTTTCGACAAGTTCAAGGTGTTGAATATGATGAGATTTTCTCACTCGTAACGATGCTTAAGTCTGTCCGAATCATGTTAGCAATTGCCACATTTTATGAAATCTGGCAAATGGATATCAAAACTGTGTTCCTGAATGGATTTCTGGAAGAAGAGTTGTATATGATGCAACCAGAAGGTTTTGTCAATCCGAAAGGTGCTAACAAAATGTGCAAGCTCCAAAGATCCATCGATGGACTGGTGCAAGCATCTAGGAGTTGGAATATACTCTTTGATGAGTTGATCAAAGCATATAGTTTTATACAGACTTTTGGAAAGGCCTGTATTTACAAGAAAGTGAGTGGGAGCACTACAGCCTTTCTGATAAGTATATGTGAATGACATATTGTTGATCGGAAATGATGTAGAATTTTCTGGAAAGCATAAAGAAGTGTTTGAAAGGAGTTTTTCAAAGAAAGACCTCGGTAAAGTTGCTTACACATTGAGCATCAAGATCTATATAGATAGATCAAGACGCTTGATAAGATTTTTTAATGAGTACATACCTTGATAAGATTTTGAACTAGTTCAAAATGGAACAGCCAAAGAAGGTGTTCTTGCCTGTGTTGCAAGGTGTGAAGTTGAGTAAGACTCAAAACCCGACCATGGCAGAAAATAGAAAGAGAATGAAAAATCATTCCCTATGCCTCGGGCATAGGTTCTATAAAGTATGTTATGATGTGTACCAGACCTATTGTATACCTTGCTCTAAGTTTGGCAAAGGAATACAATTTTGATCTAAGAGCAGATCACTAGACAGCGGTCAAGAATATCCTTGGTGAGGACTAAGGAGATGTTTTTCGATTATGGAGGTGATAAAAAGAGCCCATCGTAAAGAGTTACATCGGTGCAAGCTTTTACACCGATCCATATGACTCTAAGTCTCAATCTGGATACATATTGAAAGTGGGAGCAATTAGCTAGAGTAGATCCGTGCAGAGCATTGTAGACATAGAATATTTGCAAAATACATACGGCTCTGAATATAATAGACCCGTTGACTAAACTTCTCTCACGAGCAAAACATGATCATACCTTAGTACTCTTTGGGTGTTAATCACATAGCAATGTGAACTAGATTATTGACTCTAGTAAACCCTTTGGGTGTTGGTCACATGACGATGTGAACTATGGGTGTTAATCACATACAGATATGAATATTGGTGTTGAATCACATGATGATGTGAACTAGATTATTGACTCTAGTGCAAGTGGGAGACTGAAGGAAATATGCCCTAGAGGCAATAATAAAGTTATTATTTATTTCCTTATTTCATGAAAAATGTTTATTATTCATGTTAGAATTGTATTAACCGGCAACATAATACATGTGTGAATACATAGACAAACTGAGTGTCACTAGTATGCCTCTACTTGACTAGCTCATTAATCAAAGATGGTTATGTTTCCTAGCCATGGACAAAGAGTTGTCATTTGATTAACGAGATCACATCATTAGGTGAATGATGTGATTGACTTGACCCATTCTGTTAGCATAGCACCCGATTGTTTAGTATATTGTTGTTGCTTTCTTCATGACTTATACATGTTCCTATGACTATGAGATTATGCAACTCCCGTTTACCGGAGGAACACTTTGTGTGCTACCAAACGTCACAACGTAACTGGGTGATTATAAAGGTACTCTATAGGTGTCTCCGAAGGTACATGTTGGGTTGGCGTATTTCGAGATTAGGATTTGTCACTCTGATTGTCGGAGAGGTATCTCTGGGGCCTCTCGGTAATACACATCACTTAAGCCTTGCAAGCATTGCAACTAATGAGTTAGTTGCGGGATGATGTATTACGGAACGAGTAAAGAGACTTGCCGGTAACGAGATTGAACTAGGTATTGAGATACCGACGATCGAATCTCGGGCAAGTAACATACCGATGACAAAGGGAACAACGTATGTTGTTATGCGGTCTGACCGATAAAGATCTTCGTAGAATATGTGGGAACCAATATGAGCATCCAGGTTCCGCTATTTGTTATTGACCGGAGACGTGTCTCGGTCATGTCTACATTGTTCTCGAACCCGTAGGGTCCGCACGCTTAAGGTTTCGATGACAGTTATATTATGAGTTTATGACTTTTGATGTACCGAAGGAGTTCGGAGTCCCGGATGAGATCGGGGACATGACGAGGAGTCTCGAAATGGTCGAGATGTAAAGATCGATATATTGGACGACTATATTCGGAGTTCGGAAAGGTTCCGAGTGATTCGGGTATTTTTCAGAGTACCGGAGAGTTACGGGAATTCGCCGTGGAGTATATGGGCCTTATTGGGCCATACGGGAATAGAGGAGAGAGCCAAAAGGAAGGAGGCCTGCGCCCCCCTCTGGTCCGAATTGGACAAGGGGTGCAGCCCCCTTTTCCTTCTCCCTCTCCTCCTCTTTCCTTCTCTCCTACTCCAACAAGGAAAGAAGGAGTCCTACTCCGGGTGGGAGTAGGACTCCCCCCTTGGCGCGCCTCCTCCCTAGGTCGGCCGCCTCCCCCTTGCTCCTTTATATACGGGGGCAGGGGGCACCCCATAGACACAACAACAATTGATCCTTTGGATCTCTTAGCCGTGTGCGGTGTCCCCCTCCACGATAATCCACCTCGATAATATTGTAGCGGTGCTTAGGCGAAACCCTGCGTCGGTAGAACATCAAGATTGTCACCATGCCGTCGTGCTGACGGAACTCTCCCTCGACACTCGTCTGGATCGGAGTTTCAGGGACGTCATCGAGCTGAACGTGTGCTAGAACTCGGAGGTGTCGTAGTTTCGGTGCTTGATCGGTCGGGCCGTGAAGACGTACGACTACATCAACTGCGTTGCTCTAACGCTTCCCCTTTCGGTCTACGAGGGTACGTGGACAACACTCTCCCTTCTCGTTGCTATGCATCACCATGATCTTGCGTGTGCGTAGGAAATTTTTGAAATTACTATGTTCCCCAACAAATACTCCCGAACTCCCGCCCCAGTACTGGGTGGCATCGAGGTTATCTCACCAAAAACTGCATAAAAGAGATTTTCGATGTCGGCAAAACTCAAGTATTCCAGAACTGCAATGATAAAATTATGACGACAACACCTCGGAGCTCAACTCCCCGGGACACTGCCATAACCCCTAAATGCCAGGAGGCACCAAGAACAATGTTCTCGTCATAAGAATATCGGAACGATTCCAAGATACCCGCGTGGTCCTAAATTTTTTTAGTGAAATTTGAGGAGAGGAAAGACAAAACATCTACGTCAGGAGACCTCACCAGAGCGACGAAGGGACTGAGGAGTAAAAAGAATCCCACTCTCCGATATATATAATCCTAAGACTCAAAAGATTTTTGTTCTAGACTCAATAACGTCAGCGATTCGATCAAGCAGGGGGCTCCTAAGCCGGGGATGGCTCTGATTACCAACTTGTAACACCCACGATGCGGCTATATCTCCCACGTGTCGAAGCATGACTTAGAGGCATAGCCGCATTATGGTTTTGTCGAAAGAAGGGTCATCTTCACACAATCCCATGTAATGAACAAGAATGGGATAAAGAGTTGGCTTACAATCGCCATTTCACACAATGAACATATAATTCAAACATCATTCAGAGTACACACATGGTCCGACTATGGATGAAGCCAAAAGAAAAGAAGATAACCCAATTGCTAGATCCCCGATCGTCCCAACTGGGCTCCACTACTGATCATCAAGAAACAAAACATAGTAACGACCAAGGTCTTCATCGAACTCCCATCTGAGGTCGGTTGCATCACTTGCACTGGTATCATCGGCACCTGTGATAGAGGCGGGGTGTCCCGATCTTTCGATGAGATGATAACTATCGATTTGGTGGAGACGACTTTGACGATCCGACTACAAACGTGCACGACGTTGCGCCTTAGCAATCGCTAAACCAATCTCCTGAGGTTACTGATGATGCCAGAAGCACGGTCAGCCTGACCACGAAGGTCTATTCCTGCAAGCAATCGAAGAACGAGCAAGAATATGATAAAGCAATCTGAATATTGCAAATATATATGAGGTATTGATAATGGTGGGGATCCGTAAGCGGTCTTGGTCTGGTCGTTGGACACAAACGAAGTACACGAAGTTGCAATGGCTAACTTTTAACTAAACAAATCCCAAGGAAAAGCTACTAGATGGATCTACTTATATAGGAGCAAGGGGTGGCGGCCAAGGAGGTGGGAGGACGTCCCAAGGCAGCCTAAAACTAAATCTCGGTCGTACAAGGCCAATGGGCCCAAGTGGAGGTGATGTAACACCTTTGGACTTGTAGTTTGACTCGGATTCTGCTGCAGCATCAGATTGTTTCGTCCACAACTCAACGCTCCGGACGAATTTGAAGGTGATTCCAATTGGGTTGGAAAGTGCACGAAATCTAGTTTCCAACAAAAAAAGAATCACCCAATTCGGAGTCCGTATGAAAAACTTGTGTGCGTTTTGAGTCAGGTATGTCTGTGCAGTCCGAATCTGAATCCAGAACGTGAGAGACTTGGACTCTATCTTCTCTTGGGCCAAAAGTGACGTGAGAGAACTTTTTGGACAGCAAATAAACATCTCTTTCTTCCTTATCTTCATATGTGGATTGTACAAATGTCCCATACACCTGCAATTAGACAAAACACAAAAGTGTGTGAAGTATTTTTGTTCTGGATAACACAAATAGATTATTGAATAGTTTGCACTAGAAATCACCTGACAAATACGCATATATGCAATATTTTTGGTCATATCCAAGGTAGTCATGTCCTCATCATCCTCCCCTTCTTGAAAATAAAGCCGTCCTCGGCGTTGCTTAATCTGAAATGTGGCTAACAAAAGAGACAAGGTGTACATGTTGTATATGTATATGTCATCCATTTTTACTTCCCTTGATTTTTGCATATATGACACATGAATAGATGAGTAACTTGCATAGTTCATAAAATCTAAAGCCAAAAAAATAGCACAAGAAGTAGAAGGCATGAAAATATTGCAACTCAGTTTGCACATATAAGTGAAGCTCTTATTCATTTCAAAAGATTGACAATGTTCATCATTAAACCATCCCAACATTGGTGAATAAACCTTACTTGCATCAAATTTACATGCTACAACATGCTTAAATAAGCAAACATGCAATAAGTCATTCAACACAGAATCATCACCAAGATTAGAGGTCATATCAAAAGGATTAAACATCGGTTCTTTTGCATCAATAGTTAATTCAATGGGTGCACTCAAAATTGTTGGTATTTCAGTTGTTTGATCACATGGCAAAGTCAAATTATCAACGTAGTCCTCTAAAATAGGTGGTGTGATCAAAGTAGTGGGTAGCTCATCAGATGGTGCATTCAAATTGACAAGGCATTCATCATTCTCATGTAGAGATGGAAGATCAGTACCTTTGTCATTACCTCTTATGATCAACTCAGATGATGTAGCCACTCTCGGGGGCGATGTGTCACATGGTGGAGGTGATGTAGTCCTGACAACAACGGATGTGGTTGTCATAGTATGCCTAGTAGTTGAAGGAACAATCATATCAACTCTTGGAATGTGCACCGTGCGCTTGTTCTCCTCGTGGCCAACACGTCGTTTTATTTCCTGTTCAGCTTTGCAAGCAAGATGAAACAAATGGTCCATAGGATAACACTCTTCATGAATTAGTATCTCTTGAATATCACGGTTTAATCCTCCCCAAAATCTATCCAGAAAATCATCTTCACTTTCTTCTAAAGAGGAATGCAACAAGGTAGTTTGTAAATCATCATAATATTTTGTTACAGTTTCACTACCTTGTTTTAAGTGTTGCAACTTCTTAATCATGTCACGAGTATAATAAGCAGGGACAAAAGTATGTCGCATGGCAAGTTTCAAATCATCCCAAGTAGTAGGTATATAATCAGGGTGTAACCGACAATATTCACTCCACCAAACCAAAGCATAACCAGTGAAAGAACCAACCGCAACCTTAACCTTTTTATGTTCATCGAAATTATGGGAAGCAAATATATTTTTTATGTCGAACTCCCATTCAATATATAAAGCAGGTTTAAAACGGCCATTAAATGGTGGTATAGATACATTAACCTAATTATGTGCATTTGGATGTTTGTGCACCTCTCGTGACGGTTGTGGTATTTGCAAAGGTGGTGGCACGTCTCCCGCGATCGACAAAGCCCATGAATTGACTCTGGATCCTGTCATGATTAGTAGAACAAGAAACAAAACCCAAAAATAATGTTCCTATAACTACTAGGATGTGGTGGTAAAACGCTCACAGTAAAGCAAATATCAATGTCTTACAAGTTCTTACCATGCAGCAGGCGGTGATCGGCAACCAGCGGTGTCAAGTAACTCCGAATATTGAGTAAAGCGATTGCCAGGGGAGCGTACGTATACACGGTGTAGAAATATGTGGAGCTGGGTTGGCTATATATGGTAGCAAAAGATTAGCAATAATCAATTCAAAGATGCAATGTTGAATAAACGCTCAACGACGGTACTGTGCTGGTCCTAGGCTAGACCGGACTAGAGACGCGAGCCTAGAACACTAATGAGGTCACGTCGTAGCACAACTAGCATCAATGAAGGATACTAAGTAGCTCTGGACAGCAGGATATAAGTGAAGATCACAACGGCAGTAAAGATAATGAGGTGAAACAACAGCCAAGCAGGATATATCAACAACTTTGTCTCCAACTTTCCTCTGAAAAAGTTTGTGCCGATTTTTTTGTTTTTTTTTCTTCTTTTTTTTTCCACACACTTTTTTTTTCTTTCTCTCCTTTTTTTCTCTCTGACTTTTTTTTCTCCTTTTTTTCTCGTTTTTCTCTCTTTTTTTCTCCCTGTTTCCAAAACAAACTAGATAAGATGCAGATTGGATCAAGTGAAGATGTGAACGATCTCAACTATTATTATGACAATGAATGGTGGGTAGCACGTGGTGGAAATTGATGGATGGGTGGTGGACAGCGGAAGAGATAATGATGCAGCGGTGGCGTGACTAATGTGAACAGAACTCGAAACTCTAAACGAACTAGACACTAAGACCAGCAACTCGACACGACGATGCAACCGATAATTCAACTATGCAAGCAATGAAAAGAAAATTGCAAAGGCTCAGACTGGCTTGGACCAAGGATGAATAGATCTAACTCTTTTTTGTGGCTTTTTCTTGGACAATAGGTAAGAAAATAAATCTAATCTAGGAAAACTGGAAATTCTCACCGAGCAACCTGAAAACTGATACCACTTGATAGAGGCGGGGTGTGCCGATCTTTCGATGAGATGATAACTATCGATTTGGTGGAGACGACTTTGACGATCCGACTACAAACGTGCACGACGTTGCGCCTTAGCAATCGCTAAACCAATCTCCTGAGGTTACTGATGATGCCAGAAGCACGGTCAGCCTGACCACGAAGGTCTATTCCTGCAAGCAATCGAAGAACGAGCAAGAATATGATAAAGCAATCTGAATATTGCAAATATATATGAGGTATTGATAATGGTGGGGATCCGTAAGCGGTCTTGGTCTGGTCGTTGGACACAAACGAAGTACACGAAGTTGCAATGGCTAACTTTTAACTAAACAAATCCCAAGGAAAAGCTACTAGATGGATCTACTTATATAGGAGCAAGGGGTGGCGGCCAAGGAGGTGGGAGGACGTCCCAAGGCAGCCTAAAACTAAATCTAGGTCGTACAAGGCCAATGGGCCCAAGTGAAGGTGATGTAACACCTTTGGACTTGTAGTTTGACTCGGATTCTGCTGCAGCATCAGATTGTTTCGTCCACAACTCAACGCTCCGGACGAATTTGAAGGTGATTCCACTTGGGTTGGAAAGTGCACGAAATCTAGTTTCCAACAAAAAAAGAATCACCCAATTCGGAGTCCGTATGAAAAACTTGTGTGCGTTTTGAGTCAGGTATGTCTGTGCAGTCCGAATCTGAATCCAGAACGTGAGAGACTTGGACTCTATCTTCTCTTGGGCCAAAAGTGACGTGAGAGAACTTTTTGGACAGCAAATAAACATCTCTTTCTTCCTTATCTTCATATGTGGATTGTACAAATGTCCCATACACCTGCAATTAGACAAAACACAAAAGTGTGTGAAGTATTTTTGTTCTGGATAACATAAATAGATTATTGAATAATTTGCACTAGAAATCACCTGACAAATATGCATATATGCAATATTTTTGGTCATATCCAAGGTAGTCATGTCCTCATCAACCTGCAACTGTTGTGATAGTATCGGTGGGTCACGAGGACTCAGCAATCCCATTACCATGGGTATCAAGACTAGCAAAGCTTAATGGGAAAGGAATGGGTAAAGTGGTGAGGTTGCAGCAGCGACTAAGCATATATGGTGGCTAACATACGCAAATAAGAGCGAGAAGAGAAGCAACGGAACGGTCGTGAAGCTAGCAATGATCAAAAAGTGATCCTGAACTCCTACTTACGTCAAACATAACCCAAAACCGTGTTCACTTCCCGGACTCCGCCGAAAAGAGACCATCACGGCTACACATGTAGTTGATGCGTTTTAATTCAGATCTGGTGTCAAGTTCTCTACAACCGGACATTAACAAATTCCCATCTGCCATGTAACCACGGGCACGGCTTTTGAAAGTTTATACCCTGCAGGGGTGTCCCAACTTAGCCCATCATAAGCTCTCACGGTCAACGAAGGATATTCCTTCTCCCAGGAAGACCCGATCAGACTCGGAATCCCGGTTACAAGAAATTTCGACAATGGTAAAACAAGACCAGCAAGACCACCCGACTGTGCCGACAAATCCCGATAGGAGCTGCACATATCTCGTTCTCAGGGCACACCGGATGAGCAGTCTGTACAACTAAAACCAGACTTCGAGTTTCCCCGAGGTAGCGCTGCAAAGGGCTCTAGTTTGGACCAGCACTCAGAGGAGCAGTGGCCCGGGGGGTAAATAAAGATGACCCTTGAGTCTGCAGAACCCAAGGGAAAAAGGCTTAGGTGGCAAATGTTAAAACCAATGTTTGGCCTTGCTGGAGGAGTTTTATTCAAAGCGAACTGCCAACGGGGTCCCATAAATCACCCAACCGTGTAAGGAACGCAAAATCAAGGAACATAACACCAGTATGACGGAAACTAGGGCAGCAAGAGTGGAACAAAACACCAGGCATAAGGCCAAGTCTTCCACCCTTTACCAAGTATATAGATGCATTAATTAAATAAGAGATATTGTGATATCCCAACATAATCCTGTCCATCATGGAGCAATCTTCAACTTCACCTACAGCTAACAATGCTATAAGAGGGGCTGAGCAAAAGCGGTAACATGGCCAAGCAATGGTTTGCTAGGAAGGGTGAAAAAGGTTAGAGGCTGACATGGCAATTTGGGAGGCTTGAAGAACAAGTGATAGGTAGCACAGCATAGCGACAGAACGAATCAACTACCATACCAATGATAGAAGTGATATCCAGGGTAGCGGTCATCTTGCCTGAAATCCCGCAAGGAAGAAGAACGAGTCCAGGAAGAAGACAAACTGACGTAGTCGAACGAATCCTCACAACTCCGAAACAAAACCGAAGCTAACGAGAGAAGCAAACCAGAATGAAGCAAACAACATGGTAAACACACAAGCATAAACATGTCATGATGCACAATCAAGTGTGATGCACGTCTGGTTTAAAGAGGCATGGCATGGCAAAGTGCAACAAACAATACTACAAGTTAAGTGGAGCTCAATATGCAACGAGTTGCATATTGACAAAACACCACATTGACATATTTAGTTTAATCTCGTTTAAGCTACCAAACAATATTAAATGTTGTTAAACATGACAAGAGGTGAAGCATAATTAAACTACCTATCTAGGCAAGTTTAAATGAGGCCGGAACAACAAACAACAATTCCGAAAAATCCCCATATGTCATTTAGAAATTTTAAAGCAAGCAACAATTTTAAACATTTTAAATGTTGTTATCATGATGCGAATGACATATGCAAATCTTATGCAATATTATGAAAATGTTGACATGAGCATGTTATGAAGCATTTGGTCACCATGGCAGAACAAAACGGGTGCCACGGCAATGAATCCGAAAATGATGCCACGGTAACATATCGGTTCCGGTAGCTCATGGGGATACCGGTGCAAAAGGAAGTGAGCATGAGCGAGTCATGCAAGATGGTGGGGTGCTCCCGGTTACCGGGTTCCCACGGATCGACGGCATGCCAAACGAGGAGGAACATGCACGAAACAAACAGGCACGATGCAAACATACGGTTCATCTTATACAACATGCATTCGTTCGCGGGCATCGTCTCGGCGTTATACCTTCGAAGCGAGCATTTTCGGGGCGGAACGAGTTCGGTGCAATGAAGGGGTAGTAGACGTTCTCGCAACGGTCGTAGTGGAAGTAGTTGTACACGTTTGTTTCAAAGAGGCACTTGACGAATCCAACATCTTCGGGGCGACGGTAGTGGAAGTAGTGGAAGTAGTGGTACACGTCTCGAAGAGGGACTTGACGCATCCAATGTCTCCAGGGTTATCGTGGTACTTGCGGTCTCGGTGACGGTAGTTGTTCACAGGTCGTAGACGTTCCAAGGTACTTGACGCATCAGCATGTGTAGTCATACATGGTGTCCGCAGCAACATGTCCATGATGGCCAAACAAACCAAATAGCGACCGAAGGCAGCAGGGTGCGAGGCAAAGCTTGAGCGGTGGGAATGCCATGGGCGTGCAATAGAGCAAAGGGGGCGCTGGGGCTCATGGGCGGCATGGACGGGCAGAAAGCGCTCGGGATCGAGCTCCTCTCGATCCATAGCATGGATGCGGCCGCGGGATGAAGGTGGAGGCCCAGCGAGGTCGGCGGCTTAGGCCTCCATGGGGCGGCGAAGGACGAAGTGGCCGGCATCGGCCTTGGCGCGAAGCAGGGGAGGCGAAGCTCCTGCTCGGGGAGAAGCTGCGAGGGGAACCGTGTGGACGAAGACGAGACGCGGATCTGGGCGGCGGGAGCCCATCTCCGACGATGGTGGCGGTGCTAGAGCAAGAACGAACGCAGGGGGAGGCAGAGAAGCTCACGTCCATGGCTTCGCAGGGGACTTGGCGCGGCGACGGCGAACTGGGGTCACCAAGATTCGAAGCAACGGAGTCGAACTCAACCCGATCCAGTCAAAACGAGGCGCCTGGCTCGCCCTTGATGCAGAGGAGGGGCTGAGCAGAGGAGGAGGCGAACGGGCGTGGGGAAGGCAGCAAGGCGGTCGGAGGGGTCTCGCTCCTCTCTCTTTCTCTGCGGATGGGGGCACGAGCGAGGGAGAGGGAGAGATCGAGAGGAGGGAGTGGCGGCGCAAGGGAGGAGAGCAGGGTGCGGGCTAGGGTTAGAGCTGGTGGGGGCGCCGACTGGGCTGGTGGAATGGTCCGGTCTGGTTGGTCAGGCCCAAGAGGCCGGCTGGGCTGGCTCCTCTCTCCTCTCTTCTCTTAATACAGAGAAAAAGAAAGGAAAGGGAAGAAAAGAAAAGGTTAGAGAAAGAGTTTGGGCATGGGGATTATTTTCCCGGACTCACAAAAATGAGCTTGACCCAAGAAAAATGGAGTGGGCAAGATTGCTAGAATTAAATTCAAAGTCAATTTAATTTAATTCAAATGGTTTGAACAAGGACTAGGATTTAGAAGTGTCCAAAAATGTTGAGAATTTTGGTGGGGCTCCGATAAACAGAGAAAGAATTATTGACAAGGTTTTGAGGTCAACTCGGAGCAGAAAAGGCATGGGATTTATTTTGCACGTGTGTTATGGTGATTCCCAAAGAATGGAATACTTTGTTATAGCTCCCTAATATTGGAGGATATGTTATAAAGAGAAGTCACCCTTCCCTCGATTTAAATGGATCAAAGATCCATACAGCTTATTAAAAGAGTTATAAAATTAATGATATGATGGCATGATGACATGATGCAATGAAAATGATGCTAAGAAGAATGCAACAAACAAATACATCGCATGGCGAAACTCGGAATAGCTGGAAGTCTTCTGGAGCGTCGGTCTTGGGGCGTTACAGTCAATGTCAGGGTCAATTTGATTTTTGCCTTGCTACGATGTGGTAGTTGTAGCTGCTGCTTTACTGTCCGTAAGATGTCCCTGGATGAGCGTTTTGGAACCTTTATGTGCATCTATCATGAGTCTGCATTTTGCATCCAATCACCCATTGGGTGTTTTGACTTAGTGTTGAATAGCTCTTCCATTTGAGTCGACCAAGTTGAGTCGAGTGTATCTCTGAACCAACGCGAAGTGCACCCACTAGGTGTAGTCCCCGAGACCGCCGTCGGATGTTTGATGCGGCAGGGTCTCTATCGAATGTCACTTCATTGTTCTTTCACTCGATTGAATAGCTTGATCCGAGTGGAATCTAGACCAGTGGGGGCATGCAGAGTACACCCACTTGTTGTAGTCCCCGAGACCGCGGTCGACTGCTGGCAGTCGGTTGGGGTCTGAGAATGTCTCTCTTTCTTTTTGCATACTCATGCTGGGCAGACCATGCTGAGTGGAAAAACGGACTAGTGGGGGCACGCCAAGTGCACCCACTGGGTGTTGTCCCCAAGACTACTGTTGAATGTTTGATTCGGCGATAGTCTTAGAGCAATTTTCGCTGTGATTGACCTTCGTTTCTGTCGACTGACATATCTTATTTGCTGAACGCAGAAATCTTGTGATCTTGGAGCCCAATTTGCTGAATTGGAGAGGAAGCAGATCAGCCTCAACCTCGACCTGGAGCTGGCCAAGAATAAACTCCAGAAGGCCCAGGAAGAAGCAGCTACCATGGGAGGTAATAATTCGTCGACTGTCCAGCTTATGACTTTTTTCCTTTAAGTCTCTTGAACCGAGTGAATCCACTCAAACAGATGTGTGTAGTGAAAACCGTCAACTCCAAGCTCGTCTGAAGAATGTTATTTCTTTAGAGAAAATGAAGCAGGCTCTGGAGAAGAAGGATCAAGACCTTGCTGCAGCACAAAAGGAGGCACGAGAGAAAACAACACTTGCTGATAAGAAGCTGGCCTCAGTCAATAAGTTGGAAGAGGAGAACTCCAAGCTGAAGACCGCTATTACTGAAGCCAACAAGGAGGTTGCAAGGCTGAAGAAGGACAAGGATACCTTGACTGACAAGGTTGGAAATCTCACGACGAAGAAGGCCAAACTGGAGGGTTATCTGGGACGGCTTGCTGAGAAACTGGTCCTGAAGCTTGAAGGTACTTCCTCTCATCCGACTGATTTACCATTATCGACTTATTATTTAACTGTCGACTCACTGCTTTTCC
Organism: Triticum dicoccoides; assembly: GCF_002162155.2. Lineage (NCBI taxonomy): Eukaryota > Viridiplantae > Streptophyta > Magnoliopsida > Poales > Poaceae > Triticum > Triticum dicoccoides. The sequence goes on from NC_041385.1 coordinate 612,670,367, forward strand.
GACTATGCAGAACTCTGTCAAGAATTTGAAGCAGAGACTGGGCAGGTCAAGATAGGTCTTGACCCCATAAACTCTCCTGTCCAAGATGACATTGTGATGAACGTGCTACATTGGAGTCTCGTCTCAACAGTGCTGTGGATTATCTTGCTCGTCTGAAGGTGGCGATGTCGCAGATTGACACTGAACTCTGGCGTCGAGCAGAACTCCAGAATGATCTCGAGTCTCTAATGACTCGACTGAATGAAATCCCCGGTCGAGCGCAAGAGTGGAAGAAGTCGTCTGCTCGCTGTGGCGCCGATGTTGCTCTATCGTTGGTCCGAGTCCACTGCAAGGATGTCAGAGAAGACAAGCTGGCAGCTCTCAAGGTTGCCAACACCAAGAAGCTCAACTTCCAATCCTTCATGGACACCTTCATCGACGCGCTACTTGTATCGCAAACAACATTGACTTTGACAGCTTTGTCGAGCCAGCAAGTCCTCCTCCCGTCGAGTGAACAAAAATTATGCCCCACCTTTATTTGCCTCGGAATGCCAAGTGGTTTTGTAACCGTTAAAATCTTCCAGGCCTGATGCCTGAGTACTTCTGCCCACTGTGGTTCTGAACTTTTGCAAGATTTATCTAAACTTGGTTTTCTACGAATATGATGGCTTTGCCTTTATTGCTTCGTCGAGTGGCTCTGACGATGTGATCGATCGACACCTCGTCGTCCATGCGGACCGGGATGGAGCGTACATTGTACTTGTGACGCAGCTCTGTCGATGTGTTCAGTCGACATCTTTTCATCCTTGCAGATCGAGATGGAGTGTATGTTGTACTTGTGACGCAGCTCTGACGATGTGTTTAGTCAACACCTCATCGTCCTTGCGGATCGGGATGGAGCGTATGTTGTACTTGTGGCGTAGCTCAGAGGATCTTTTTGACTTAGGCGAGTACGGGGTCGCACCTAAGCCCCCGAGTGGGAGGGTTGCTCTCCACTCAGAGTGTTTTTTAACTTAGGCGAGTACAAGGTCGCACCTAAGCCCCCAAGTGGGAGGATTGCTCTCCACTCGGAGTGTTTTTCAACTTAGGCGAGTACGGGGTCGCAGCTAAGCCCCCTAGTGGGAGGATTGCTCTCCACTCAGAGTGTTTTTTAACTTAGGTGAGTACGGGGTCGCAGCTAAGCCCCCGAGTGAGAGGATTGCTCTCCACTCGGAGTGTTTTTTAACTT
>NC_041385.1:612672035-612707787 GCF_002162155.2 Triticum dicoccoides
TTTTTTAACTTAGGCGAGTACGGGGTCGCAGCTAAGCCCCCGAATGGGGGGATTGCTCTCCACTTGGAGTGTTTTTTAACTTAGGCAGGTACAGGGTCGCAGCTAAGCTCCCGAGTGGGAGGATTGCTCTCCACTCGGAGTGTTTTTTAACTTAGGCGAGTACAGGGTCGCTGCTAAGCCCCCGAGTGGGAGGATTGCTCTCCACTCGGAGTGTTTTTTTAACTTAGGCAAGTACGGGGTCACAGATAAGCCCCCAAGTGGGAGGATTGCTCTCCCCTCGGAGTGTTTCTAACTTAGGCGAGTATGGGGTCGCAGCTAAGCCCCGAGTGGGAGGATTGCTCTCCACTTGGAGTGTTTTTTAACTTAGGCAAATCAGGTTCATGGCTAAGCCACCCACTAGGGGATTCAGACACAAATAATTACGGGAAATCAATCATTAAGATACTTCAAAATTCTTGTCTTTGGTAAGCAAACTTAAGGACTCTTATTACAACTCGTCGATCCGAGCGGTTTAGGTATAGAAAGGGCGAAGCAGCTCTGCATTCCACACGCGTGGCTCGTCCATTTTCTTGGCTACGTTGTAGATGTGGTACGCTCTGTTGTGAAGCACCTTGGTGATGATGAAGGGACCTTCTCAGGCCAGAGCGAGCTTGTGAGGTCGTTTCTGATCCTCTCGGAGCACAAGGTCTCCTTCCTGGAACGCTCGACCTCTGACATTACGGGCATGGAATCGACGCAGATCTTGTTGATAGATGGTCGACCGGATCAGAGCCATCTCATGTTCCTCTTCCAGGAGATCAACTGCGTCTTGGCGTGCCTGTTCTTCTTCATCCTGTGAGAAGAGTTCCACTCGGGGAGCATTGTGTAGCAAGTCACTCGGAAGCACATCGCCATACACTAAGAAGAAAGGGGTTCAGTCAGTCGACCGGTTCGGCGTCATTCTTAGCCCCCATAGGACGGATGGTAACTCAGTCACCCAAGCTCTGGCAGCGTGCTTGAGGTCGCGCATCAGTCGGGGTTTCAACCCTTCAAGGATCAAACCATTCGCCCTTTCTGCTTGCCCATTCGACTGCGGGTGTGTAACAGACGCGTAGTCGACCCGAGTGCCTTGGGAAGAACATAACACCTTAAACTCATCGGAATCAAAATTGGAGCCGTTATCTATGATAATGCTGTGAGGGACTCCATATCTAAATATCAACTCCCTGATGAAACTGACGGCAGCGCTTGAGTCAAGGTTTTTGATAGGCTTGGCTTCGATCCATTTGGTGAACTTGTCGAATGCCACGAGCAAATGAGTGAAACCACTTCTGCTAGTCTTGAAGGGTCCAACCATATCCAACCCCTGGACTGCAAACGGCCAGACGAGTGGAATAGTCTTCAAGGCAGACGCAGGCTTATGAGACATGTTGGAGTAGAACTGACAACTTGCGCACTTGTCGACTATATCCTTTGCCATCTCATTCGCACGAGGCCAATAGAATCCTGCTAGGTATGCTTTGACCATGATGGTCCGAGAGGACGCATGGTTATCACAGGTCCCCGAGTGGATATCGTTTAGGATCATTCGACCTTCTTCTGGGATGATGTAGCATTGAGCCACTCAAGTGACACTTTCTCTGTAAAGATGCCCTTTTATCATGGTGAAAGCTTTCGATCGACGGACTATCTGGCGGGCCTCATCCTCATCCTCTGTGAGTTCCTTCCTGAGTAGGTACGTGATGTACGGCACCGTCCAATCGGGCGTGATCACTAAGATTTCCATGATCAAGTCGACCACAGCTAGGACTTCAATCTCAGTCGGATTTGTTAAACTTATCGACTGTGGGGGCTCTTTCTTGAAGGGATCTTCTTGTACTGATGGTGTGTGGAGATGCTCCAAGAACACATTGCTGGGGATAGGCTTCCGAGTGGAACCTATCTTCGCCAGATCATCCGCGGCTTGGTTGTTGATCCGGCTTATGTGGTGGAGCTCTAACCCCTCGAACTTCTTCTCTAGCTTTCTCACTGCATTGCAATAACCAGTTATTGTTGGACTCCTGACGTCCCATTCCTTCATTACTTGATTAACCACTAAGTCTGAGTTGCCGTAAACCATCAAGCCCCGGACGCCGAGTGAAATGGCCATATGCAACCCATACAATAATGCCACATACTCAGCTTCATTGTTTGAAGAATCAAAGTGAATCTGGAGGACATAACTGAGCTTGTATCCTCTTGGGGACACTAAAACCACTCCTACACCAGAGCCATTCAACATCTAGGATCCATCAAAGAACATAGTCCAATGTTCCGACTGTATCTGAGTTGGCTGCTGCTATTCAATCCACTCCACGAGGAAACCTGCTATTGCTTAAGACTTGATGTCTTTCTTTGCCTCAAACTTGATATCTAAAGGGAGGAGTTCAATCGCCCACTTTGCCACTCGACCAGTTGCATCTCTATTATTCAGAATTTCTGACAATGGAGCATCGCTGATGGCTGAAACTGAGTGGTCTGAGAAGTAGTGTGCAACTTTCTTCATGGTCAGGTAAATTCCATAAACAAGCTTCTGATAATGAGGATATCTCTGCTTGTACAGAGTCAAGACTTCTGAAATGTAATACACAAGGCGCTGAACTTTGAAGGCTTTGCCTTCTTCTTCCCGCTCGACCGTGAGTACTGTGCTGACAACTTGTCCAGTGGCTGCGATGTAAAGAAGTAAAGGCTCCGTGCTGACCAGAGCAGCAAGCATGACTGGGTGGAAAGCAGGGCTTTGAGCTCTTCAAACACTGCTTCAGCTTCATCATTCCATTCGAACTTGTCAGACTTCTTCATCAGTCGGTAAAGAGGTAGTGCCTTTTCACCGAGGCATGAGATGAATTGACTCAATGCAGCCAAACAACCAGTAAGTTTCTGAACATCATGTACACGCATAGGGCGCTTCATTCGGAGGATTGTGCCAATCTTCTCTAGATTTGAGTCGATCCCTCATTCAGAAACGAGAAAACCGAGTAACTTTCCGCTTGGGACCCCGAATGTGCACTTTGATGGATTGATATTGATATCATATCTTCTTAAGTTGGCAAAGGTTTCAGCGAGGTCAGTCAGTAGGTCGGAACCTTTGCATGACTTAACCACTATGTCATCCATGTATGCTTCCACATTCCGACTGATTTGAGTGAGCAGGCACTTTTGAATCATGTGCATGAATGTGGCACCAGCATTCTTGAGGCCAAAGGGCATAGTAACATAGCAAAAACACCCGAATGGGGTGATGAAAGTTGTCTTTATCTCGCCAGGTCCATACAGCCAAATCTGATGGTACCCGGAATAAGCGTCCAAAAAGGACAATCGCTCACGTCCCATAGTTGAGTCAACTATCTGGTCGATGCGGGGCAGAGGAAAATGATCCTTCGGGCAGGCCCGATTGATGTGCTTGAAATCAATACACATTCGAAGTGATTTATCTTTCTTAAGGACCATAACAACATTGGTGAGCCACTCAGAGTGGTATATCTCGCGGATGAACTCGGCAGCCAGAAGCTGAGCCACCTCCTCGCCAATCGCCTTTCTCTTCTCTGCGGCGGACCGACGGAGATGCTCTTTAACAGGTTTTTGCCTTTGAGTCAACTCGCAACCGGTGCTCATCCAATCCCCTGGGTACACCTGGCATGTCAGATGGCTTCCATGCAAAGATGTCCCAGTTCTCACAGAGGAACTAGATGAGCGCTTCTTCCTATTTGCTGTCGAGTGTCGTTGCATTAGGGTCGGTCGGGTGAAGGTGAACCGGCTTTGTCTCGCCGGCCGACTGAAATGCGGACTCCGAGGCAGGCCTCTTGGCACGCAGCAAATCACTCAGATTTGTTAGTCTTCAGGTATTCTTGAAATTCTACTGTTGACATCTTCCCATCGGCTATCTTCGAACCGTTCTGGAGACAATCTTCTGCTCTCTGCTGGTTTTCAGTGACCGTGATCATGCCGTTGGGGCCAGGCATCTTCAACTTGAGGTACACATAGCACGGTCGAGCCATGAAACTAGCATAAGCAGGTCTCCCTAGAATGGCATGATAGGCACTGTCAAAATTCAGTACCTCAAACATCAACTTCTCCTTGCGGTAATTCAGGGAATCACTGAAAACCACATCAAGGGTGATTTGACCGAGTGAATCAGCTTTCTTTCCTGGGATGATACCATGGAATCTCATGTTGCTCTCACTGAGCTTGGACATCGGAATCCCCATCGCCTGGAGGGCCTCAACGTACAATATATTCAGTCAACTACCACCATCCATCAAAACCTTGGTCAGTCGGGTGCCCCCAACGACTAGGTCAACCACCAACGCATGCCGCCCAGGGGTAGCAACGTGTGGCGGGTGGTCGAACTGGTCGAATGTAATAGGGTTTTTGGACCACTTCAAATATCTTGGTGTTGCTGGAGCAACCATGTTCACCTCTCTGTTAATAAATTTCAGTTGACTTTTGCTCTCGAGGTCAGCAAAAATCACCAAGGTGGCATTAACATTGGGGTAACCACCATCATCCTCTTTGTCTTCCTCCTTATCAGACTCTTTGTCCTTTTCACTGGGTTGGCTTTCTCGGAAGCTCTGAATCAGGAGTCAACACTGTCGAGTGGTATGCTTGGGGAGAATCAGATTCCCCATTTCATCCTTTTTGGTGTGTATATGACACGGCAAATCAAGTACATCATTTCCTGCTTGATCTTTCACTTTTTTAGGGGTCCAAGGCCCCTTGGGTTTCCCTTTGAACTTTCCTTGGTTCAAAATTCCTGCTTTGGTAGGGCCCACAGCTTCAGCCTTTCGCTTCTGCTTCCGACTGGAGTTTCCTCCTCCGGTGTCCTGGGCGACTGGTCTGTTCTTGCCGCTCCGGAGTCGGTCCTCTTCTACGCCGTTAGCATACTTGGTGGCAATCTCCATCATCCGAGCCAGAGACATGTCTCCGGTCCGACCGAACTTCAGATTGAGCTCTTTGTAGCGAACGCCTTCTTTAAAGGCACAAACTCCTTGGTGATCCAATACGTTCTCCACCGTGTGGTGAAGAGTGATCCATCTCTGGATATAATCTCTCAAGGTCTCATTCTGTTTCTGCATGCAATGCTGCAATTCCGACAAACCAGCAGGTCTCTTGCAGGTGACCTCGAACGTTTTGGTAAACACTCGGGCTAACTCATCTCAATTGAAAATGCTTCTAGGGGCCAACTGATTTAGCCAAGCCCTGGCAGAACCTTCGAGCATCAAAGGGAGGTGCCTCATGGCCACCTCATCACTGTCGCCACCAATATGCACAGCCACTCGGTAGTCTTCCAACAAAGTGTCAGGCTTCGACTCTCCTGTGAACTTATTGGCGCCACTCGCCAATCTAAAGTTGTGAGGGATCTTAGTAGCTCGGATGGCTCTTCCGAAACACTCAGGGCCAGAAACATGGACCCTGCTTCCACCGGGCCTGTCTCTATCTAGCCCCTCTCTGTATGCTCTTTTCCGGTCGACCAAACCTTGAACAAGGACTGGCCTTACGTCGAACCCAGGCTCTCTTGGGTCGACTGGAACTCTGCGGTCATTACCATACGGGCGTCTATCGTTGTATCACCGGGGCACGTACGACCTGTCCCTCGGAAGGGTCGAAGGCACTCGACGGTGGTTGTCACGGGCGTATTCCTGATCAAACTCTCCATGTGCTCTTCCCAGGTGCCGATCTCGGCGGTGATCATGATCTTCACATTGCAAAGGCAACCTAGGACTTTGTGCCGACTGAACGGTATCTGCCCTTACTGACCTGCTGTGGATCCTGTTCTGCGACTGGGACATGGCGGAGTTCAGCTGTCCTGCTGCTCGGAGCAACGCTCGGATCTGTTCCAAGCCCCTTCCAGCCTCTGAACGGGACAGCTGAATAGACTCTACTATACGTGCAGCAACCGTAAGATTCTGGATCGGAGTGCGGTATACCTGAGTTTCAGGAGGAAACAACTGTCCTTGACTGAATTCGGGGATCAGTCGACGGGCACGTTCGTCGAGAGAATGTTGGAGATTCTCCAAACGCGTGCGCTCAGCCAGCGTGGCCAGGCATGTAGCCTCCAAGGCCTGAGCCTCAGCGGTTTCCCCTATGATGGGGGTCTGGAGGGCCTCCACGTTGCCGCGATGCAGCTCTTCCCTCTACTGCGAGTTAAGAGGTTGGGGCTCGTACTCCTTATGGCCGAATGACGGGCCATCGCCGCCACCGTTGCCGCCACTGCGGCGAAACCCAGGTGGGCTACGAAGGGAGTCGACCACGAGAACGTCTGCCTCGGGTTCACAGCTCCCGCTCTCAGAAAACGTACCTGCAGAGCCAGTCGACAGGTCGACCGGACCATAGAGAAATTCATCGGGCTTGATTGTCGTGACTTGGGGGGTGGTCGTTTGGCGAGCCACCGCATACTTCACCCATCGCTACAACCGCGACCGACCAGATCACTTGCGGCGGCGTCCCGCGGAGTGAGAAGGCGATGCGAGGACCAACAGATACGGAGTCGATGGCTGCCGTAGGAGGACACCACAGGCACTCACGTGAAAGTGCGACGATCCGCGGATCAAGAGAGCCTCGACATCGAGGAGGGCTTCTTGGAGCCAGACGGAGTTGTCGGTGACGAAAGTGAGCGCACCGAGTTGGAACTTGCGGCCCATGACCAAACCGCCGCCGGAAGCCATGTTGATGAAGATCGGAGAAAATGCAACCTCGCCGGAAGTTGCTAAGACGCTTTGCCCCACGGCGGGCGCCAACTGTCGTGGCACTAAGTCTGATAGTAAGAGTAGGGGCTACATATGAGGAGGCGAGGCCCTAGCTACAGCGAGGTTGTATGCATGAGTTTACGAGTTCAGGCCCCTCTCGGAGGAGGTAAAAGGCCTACGTCTCAGTGCCCTGAGGCGGTCAGCTGGAATATGCGTGTGTGTTATAAGGGGTGCGAACCCTTGTCCCAGAGGAGGGGGTGGCTTATATAGAGTGTGCCAGGACCCCAGCCGTCCTCCGTTATAGGGGTTCAATGTACATTAAGATAGGGCGTTACTGGTAACGCCAGCTATAAAGTGTTATCAATTATCTTTAAGACTATGGAGTGAACGCCTGACAGTTGCCATCCTGAGTGACTCTAGGTCTTCTATACTTCGAGTGGTTTCCTGTATGGTCGAATGACTCCATCCAGGTCGAGTGAAATTGGGGGTATCCGAGTGAGGTGACTGGCCGAGTGGATTGCACTCGATGGCTTCAGTTGATACTTCATGTTGTGCTTTGAATGTCCTTGCTTCTAGGGTAGTGACCTTGGGTAGGGCGTATAGATCAGGTCTATGACCCTACCCTAGGTCTATGGCATCGTCAAAGGGGTCGTCGGAGGGAAAGTCCACCAAGGAGGTAGCCGGCGGGGGAGGCCTCGTCGACACGAGCCCGCGCTCGTTGAAGACAGGCATGGCGGCGGCGACCTTCTCCCCATCTTCTTGGTGGTACATTGAGAGGCAATCGTCTGGAGGGCCGCTCGGGTCCTTCCCTGTCAAGGAAAGTAGGACCTTCCTCAACTCCTCGTCAGGCAGGCTATCCTGGCATAGCCGGAGCTTATCTTCGGCACCACCAAGCTTCCACAAGGGGCGAGAGTGCTCCTAGAGTGGCGCCAGGCGCTGCGCCAAGAACTCCTTGATAAGCATGGCCCCCGTCAGCTTCTCGGCCTTCAAGTTTGCCTCCATCTTCTTCATCAGTGGCCTCAGCTGGGGGTCGGCAATCTTCTCGGAAGACCACCCCTTCTCAGAGGGCAGGAGCCCGGCCGGCAGCTCTAGTAGGACATGGGAGGACTTGGCGTCCATGAGGACCCATTTGTTGCGGACGTCCTCCACCTTCTTCCCGGCGCGGGAAATCGCATTGCTACCATCGGCCGTAACGAAGCCAGCACACCCTGTGGGCTGGTGGCCATTCACACGGAGGTAGAAGAAGTGGCAGAGCATGGTGATGGAGGGCATCACTCCCACGAACGCCTCGCAGTAGAAGGCAAAGATGGACAAAAGGAGGACAGAGTTGGGATGGAGATGGAGCGCGTGGTGGCCGTAATGGTGGAGAACGGCATAGAAGAAGCGGGAGAAAGGAGGAATCAGCCCTGCCCAAATGTTGTGCAGGAAGAAGGGATAGAAGGTGTTGTTCGCGGGCTCCGGCTCGGCGAAGGTGACCCGAAGCACCGTCTTTCCCCATTCGCTGTCATCGCTCGCCGTCGGGAGAAGCGCAATCTGGAGCTTCTCCTCGGCAACGGAGGGCGTGATCAGCATCGGCTCAAACCAGGCAGGGCCGGCAGCTGGGGCTGGAGCTTTAGCTTTCTCGACGGCCACCGTGCGAGAGCTTGGTGGGGAGGATAGGCAGATCTGGAAGATTTTTCCGGCGTGGGGAGAAGGGGATCTGGAGCAAGACGAAAGGAAGGTAATGAAGGCTCAACGGCAGGTGTCAGCCCCTTTTGTCAGTCGGGAATGGTTGCCGAGGCAGCATGAGGAAGTGGAGATGCCCACGTCCCATCAATCGCCACGTGTCATTCAAGGATGCAGGCGGTTAGGGCCCGCGGTGCTCCGCACTTGCCCTTTGGCTTCGCCTAGAAGCCATGTCCAAGCGCGCCTTGGGCTCAGAGGCTATTGTCGGCGTTCTGGATACGGGGGTACCCAGACTTGCCTGCCTACGACCCACTGCGTGGCTCCATCGACGGCCTGGTACGGCCCAGTTTCAGCACCAACAACTCAAGACCCTCGCGAGGGGCCAAGCCTCGCGAGGCGGAAGACACCAAGACCTCCAAGGGGATCAGCCTCCTCAGGCTGGCTCCTGAGGAGCGGAGATTTCTATGCAAGGCGCACCTCATGAGGCTCAGCTAACGTGAGCCATGACGATCGGGGCCAGACGGGCGCCAGGCGGGTGCCAGCGCGCGCAGTGTACCAGTTTCCTCTTTGGTGCAAAGGAGGTAAGCAGCAGGCGCGGAGTCCCGAGGAATCAGGCAAAGGTTTCCATTCTGGTGCAACAAAGACCAAGACCACCAGGACGGCAGGACGGAGGTCATCACCGAGCCCACCGCGGCATCACGACCAGAGGCTTTTGCAGGCGAATACCACTTTAGTCAGGATAGGATGTACTTCTTGTCCCCCTTCAAATCTGGCGGTTGTGGGATCCCTTCCCGCCAACATTTGGGAAGAGGACTGAGGCCACTATAAATAGGACTTAGCCACCACCATATAAGGGGGGACAGATCCGAACGGAGCGAAGCTATTCCTCCTTCTGAGGCTGTTCATCCATTGTATTAGTTCATCCTCAGCCCCTCGAGGTTATCCGCCACAAACCTGGAGTAGGGTATTACATCGCAATGTGGCTCGAACCATGATAAAATGTTGTGTCTCTCTGTTCCTTTGAGCTCGGCGCGCTAGGCTGTGAGGATCGTGAATAGGCAGGCTGGGTAGGTTGAGATCTCTGACACGCACCCCAGATTTCGAACCTCTCAATGGTTTGCGGAACCCGAAATCCGACAGGTTGCATCTTCGACGAGGACAACTTTTGCTATACATGCCTTCTCAGCGAACATGCCTCTAATTCAGCTGTCAAGACGCATGAAATGTCATGGACGAAACCGCCTCAGGGTACTTATAAACTGAATATAGATGCAACTTTCTTTGATGATGGGACCGGAGCAACTGGAGCTGTTGTTCGTAATGATTGTGGGAAGGCAGTAGTAGGATGTGCGGAGAAAATCTGTAATCTTCTGAGTCCGCCCACAACGGAGGCACGGGCGCTTGAACAAGGCCTTGCTCTCACTGAAAATCTTGGATGCTCGCCGATCATTGTTGAATCAGATTCAATGGAACTTGTCCAACTCTGTAATGGTGAGACAGAGGTTCTGACCCCATATGCAACAGTAATGGTTGAATGTTTTGCAATCGCTCAACAAATAGATAATATCACTGTCCAACATTGTCCAAGGAATACAAATAAGAGATGAATACATTGATGGTAACTGAAGTTGAGGTCAAAGCACACTACGGTCACTGTATTTTGGAATATGCTCAATACGGTCGCTGAATACGACTTGGGATGATTATACGGTCACTGCTTCACCGTAGAGCACCATATTCTATCCGCATGGCACTTTGTGGACTGGTCAAATAGTCTGTATGTGGGTCCCACCTATCTGAGGCCGAAGTAAACAAATAAAAAAACCTGCGCGCAGCGGTGGGAATTCGAACCGTAGATCCATTGGCTGCAATCTACGGAGGATAACCACTGTGATAGAACATTTGACTGTAACAAAAACACGCACATGCACCAACGCATGCACACAAGCACGCACCCATAACACAACATGCACGTGCATGCACACACGCGCATGCACAGCACGCACCCACAACACAACATGCACGTGCATGCACACCCGCGCATGCACAGCACAACATGCGGAATTTTTTACTATTTTGACCCGGTTGCGTAAGTTTAGCATGATTTGACCCTACATCGAAAATATTTTCAGATCTGACCCATTTCAAAACGCCATCAACTATGACGTTTTGGTTACATTGAAGACGCCATAGTCTTTGGCGTTTGACTCTGGCCCACACACACCAGCTGGCGCCGACGTGGCAAAGTGAGACGCCACATGGGATGGGGTTTGCCCAAAACGCCACTGCTTTTGGCGTTTGGCCTAGCCCAGTCTATAGCACAAATAGCAACTAAACAAATGATCACTAGACATGAGATGTGCTTGCTAGCGTGTGCAACTGTGTACTATTCCCTCCGTTATGTATCTAGAACTAAAATACGTCTTGATACATCCATTTTTGCGACAAGTAATTCCGAACAGAGGGAGTAAAATCAAAGGTTTTGAGTGTTGGAAGAAGGGATTTAATTATATGTTTTTTTACTTGTGAACTGACTCATTATTTAATGTAATTAGTAGTAATGTTCGGTTCTAGCTGATTTCATATTGTTGGTCAGTCGGATTTTTTATTTTTATTTTGACCTGTGAGCTAACTATTATTCATCGTACTCCCTCCGTTTCTTTTTAGTCCGCATATAAGGTTTAGTCAAAGTCAAGTATTATAGAGTTTGACTAACTTTATATTAAAAAATATAAACATTCACAATATGAAATCAATATATTCAGATGCATCATGAAACATATTTTCATACTATATAGTTTTAGTAATGTAGATGTTCATAATTTTTTACGTAAATTTGGTCAAACTTTGTGTAGTTTGACTTTGACCAAATCTTATATGCGGAGTAAAAAGAAACGGAGGGAGTAATTAGTAGCAATGTTTGGACTCTAACTAATTCAATATTGTTAGTTGGCTCGTAATTAACCAGGCAATATTACATAAGTTCAATTAAAATATAAAAAAACAACAATGAAACTATGCGAGGTACCGGACGGTGAGCTCATATACATGGCCGCCCTGGCCAGTGGCACCTCCGTCGTCCTCTGATCCGCTGTCGTTGTCGGCGGTGCCATCATATGAGCCGCGAAAGGGCACGACGGCCCTGACTGGCTATCGCCTGGTGGTCGCGATGCAGCCGATTGGCTTCCTCCGCTGCCTGGACTAGTCCTCGGCGCAGGCCAATGCGAAATAGAGGTATGTCCGAACGCACTATAGGGTGACATTCGACGTCGCGAACGCGGCCATGAGATGTGCATTGCATCACTCCCGTCGCTTTGCCTCCTTGTCGGACGCTGTCACAGTGCTCTGCTGCAATGTGTCGACGCCTCCGCGGCTGAGGTAATAGAGGAGGCACCTGCATGTGTCCGCGGTCGCCAGGGAGGGCTCCTTCTTGTTCATGGCGACCGGGCATGGATTGCGGTGCCCTCGCCTTGCCGCACTAGAGGACCCGATTTGGTGCCGGTTTGCAGAAATGAACCCGACAATGATGACAACGGCAGCGGACCGGACAATGACGGAGGTTCCGCCAGCCAGGGCAGCCATGCGTACGAGCTCATCGTCCGGTCCACGCGTAGTTTTGTTTATGTTTTCTGTTTTAATTAAACTTATGAAATAATGTCTGGTTAATTGCAGGCCAACTAACAATGCTGAATTAGGTAGGGGACAAATATTGCTACTAATTACAATGAATAATCAGTTAGCTGACATGTGAAAACAAAAATAAAAATAAAAAACCACGGACTAACAATATGGAATTAGTTAGAGTGAAAGAATATTACTACTAATTACACTAAATAATCAATCAGTTCACAATTCAAAATAAAAGTATAATTAAAATGCTTGTTACATTAATCGAAACCTTTGACTCTAGTATGCAGTTGCACACGCTAGCAAACATATCTCAAGTCCATTTGATCATTTGTTTAGTTGCTAATTATGGGGTAGGGCCAAACGCCAAGAGGGTGGCGTCTTGGGCAAACACCAGCTCCTATGGCGTCTAGCTTTGCCACATCAGCGCCAGCTATTGTGTGTGGGCCAGAGTCAAACGCCATAGGCTGTGGCGTCTTTCGTGTAACCAAACGCCATAGTTGACGGCGTTTTGAAATGGGTCAGATCTGGAAATATTTTCAATATAGGGTCAAATGATGCTAAACTTAAGCAGACAGGTCAAAACAGTGAAAATGTCCCAACATGCACCGACGCATGCACCGACGCATGCACACACGCGCATGCACAGCACGCACGCACACCATGCACCCACATGCACAACACGCACACACGGGCACAGCACCTATGCGGCCACGCACAACACACATACACAACACATGCATGCACACACTTAGGATGCATGGAGGTGTGCGCCATCTGCTAGGGCGTCCGGCGAAGAGCTTGCCCACAACTGCGCCCTATGCCATCTTCACTACAACACAGTAGATATTCGGAGGCATTAAAAAATGCCTTTAAAAGCCTAAAAATTGCCTCCAAAGATGTACCAAGGCGTTTCAGAAAAACGGTAAAGACTATCCCGAAGGAAAAGGTGGCATTTTTGAAAAATGCCTTCGATGCTCTGGTCTTCTTTGAGGGCACTTTTGAAGAACGCCTCCTGCTTCGAGGCGTTTTGAAGCTGGCTGGCCCAATCATGTTCCCACGTGTCACATTTCAATACCATTTTTCTGAGCCATTCCCGTCCGCGTAGGTCACATGTACAGGTCCACCATAATTAAGCTAAACTAAATCACGCGTCACTTTTGCTTACGTTGGAGAGTTCTTAGGAGACAGTACGCGGCTGTCCTTTTAAAGCGGCTAAATTTTATCTCGGTAGGCGGTATGGGACTAAATAGTTAGTGGTTGTATTCAAGCGTCCAATGGCTGGCGCAAAAAATGTAAATGGCGTGACTCGAGCCAGCGAACTCGGGTTAATAGCTCTTATATGTAGTACTTCCTCCGTCACAGTTTAGAAGACGCGCTTGGAAATTCTCTAAGACCTAGGTGGTTATTTGTTGGTTGTGAGATAGGCTAAAAAATAGCATTCACACTCTGCATGCATATAGAAATAGTACTATCGGAGTACTAATTAGCTACTAGAATAAATGCAATGCGCCAAGTTTAATTGTGCCCTCTAAACTGTGACGGAGGGAGTACATCTGTCCAGCCGCAGAGTAGAAGGCTGTTGACATACATATGCCATCCAATAGGGACTGATTTGGAAATCTAACTGAGATTTTGAGGCGTTTACCTCCAGAACGCCTTCAAAGCATGTGCTGGCAAGTTTCAAAACACCCCTTGTGCTTTGGTAAATTGCGGCGTTTTCTAAAAACGCATCTAAATCTCCAATGGCCTTTTGCAAAACGCCTGTATACTATTCCATATTACGGCACTTTTTTTAAATGCCATTAATTGAGCATCTTTTGAGGCATTTTTCGTAAGTGCCTGCTATCAATGGACTTTTGAAGGCATTTTCTCCATAACGCCTTTGAAAGAGATAATCTAAGGCACTTTTTTATGCCTTCAATAAAATGCCTCCATTTCTTAACCGTGTTGTAGTGCTTTTGGAGCATCTCTTTGTCGTCGTTGCTCAACAACGGACCGGAGACGAAATGATCGCGACCACAACCTTAGAGCACCAGGGGACCGTACGCGAGCACAAAAGCACGTATGAGTATCCACGAGCTGCCTCTACTCCTACCGTGTGAGGTGTCTACGTAGGCAGCTGCATGCGTGGCGATGGTGGGCGACGAGAACTTCTCAGACTCGGATGGTGGGGAGACGAGACAGCCAACGACAAGAGGCACAAGAGGCAGGGCGAGTGCTAGGGCCATGGTGGCAAGGCGATGAGGTTCTTCGAGGAGCTGATTCAGCAGGTGATCAAGAGCGGCTCACGCGCGAGCACGACTCCATGCAGTAGCACATTTGATGCAGAGCATGTCGAGTAGGAGCACATTGACCGCAGCAGGCAGCGAGCACAAGAAAAACATGATTGTCTCAAGGACGACGAAGGGGTTGGCCGTGGCGAGGCGCGTCACGACGTCGAGACGTCGGCGTTGTCCAGCTTGTCGAGCATGGCGCTGGTTCTTGTCTCCATGGACATCACGTAGATGCCGCACGCATGCAACGATACAAACTCATAGCAAAAATCTAAATAAAAAATTACACATAACACACACTAGCATATACGCACAGCACAAATGAATAAAGAACGCATAGCAAAAAAATGCATGAAGTACATATACTCAGCCGACGGCCTATTAGCACAGTAACAACGACGTCCCTGGTTGTTAGCGCGCGATTTTTATTTCGCCTGGGTCGCAAGTTCGAATCCCCAGCCTTTTGACATGTGGGACCCATAGAGTCAGCGCTGCTCTAGACCATTTGACTGGTCAACTGAGCAAAATACGGTGCTCTATGGTGATGTAGTGCCCGTATAACCACGGCAACTCGTATTCAGTGACCGTATTGAGCATATTCAGAAATACATTAACCGTAGTGTGCTTTGACTTCAACTTCAATGACCGCGAATGTATTTATCTCTGCAAATAAGGTGGCCCATAGTCTAGCTAGGATGCTTATGATTCCATTTCTACAGCTTTCTAGGATGGTGATCCACCCATGTTTACTATGCCGCTTGTAATTAACGATGTAAGCATCAATTTATTGCAATAAAAAGCCACGAGGCATTCCTTTCAAATAAAAAATAATAATATGTTTTGCATTACGGGTGAAGCCTTCATAGGCGTCCAATATTTTCAAATACTCACATGCATGGCCGAGGTGGTATAGGCTGAAGAAGTCAAGTAAATCCCGTTCATGGTGAACTTCATTAGCAGGTAGACTTGTGGATGTGCAATGATTCATTATCAGCATCTTGATCCGGACCGAATCGTGGTATACGCCCGTCAGGTTCACACGATCACATGGTTAATTTATTTTATGGTTATATGGCAATCAAGAAGGTGTATATTATTTTCTTCTCCCCAGTGGCTTAATCCATGGACTGTAGCTCGTGAGAGCCATGTGGCAGGCGAGCTTAATCTGGAAATTAATTGTGTGCAGCATGTGCGCCCGATTCGAATGTGCTAACCGCCGTCGTGGTTCCTCATGCTCGGCGGTGGTTCGGTGCCGGGGATGGATACGCAGTTCCTTCTCTCAACTTTTGTCCCCTTTTCTCTGCCGTTCTACAAAGTGATTAACGATTCCTCAGCACTATAAATACCTAGCCGGTAGCACCACTCTCTTCACAGCCAAGCAACCATCGGTTCCTGAGCCAAACAACCGAGCTAGAAAGACACAGGAGCTAGCTTCGCGCTCTCTTTGCAATGGCCTCCGCCAATGCTCTGCTCCTGCTCTTCTCGGCCGCCTTCTGCCTCCTCGCCCGGCGGGCCGCCGGCGACTACGGCTCGTGGCAGAGCGCCCACGCCACCTTCTATGGCGGCGGCGACGCGTCCGGCACAATGGGTGAGTTCATCAGGAGTATTACACTGTTGAAGTGAAAAAAAAGCACCTGCCTATCTACCTGTATTGTATGTGGGTGGTTCCCGACATGAGTGTAGTACAGTGCCTAACTGAAGTGCCCTGCAGGCGGCGCGTGCGGCTACGGGAACCTGTACAGCACGGGGTACGGCACGAACACGGCGGCGCTGAGCACGGCGCTGTTCAACGACGGCGCGGCGTGCGGGTCGTGCTACGAGCTCAAGTGCCAGGACGTGAGCAGCTCCTGCCTGCCGGGCAGCATCACCATCACCGCCACCAACCTGTGCCCGCCCAACTACGCGCTGCCCAACGACGACGGCGGCTGGTGCAACCCGCCGCGCGCCCACTTCGACATGGCCGAGCCGGCCTACCTCCAGATCGGAATCTACCGCGCCGGCATCGTGGCCGTCGCCTACAGGAGGTGAGGCAGCCAGTTACAAACCTTCTCGCGTGCACAAACTTCCTTAATCTGGTCCCGTGTCGGTGTCGATGGACCATGTTAGGTGGGCCAGAGTGCAGATTTGGTGTAGTTTGGTCTGACAGCGACTCTCGGTGCTGTTTCCAAATAGTTTAGGCGTCACGCTCACTTGACCTCCATGATGTGTTGTTCCAAGTTGCATGATCCAATCACTGAACTGAAGATTTCCGTTTCCCTGGTTGTGGTGCAGGGTGCCGTGTGTGAAGAAGGGTGGGATGAGGTTCACCATCAACGGCCACTCTTACTTCAACCTGGTGCTGGTGACCAACGTGGCCGGCGCCGGCGACGTGCAGTCCGTGGCCATCAAGGGGTCCAGCACCGGGTGGCAGGCCATGGCCCGCAACTGGGGCCAGAACTGGCAGAGCAACGCGGACCTCGACGGCCAGAGCCTCTCCTTCCGGGTCACCCTCAGCGACGGCCGCACCGTCACCAGCAACAACGCCGCCCCCGCCGGCTGGTCCTTCGGCCAGACCTTCGAAGGAGCCCAGTTCTAGCGAGCTGGACGAGTTCTCTCGTCGATGGACGGATTCCTTGCATTGGTTTGGACGTTTGGACCTTGCAAGAGAGGAAGGAAACCTCTTCGTTATAGTAAAGAAGAGGCCTTCGGCTATTCCGAGGCTGCTGCTGATCAGCACCCGCTTAGGCCTCCCCTTCTCTCATACTAGTAGGACAAGTAGTAGACATAAATAAGTTATTATTGTTGTGGAGTTGAGCATTTCGATCATTGTTAGTGTAGCCTTGCATTGTGAAAACATCGCAGGGTGATTTTATTTAAGGGTGCTTTAGAAGTACATGCATTGAGTGGTGTGTGAGAGTGTCTTGTAACTTCTGTTGTTGCCGAATCTTGCCATATGGTTGGGAGATGTTTGTGGTGGCACACTTGTTATTTTGGGACCATGAACAATTCTAGTTTATGGTTTACCCGTTTGAAGTGGTACTTCTATGATATGCCGTCAACTGATAATCAGCCGACCTTTCTCCCATGTCGCCCCCACTGTTTTTTATCATTCAAAGAAAGCCACTCCAAGCTACCAAGGGCCATCGCTTGCACCATCGCTCCCCCGAGAACCCATTTCCCCCAAGCGACGCCTCCAAGGAGGTACGACACACGATGCAGCCGTTACCCAATTCGAGTCATATTTTGGATTTTCACCCGAGAGAGAGGTCAGGTAGAGAGAGGGGATCTTGGTAGCGACCCCAAGGAGGGGAATGACACCCTTGGGCCTCGCCACCATCAGGCCGGACGAACCGAGGGTTTCTCCTGTCCCTTGCCAGCTCCACCAGCACCCCCTTCATCAGAGCCGATGACCGAGGGTCGTAAGCAACCGAGAGCAACGCGAGAGAGACTAGAGATGAAAGAGTCATGTACCTCCATATCTGACGCAGATGAACAGCTGTGCACAACAACCGGATCTTCGCCGTCAACGCACCACCCTAACGACCAAGTCCAATGATAATCTTCCAGGGCACATAATTGAGTTGTAGATTTTTCGAAGCAAGATTATTGATTCCATGGGAGCACATGAAATGGCCTTTGCCTCTTCTAGAGGTTTGCATGCAAGTTAATGAATTTGAAAAAAAAGT
The DNA here is from genome assembly GCF_002162155.2 of Triticum dicoccoides. Classification (NCBI taxonomy): domain Eukaryota; kingdom Viridiplantae; phylum Streptophyta; class Magnoliopsida; order Poales; family Poaceae; genus Triticum; species Triticum dicoccoides. The sequence continues at coordinate 612,689,970 of NC_041385.1, forward strand.
TGATGGATTTTTAAAAAGTTAATGGTATTTTTAAATATCATGATTTGAAAAAAGGTATCAGATTTGATTTTACCCATGAATTTAAAAATAATCATGAATTTAGAAAAACTTGTGTTTTTTATGAATTTTAAAAGATCTTCATGAATTTGAAAATATGGTATAGGATTTTCTAAAAATGTTCACAAAATTCAAAATATTTGCTAATTTGGAAAATATCATGAATTTGGAAATTCTTTGCGGATTCAAAAACTTTATTCATGATTTGATATTGAAAACAGAAAATAAAAATGAAAAATAAAAATAGAAACAAAGAGAAAACCGGCAAAACAAAACAAAGCAAAGAAAAATGTTCATGAAATTCAAAATGTTCGATAAAACCGGTGCAAAGAGGAACCCCTACATGGGCGGTGGCATCATTGATTGACCCTTCAGCCCATGTGCGCTCGCTAGGGAGGGCCCTTATTTGGCGCCAAAGGCGCCAAATAGAGAATGGTTGTCCGTCGTGGTTGTTTTGCAAAAAGGCCCCTAATTTTATAGAAAATCAACCCGCAGTCGTTGTTTTAGTGGCACCCAGAGAAAACGTTTCGATTTTGCAAAAAAGACCCTGTAGTTTGATATATTCAACCCGCGATCCATATGTCCATATGTCCGAGGACCAGGTCAACGTGAGCACACGGCGGCTCGAGCGGCGCTGTCGCGGCGGCTCGATGCAGAACGGCGGCGGCGGCGATTAGAGCTTGCAGGGGCTAGATTCGTGCGCGGGAGGGGCTGGGAGGCGAATACGGAGGTTGGCCGTGAGGCGGGGGTCGCTGGCGACACCCACAAATCCAGATCCAGAGAGCTAGAGAAGGTTGTTCTCAACCGGCCGGCGAGATGGAGAATGCGGTGGGCGCGCTGTCGGACATGGTGGAGGCGCTGCCAGGCAAGCTGGGCGAGCTGCTGCAGCAGGAGTACGAGCCTCTCTCCTGTGCCCGCGGGGACGTCACCTTCTTCCAGGCCGAGCTGAGCACCATGCACGCCGTCGTCCTCCGCTGTGAAGCCCTCGAGGAGCCCGACGTCCAGGCCACCAGCTGGATCGCCCAGGTCCGCGACATCGCCTACGACATCGAGGAATGGGTCGACCTCTTCGCCCACCGCGTCGACGCCGGCACCAACAACGCCGGCGCTGGCACCAACAACGCTGACGCCGCCACCTCCCACCGGTTCTCCCGTTGGATCCGCCGGCTCACCACCATCCCCAACCGCCACATCTTCGCCACCGAGCTGAAGGAGCTCCGAGCGCGCGTCGTCGAGGTGAGCAAGCTGCGGAAGCGCCACAGTCTCGGCCCGCAGATGTCGTCTCATCACGCGCCCGCCGTCGACCCCCGGCTCTTCGCGCTCTACGCCGACAGTGCCGGCCTGCGGCATGCACGGGCCGCGGGACGGGGTGGCGGGGATGGTGACCAGAGCGGGATCGGACGGGCCGCGGGACGAGGTGGCGGGGATGGTGACCAGAGCGGGCTCGGACGGCCTCAAGGTCGTGTTCATCGTCGGGATGGCCGGCTCCGGGAAGACGACGCTTGCTAGGGAGGTGTATATAGGTTGCTCAACACGGGGTTCAAGTGCCGCGCGTCAGTTTCAGTCGGGCGGAGCTAGGACGTCGCCAAGGTGATCGGCGATATGCTATCCCAAGTGGACAACGAGTACAGCAGAGGAGGAGGTGATGCGGGCGATGTGGCTCAATCGATTGGGAGGCTGAGGCAGCATATGCAATATAAGAGGTACTCTATTTGCTAATTCCATCAATCCATTTCAATTGTTACTGACAAGAGTTTTAACCAAAACAGTTAGTTCCATCATTTATTCTGAAAATTTTATTTTGCTCAACAAGCCTGTTATTCTGTCGACCATCATTTATACTGAAAATTTGTCTTCAGTACACTGTCTTTCTGTGCCATATTGTGTGTCACTTGCTACACATATCCTCGACCATCATTTATACTGAAAAATTGTCTTCAGTACACTGTCTTTCTGTGCCACTTGCTACACATATCTTCGATAAAACTCAGTCCCGCTCCCTCTTGGTTGAGATAAATGATACATGTATACGCTCTGACTCATTTCCCTCTTGTCATCAAATAGGTATCTTGTTATGATTGATGATCTATGGAGTGTTCAAATCTGGGGGATAATGAAACACTGTTTTCCAGAGAACAATCTCGGGAGTCGGATAATCACTAGAACAAGAATTGAGGTTGTTGCAAAAACAGCTGTAGGTGCCCATGTTTACAAGACTTGTCTTCTTGATGAAGCCGATGCTGAAGCCTTGTTTTCCCAAAGAACTTTTGGGAGTGTGGGTGGGTGCCCTGCCCATTTGAAGAATGTCTCAGCTCAAATCATGAGAAAGTGTGGTGGTTTGCCACTTGCTATTGTGAGCGTGGGTGGCTTATTAGCCAGCAAGGCGCACACAAGAGATGAATTTGAGCGGTCAGGACTGGAATGGCGGACAAATTCAGAGCTAGCAGGGATGAAACAGATCATCAAACTCAGCTACAGTGGTCTTCCTGCCAATCTCAAGGCGTGTCTATTACACCTAATTCCTGAGAACCACGGGATCGAAATAGAGCGTCTGGCAAGGCGTTGGGTTGCAGAAGGATTCGTCAGTGAACAGCATGTCACTAGCTTAGAGGAAACAGGGAGAAACTACATCAGTGAGCTCATTGACAGTAACTTAATCCAACCATCACAGCTGAATCATGATGGCACCCATAGGAGCTACGTTCTTCACCCAGTAATACACGATTTCATCATTTGCAAGTCCATGGAAGACAATTTTGTTGCTCTGGTACATGCTCAACAGCAAGATGTCCACCAGGCAATGGCACTGTACGACGGCTATCTTTGCTGAATAGTGGTAAGCCGGATCAGGCTGCTGCACAAATCGACGGCGCAAAAGTATCTCGTGCTCGCTTGATCGCCGTATTTTCTCACACTGGTCACATGCCTCGTCTGAATGACCTCAGTGTACTGCAGGTTCTTGACCTCGAAGGCTGTCAAGGTCCATTGTGCCTTGATGGTCTCTACAAATTGCTGCTTTTGAGGTACTTGAACCTCAAGGGAACAAATGTTAGCGAGCTCCCAGAACAGATTGGACAGCTAAGATGCCTGGAGACACTGGACGTGAGATCCACAAAGGTGAAAGAGCTACCTCCTAGCATTGTCAAGCCGGAAAAGTCAATGTATTTACTCGCTGGGAACGCCAAGTTGCCGAGTGGGATAACCAAGATGAATTCATTGTTGACACTTTCGTGCAGCAATATCGGGAAGAGCGCTGAGGCGAACATCATTCAAGAGCTCAGTGAAATGGTAAGCTTGAGCGAACTGGAAATATTTTGTAATGTTACTCAGACGTCTGGGGATAAGAATCAATTCGCATTTTCGAGCAATGGATTTCGTAGTATTAAGAAGCTTTTGATAAGGTTCAGCTTGCCATCAGTGACCTTTGTAACCAGCGGTTTATCGAAGGTTGAAGTGCTTGAGCTAAAGTTTGAAGAAGGCCTTTCAGAGGAGTCGAGTGGTGTGTCTGGCAAAGAGCATCTGTCTGGCCTGAAGCATATGATCGTCGAGTTTTCACAGCATTATGTGGGTACTGCAGCAAAATAAATGATGCCCCTAGAACTCGGCATTATCATTCCACAAACTAAATGTATGATGTTTTCTGCCATTATCTTCAGAAACTTTATTTTGCTTTCAGCGTCAGTCCAAACTAAACTTGCAGAGTGACCCTTTATGGAGTTCATGTGCATACAGAATACCTTTGTTTTGTAAATGTATATATTATGTATCCATTAATCAGTATTTCCAAATCCAGCTATTTAACATGGAGTTCGTATAGAACAAATTGTTAATTTCTATACTGGGTAGAGAAATAAGGAATAAAGAGAGAGGAATAAGGAAGAAAAGGAATTCCTAAAAACAAATAAGAGGCTCGTGGGAATTGAGACAGAGATATTAACTTTTTAAGCCTTTCTTTGTGATTAAACTTTTACAGTTAGAGATATCAACTGTGCGGACATAAAAGTTATTCGATGAGGCAAAACATTATAGTTAGAGATAAGAGACCGGACCAGAGATGGAGGCCAACTTTCTCGACCTTGGCTTTGTGAAGTTAGGATGATGCGCGACCGGCTTGAAAGGAGTTGGAGTGCCACCAAACAACACTTAAGTCCGTGATGCCTCCATAGTACTTCTACACATATTGTCACGGGTTTCCATCACTTTTCTTTCCCATAAGGACCCCAAATTCCATAGGCATCATGATGATCACTAGAAAATGACTACTATGTACACATTAAATCTACATGCAATTAATGCCCTGTTTAATCACAAAATCAATGGTTTGGACTAATGTTTATTCAAAGCACTTATGTATCATTCAATATAAGTTATTGTTTTAAAATAAATTTATTGAGCTAGAGACATGAGAAGCCTTTTTTTTTCCTGTTGCAACGCACGGGCCTTTTTGCTAGTTCACTATAAAGTCTATGGTTCTAACTTTTCTATACAGCTCAAATCAAAGCATATTTGATCATGAAGCTTTGCACAGACATAGTATAAACTCAAATGTTCATGTGTATTTTTTTCAGTTTTTTATGAAACTTTAAATTATGTTTTCCCTTTTTTTGAAGTAGGGCTTCACGGAGGGAGCAAGAAATCCACTCTCCAGCACATATGGAAATTGCTTTTGGAGCCTAGATTTTTTTAGAAAATACAAAAAATCTATTTTTCAAGTTTTAAAAAAATTACATATAAACCTAGGGATGTATAATACATCTCCGTAAATTTTCATGATAAAATACATTGTATTTCAAAGTACAGAAAGAAGACATTATTTGGTTTTATACAACTCACAGAAAATCGCAAATGATCATGAAATATTACATAAATGTACAGTACACAACTCAATATTTATGTGTATTTTTTATAAATTTTTATGAAACTTTAAATTATGATTTCGATTTTTTTTCAAAAACAGGGCTCCATGAGAGAAAGAAACCCACTCTCCACCACATGTCAGTGTACCTCGAAGTACTTCGAACCGGTTGAAGAGTGCCAAAGCGGAAACGCAGTAAATACAACTTCGATTAGACCAATCTGCTTTTATGCAAAAAAGAAAAAGAAAAAAAAAGATTAGACCAATCTGCTACCCATTCACAACTTGGGCCGTCGATCGACGAACGGACAGCCTGGATGCCATAAGGCCGGTCCCTCCGTTGATTATATAAGGACCAGGGTCGGCTGGGGCCAAACCCTACAAGGACCCGGAGACTTCGGACCTCGAAGACGCCGCTGCAGCCGACCTCGAGCCTCCGCCCTAGCGTCGTCGTCGCCGCCGTCGCGATGGTAAGAGCCTCGTCGTCACCTCAACTGCGTTTAGGCGGCTATCCCATGCAGATCTAACCGTTCTCGCTCGCCGTCCCACAGCCCTTCAAGCGCCGCAACGGCGGCCGCAACAAGCAAGGACGCGGCCACGTCAAGTTCGTCCGTTGCTCCAACTGCGCCAAGTGCGTCCCCAAGGTAAGCTGCATCCTGTATCCCGCTGCATCGATCGATCATGTCGTCTTTGTCCAAAACCCTCTCCTTGTTCACGAACCGCCGTATATATATATATATATATATATATATATATATATATATATATATATATATATATATATATATATATATATATATATATATATCCTTTTGTTGATTACGCTGGAGTTTCTTTGGTGATTCAGGACAAGGCGATCAAGAGGTTCAAGGTGAGGAACATCGTGGAGGCGGCAGGCATCAGAGATATCAAGGATGCCTGCGTCTTTGAAGGTCCGGTTTTGGTTCCTCCTCTGTTTTCTTCTTTCCGTTTTCTTTTTACTGTTGGAGCAGAGATATCATGAATCGCCGATCAAACTGTTTGTCTTGCAATGCTGCAACTTGGAAATTTAATATAGCACATCTTCTCTGATCCGCTTATGAGTTGGAAGTGTGGAACTCGATCGTGACGTGATGCGTAATAGACAAGTGTTTTCGTTGCAGGTTACGTTCTGCCCAAGCTTTATATCCTGGAGCATTATTGCGTGTCCTGCGCCATCCATCAGCATCAGGTCCGTGTCCGCTCCCGTGAGAACCGGAAGAACCGTGCACCGCCGGAACGCTTCAGCCGCTTCAAGGTACGCTTCAGACAATACGAGTTTCCTTCCTTTCTAGTAGTACTATGTTCCATTGGTAGTGCTCTTAATCGGTAGCATGTAATCAAAGATTTGGTAGTCATACTCTTAATCACTTTAGAGCGTTGGTAGCAGTATATATGTATACAGTTAGGCTTTGTTCGGTTACACCTCTTCCCACAGGGATTGGAGGGGATTTGGGGAGGATTTGACTTGTAGGAGATCTAAACCCCCCTCAATCCCTGCCAAACCTCTTCAATTCCCTGTGAACCGAACGCGGCCTTAAAGTATTCATGTTTGTAAGAAGATTCATGCTTGTAAGAAGATGGTTGTAGGGAATAATATTTAGTGCAATCGATCCAAAGCCCATTTACCTTTTTGCTGGAACATTTTATTTGTGGCGATTTCTACAATCTTTATAATGTTGTTGTGCCATGTGGTTGATCTGTAGTTTTATATCTTGCAGGAGGCAAGACCTGAGGGCCAAGCTCCACGTCCTGGTGGTGTCAGTGGTGGTCCGGGTGGTGCTGGCGGTGGTCTCGGCACCGGTGCTCCAGCTCCCAACGTCGCTAGCACCTGACTTGGCTTCCTAGCATGATGCCAGTACGATGATATAGCTAGGCTTACATGACCGTATGGTTTCATATTCGTTGCCCTAGGCCGAACTATATGCTGCTCTTCTAGCATTTTCCTCGTAAACTCTTAGACTCCAGCTGGTACCCGATGAGTTCTCTACTTTTGTTCAGTCTACTAAGTAGAAGATTTTTGTTATATTAACAGGCCAAATGTTGATCTTTTACGTAGGACCTACCTACTTTTTGAGCACCAGCTTTGAACATGGCACCTGTTTTCTATGAATATATATTGCGGTTTTACTAAAGCACGATCTAGATGTGCCCTAAGAGTAAGTATAATAAAGCCAAGTACGTAGGTTAGTAGTAGTAGCATGCATGTCAGTTGAGTCCGGTTTGGATTTGGACGTGCTGCGTGCACCGAGAGTATCTACTACCACTATAAAAAAAAGAGAGGGGCAGATCCAAACAATCACATCCATCCATCATCAAAATCTAATGGCCTTTAATCCTTTTGTGTTTAACGCTAGCAACCACGATCGCTAATCTGCCCCGCAGTACAAAAATAAAGAAAACCGCCCGCACGACCTCCTCCTTCTCCTCCCGCACGACCTCCTCCTCCCGCGCCGTTCGCCTCCCTTCGCCGCGCCCTTCGCCGCAGCCGAGGCAGACGAGCCCCCTGAAGGGGAGGTCCCTCCAGGGACGGCGCAGTAGGCGAGCGCCGCGTAGGCGTCGGCGAGGACATGGATGAGGGAGGTGGCCTTGTTGTGTGCGACGGGGAAGCAGATGCCGACGGTGCTGGCGACGAGGATTGATGCCGACGGCGCTTGACGGCCCCGTCCCGCCTCTCCCAGCCGCCGCCGTCGCCGAAGACGGAGGGCTCCGGCTTCGCGCCCCAGAACATGGCCTGGGTGACCGGCGGCGCCGGGTGCGCCCAGAAGGAGCAGGTGTCGTTGCCTCCCCGGCCGTCGCCGCCCGGCACACGAGGAGCTGCGCCGGGGACTGTCGAGTCGCCGCGGCCGCCCCGCTTGGAGAAGCCGCATGGTAGTCGCTGCGCCGTGCTCATCTGATGCCTGGACGACAAGGAGCAGCCTGCCAACATCCCTGAGACAGGCGTCACCAGCGGATGCAGCAGTGCAACGCAACTCCTCCTCTGAACTCTGCTCTTCTTCCTCCTGTGCTTTGCTGATCACACTCACTCTCTAACCTCTTTCTGATATGTGGGTACAGCTTGAGCTTCAGTGAGGTGTAGTGTATGAATGGATGGATGGATGAATGTGGAAGTAAAAACAGGGGAATGTTGGCGTTCTTGGATAGAATTGTCAGTCCAAAGAAAGAAAACGAGAGAAGAAAAGAAACTGAAAAAGGAATGTAATATGTTTGTGTATCTGCTGTATATGCAGGAAAGAATTCAGTGGTGGTGTTTGGACTCTGCAGAAATGCTGCTTAGTACAAAAGAATCAACGAATCTTGTGCGGGAACGCGGCGGCGCTGGGCATAAGAAAGACTGTCTTGAGCTGCGTCGCCACAGCCACGTCGCAGCAGACCCCTCCGTCTCCGTGCCCGGGCGCTCTCCCCTGCTCCAGCGCTGCAATCCGGGCCGAATCAGCACCTTCCTCCATCGTCGATCTGCGGCCCCTTCATGCTTCATGCCCATGGTGTGGTCGACATACCGCCCCGACACGCTGCACTGGTATGTGTCCGACAGCGCCATCAAATTTCATAGTAATATTCAGCTTTGTCCGTGTTGCAATAACAATTAACTGTATATATAACTCTTCCCGTGTTCAATACCGATGGGCGATGGCTGCTATCTCCTTTTTGTTTTGGGAAAGGACCTCAGATCAATTAAACGTCCAGCCAGAGATACAAGGCACCCCAAACAGTGTGAATGATTTACTCAAGTTCTAAGCTATCCAAGGCGTTGGATTTTTTCTGGACATGGTTCAGAATGAAGACTGTACAGACATATAGTAATCGTAAAGCTTGCGTCACAGAATGATATAAGTAAGAAATGATACTCAATGTATTGAAACACTGATGTTGGTTTTAGATATGGAGTAAGAAGTTCCCAGGAAGAAACACTTTTCTGAACCCCATGCACATTTTCTCACATTATGCCAGTTAGAAGGAAGAGAATTAAGAACATTAACACATATCTTTGGTGAATATCGTTGTACTATGTCCAATGGTATACCATGCATACATATGTAAAAGAAAAGGTTAAAAGTGACAAATATCGACCAAAAGAAACCATGCCCAGGAGCTAGATAGATTCTGGCCAAATAGATTTTGAAGAAGGGAGTTGGAACTTTGCAGTTGATTTTCTACATCAAATTTGGTAGCCTGGACCCTGGAGATGCAGAAGGAGTAGGCACAAGGAAGCAGACGGGATAGTAAATTTACTATGTGTTAGTTGTTAAATATAAGCTACAGGTCCAAATGTTGATGCTCCTGCTTACAAGTCATATGAAATGTTTTTTCAAATGCTTTATGATGTTTTTCTTTAGTTGCCTCTGTAGTACATAATTTCATTTTCTCTTTTTTCTCATAGTGCCTAGCGTTCTGATGGGATATGGGAAGAGATGGGTGAATGACCTATAGGATTTAATAGCCCGTGCTCCCTTGCTGTCTGCCTGCAACACAAGCTCATGCTCTACTACAGGGAGGCTGCGGTCATAAGAGGACATCATCAAGTTCTTCGATTGGTGCAACCGACTGATTGATGTTGCTGTTTGGATGGCCTGTAGTTCGAGTCATTCTAGGTTTTCTACTGTTATACCTCGCATCTAGAAGATCTTTGGTGGGTTTCATAATCGTAAGGTCAAATGTCATTATACAAATTGAGTGCTATTACTATGCATGTGACTGTTCTGTTTGAAGTAAGTCAAACTCTGTTAGTTATGTGATGCTTCCAAATTGAATAAGTAGAAGTGCACATCTGACATATATCTTGAATTAATGTTTCGAGAAATAATGAGTTAATTTTATGAACACCGATGGGCAAACGTTTTATCTTTATTTGATGATCCAGAGAGAGGTCAACTTACATTTTTACTGTCATTAACCTTTTATTGCCATCTTGATAAGCACATGGTGAATTATGTACTAAGTGTATATAAGGTCTCAGATCAATGTTGATGCTCCTGCTTCTCCTTTTATTTCTCATATATTAGAAGCTGCTGGAAACATTTGTAGTTCCCCCGGCATGTTTAGCATGTAGTTATTTTCCATATTTAAATGCAGATGAAACATAATAATCTAGATGCATCTATTCTCTTTTTGGACCAGGGGAGTGTTCCCCGTTTGAAAAATGAATACCTAGAGTGGAAGTATTACTAACGGTGAAATGCTTTTAAAATATCTGTAGGTTGTATATTCTGACTGAAAATATCTGCATAGGTTATACGGGCCAGAGTGTCCATTGTCGACGCCACCTTCGCTGCTGTACCCATATTTGGGGCCAACCAAACTATGTAGCCATCTGTCATCCTGGAGGTCTCAAGACGAGGGTCGTGCCCAAGAAGCTCCGGTGTCAGGATAGAACGGTAATACATGCCTGTGCTTTAAATATATGTTTTAACCATAAAATTGATTTGTTCCTTTCAATGGTATGTCGACATGCATTTCCATCAAATGACTCACTTCTAATGCATTGCTTCTTAGCTGAATATATGTTTATTTATTGTACTTTTTTTCTTAGAAACTACTGTTCTCAAGTGGAGAGTGGAGACACGATTGTAAAGGTCATCCCTTGTAATCTCAACTAAAATAATTAAGCGGATGTCTAGCTGATGTTGGCATACATGAAAATTCGTCTTGTCTTTTATTGGTTAACTCCCAATAGGCTTCACCAAATTGGAAACATCATGTAAAACCAGTGTACAAGAAAAATCTTGGAAAACTCAAGCAGCAGATAGCTATGAAGCATATCCATTTTATTACAACTTGCTTATGATGTACTATAATTGTCCAACACAAAACTCAAGCTCACAACACAGGTACCTAAATCATACTTGTAAATCAACATCAGAAAAGAAAAGGAAAAAAAGTTGGTTCCAACGAACAAGTCGAGCAGCCCACGCCACTTGCAGCTATTTCTTTGGGTACAGTTTCCATGCTTCATCAGGATAGAGGGAGGCATCGGCATGCACCAAGTCTATGTCATCTTTCCCAAGCCAGGCACACATGAAGTCTCGTTTTTTTTTGAAACGATGTCTCATCTTGTTGATGCACATGAATTTCATGTGCATGCTTACTAGTTAGTAGGAAAGCGTAGAAGTCGTAGTAGGTTTGGTGTTTTTTTTTGCATGGTAATGTGTGTCTCATTCATATCGTGAAAAATAAAGTGCAAGTCACGTAAAGATCGACATGACAAAACTGAAAAGATACAACTACAATCACCTGCCTCCGGTACCACCATAAGCTATTGCCGTTGAACGAATCAGACCAGGGCAACATCCCGGGCACGCCGTCGAACTCGAGATCTGGCACCCTACCACGACTAAGACGCCGAAGGATGAAACCATACCTGCCATCTCTATCAACCACAAACCCAGCACACGTTCCGTATTTCAGATGTCGTCGATGCAGACCACAATCTGCATCCGCTCCCGGACTAGGAGTTGGAGCAACACCATCGCAACAACGGAGCCCGAGGACAAAGGTCCTCCACGAGGATGCTGCTGCTGCCACACCATCCTTGCTTGAACAGACTGATTTCCAAATCCATCCTCAACCATAGGACCGATTGCCTCGTTGGGGACAAATCTGAACCTTCTTTATTCAGCGCCGCCATCGCCGCCTCAGAAGTGAAGACAAGGAACGTCCAAAAAACCAATGCTACAACCTAAAGTTACACGTTTCACACACGTAGATCCGACGACCCCCCTCACCACCGACGACCGATGTCGCCGGCGGAGGGGAGCCGCCGGAGAAACAAGGCGGTGGGACTCTCCTGGCGGCGGCTAGGGTTTCTAGTCGCCAGCCCGAGAGGAAAAGAAAGACCAACGTGCGTTCCAACGTTGGTTGGTATTGTCAAAGGCGTATCTAGTAGGTTTGGTTAGCCACATGTCAAGTCCGTGTAGATTTAGGTTGCTCCGCCGGTCGTAGCCTTACGTGTATTTTTATACACGTGAGGGCTGAGGTTATATAAGATTGTAAGTTGTAACCGTGAAGAAGACAGAGAACTAAAAGAAAAGTTACGACGCACGGCAGGTGCCTTTGGCCAAAATTTTCCGAGGCAGTTCGTCGTGATGTTTTATGTGATCGATCCGTGGGCAAAATTACGACAAATTGTGCTATCCGCCTTGTAAGTTTTATCTCTTTGTTGTCTCCTCATAATTGTGCTATCAACCTTGTAAGTTTTACCTCTTTGCTTTTTTTTTCCGGGTTAGTTTTATCTCTTTGCTGTCTCCATGTAAGTGTGTGCATTAGAGATGCAGGTAAAATAGAGAATTTTTCTAAAGTGCTTGGGTCTGTGTTGTGTTGAAAAAATAAAAAATAGAGAGCTTTTGTTTTGTAAGCGGATCCGATCATGTAATATTCAAAAGAAAAAAACAACAATACATTAAGAGCATCAAACTGTGGTCACGAGATCTAGCTTTGAGAAGCTACTTTTCTCAAAACCGGTTATTACACACCTCCAACTTACCAACCGTGCATGTTTGTATTCATCATTTTGTATATTTTAAATTTAATCTGTTGATATTAATATTCAATCATGTATACCACTTAAATTATATATTTTTCTGAATATAAGTCATAAGTAAAAATTATACACAAGTGAATATTTTCAATTATTTAATAAATGTTTGTATTCATCATCTTGTATATTTTGAATATAAGCCATGAGTGTATTTTCTATGGATTGTATTTATTTAGTAAACATTTTCAATGTCCGTATTAACTAAATATTTTTATATAATACAAAGGTTTATATTTAAGTGTTTTGATTTACTAATGATTGTTTGTATGTATAATATTTAAAGACGTTAATATTTGACATAATTTTATTTCTTAATTTTACAAACATCCTAAATATTGTTTTACTTACGTTTTACTAAATATTTTTACATAATACACAAGTTTACATTTAAATGTTTTTATTTACTAATTATCATCTATACGTATGGGTCGTGCTATTCGTCACCCTGGGTGAGGAATTCTTATTCCTCACCCCAGCCGAACCACGGGAAACCAAGGAAACAAGCGCGGTAAATTTACCTCGCGTGGACCAAAGCGAGAAACTAAAAAAAGCTTGGACCGTAAGAATTATGAGGTAAATTTACCTCGCGCGTCTGTACTTCCAACATAATCGGAATAAAAACCACTTCTAATGGATCGTGCGAGGGTAGGTGCATATTCCGCACCATCTCGTCCACCACCGCTGCCCCCAACCCGTTCCGGATGCACAGCCACGGCGGTTCCCCATCTATGGAGGCCGGCAGAGCAGGTCACTCTATCCGTGCGGCCGCGGGCTGGCTCCGGTGGCTTTGTAAGAGGAGAAGAGGTCGTCCCGATGGTGTGATCCGCCTCAACAGAAGAGGCGGCACCACCTATTCTGAGCGCGACCTCAGGTCCACGGCGACTCTTGGTCGCTTCGAGCCTTCGACACGCTCAGCCTCCGCCAGCTCGTGGACTGGGTTTCTCTCCTCTCTCATCCTCACCTCTCCGGTTGAAAGGATCCAGAGATTTCACCAGTCACCGTTGAGTCTTACGGTTTAGGTATCATCGACCTCCTCTTCATGTTTGGTCTTTCCTCCTACTTCATGCGCCCATATAAACGGTGATTCCTTCCTATTTTTTGATAGACTGAAGCATGTTTGTGTCATCAAGACTCAAGAGTGCATCAGAATTTGTGTGTATGAATTTGGCATCTAAACAGGGATGGTAAGTTGTGATGGGGAAATTACATCTCAAGAATTCACTCGTCTGTTGGAATAAGTGCAGAACGATATTACCATGCTATGTGAAATTAACATGCTTATTCTAAGGCTTATAATATCAGAATTTTCTTGCGGCATCTGCCACAAGCCCACAATCCTAGGATGTCTGCGACCTCAGCTTCTTCCCATTTGCAGATTTTCTTTAGCTTGTAGTTATGTTAATTTTGTTGGCTAAGTTCTTCAATTCTTTCCTGATTCTCATGGAGATATCCACATCCAATTCCAAATGGAAGGTATTTGTGCCGAACTAATGTTTATTTCTTGAATGTTGTTTCCTTAAATTGAAACACCTCTCATTCTTTAGTTCAATTTTTGTTGTAGGGATCCAGGTGAGGCCTCACTATAAACATAATCTCCATCAAAACATACATTTTTATTCCTCAGCAGAATGCCCCTTTTGTTAAGCGACTTGTATAGTCTGATTGCCTTATCAAACTCATTGAATTTTCCTTGGCGTTTTATGGGGAAGGTATGGGAGAAAGATTTTGTTCTAGAATATAGGTTTGTACCACAATACACGATGAGGAGGCTGGGAGGGCCATGCAGCAGCTACCTCCCGCTCCCGCTCCACCTCCGCCCCCACTAAGCCCTCGCCGCCGGCCACCTTCGGCTGCTCTGAACCACCCTCCGCTGTCCGCCACCAGCCTGCCCATTGCCACTTTCACCTCTCCACCGCTTCCGGCCGAAGCTCGCCCGGATGAGTCTCCCATCCATGCCGCCATCCGCGCCGCGCTTGGCGTCGGAAACGCCATGGGGGCTGACTTTGAAGATCAAGCCTAGTCTGCAATCCGCCAACCCATCACTCCATTTTGCCACAAGAGCTCCGGAATCCACCTCACTGCCTCAATCGAGCGCACTGTCCTGGACGTCGACTGTCTCATGCTTGCATGCTACCTTCAAGGTTGCCTGGGAGGCCAGTCTGACATGTTCATGACGCTCCAGCTCTCTCCATCAGTTTTTCGGTTCACCGTCTCATCGGCGCCGGTGGCTCTGGCCATCCTTCGTGAGAGGGAAATCATTTCTCCACGCAACCACATCTCCTTTGGCGTCTGCTCGCCTGAGGACGCCACAAAAGACAGCCCTAACTCCACTGCCGCTCGCCTACTCCCATCACCTATCCATTGCCAGCCATCAACGCCGATCGAAACCCCCCACCACGCTGCAAAAACGGTAGACTTCGGTGATCGTTTTCAGCACGCTTTCCGATTCATCCACCAAACCTTAAACCTAGACCCCTCGATCGGCCTTGCCTTCCAGTCAGCTCTATGGCAGGCGAAACACTCAATGGTTTCGCCCCCCGCCTTGATCCATCACCCCGTCGCAACACCATCATCTTCTTCCACTCCTGCCGCATACCTATTGACTGCTACCTAGTCGCAGCTCTGCTGCAAACAAGGTTCGGAGGACGGGCAAAAACCTTCGACGTCCAACAATTATCAACCTCTGCATATTCCTTCTGCGTTGCCTCACCAGATGCCCAAGCAAAGATCACTTCATGCTCCCCACTCTCCACGCCATTCTTCTACGCATCGGTCCTCGTTGCTGCATCCTCGACTGCTGCGGGGCTGTCTAACTCCCAGCCCGCCTCGCCCCCTCACCTGTGCTCCATCAACGGACAAGACTCGCCGCGCGGGGCGGCCCCCGCTTCTTCGGCCACCAGCAACGCCCAGGTCTCTCTGCCGGACACAACATCGGTGTCACTCGGCGCTGCAACTGAGGTTAGGCTGTTCCGTCATGGATTTAAATTCTTTAACCGGATTCTAAGCATGTACCACACCGAGATCACACGACCTATATTCCCGCTACGCCACGCAACAAAGTTTCCTTTCTGGATAGTCTACACCTCTTCAGAAGTTTCTCCAAACTCCACGCTAATTACAAATGCTCTAGACCACCACTTCTCGGTTAAACCAGATTTCTAGGCAACTAAGCTTTCTGACCATCTATTCCGCTCCTCTGTTGTATCAAAAGAGGTTAGGTTTGAAATCTTGAAAAAATCGCCACTGGTTTTCAAATGCCTATCCCTGCACCTCTTTGACCAGCTCGCTACAGCCACTGCACGTGAACAACAGCTAGCCGCCCAACTCAGACCGACCACGTTCGTCCAAAAAACACTGGAGCAACATGATCACCGCGAATCGATACTTGGTCCACACCCGTCTACCATTGCCGCTCAACGTACACCCACACACTCCACTTTCAAATCACGGGACATACATTTATCCTCAGGTCCAAACCATGGGTGCATCACCATCACGAACACAACAGCAACAACTCCCTGCCACCACCCTGACGCGAATATAGCCACGTTAGCCTCACCTATGCTTTTGACCATCGCTGAAAATGAGGAGATGAGCTACACACCTGCCCCCGCCTCGGCACTGCTACCTGCTCTTGGTCAAAAAGACCAGCCCGTGACCCAATCCAACCATGCCCATGCTCCGCCGCACAAACACACCGCACGCCTAGTGCATGAGCCGCTAGGCACTGCATCCGGGCCCCATCTGCCGGTCCATGAACACCAGCCAACCGCCCCCACCCCGCTCGCATGCATGCATGCGCTGCCCATGCCGCACGTCGCTGCCCACCACAAGACTCCAACACCGCTCACGTCAGCAGAAGCTGATCCATGCCCTGCCTCTCAGTCACATGTGCCCTCGCCGCCTGAACACTGTACCGCCACCCGTCCTTTGACTGAATGTGCAACGCCTGCCATGGACTGCCCGCCGACGCCCAGATCATATCGGGACGTGCTTATCTCCCCTCCACCTCACACGCATGCAACACATACCTCTCCCCCTATAAATAGCGCATGCACCGCACAACTACATCATCCAGTCCATCGCTTCTCCCCGCCCCTCCACACCCGACGCCGCTGTTTCCGCTGCCTAGCACTGGACCACCAGGTACAACACTGCCGAGACCCCATCAGGTGTGCTCGCTGCTGGTGCTCCGGTCACAAAGCTAGCCGGTGCCGCTCGGTTCGCATCCTCCCATTCTTCCCATCTCCCCCAGCAAGACCCAACGACTCTAACCCAGCTTTCCACCTCCACCAAAGCACGCCAGCAACTCCCACCATGGCCAACCAAGCTGCACCTTCTCCGTCCGTCTGCACCGGTGTTGCCGCCAACTGGCCACGCGATGGCGCCGGTCCTGACGCCCCCTTCATCGGCATCCCTGTTACCCACCACTCCACTCCCCTCTCCATGCCCCAAACCAACACCTCCGCAAACCTCGCTACGCCCACGCTCGACCTACATGCCTTACGCGCTCGCCTAAATGAGGCACGAGCTGCGGCCGCCTTCGGTCCATCTCCTCTTCATGCTCACGGCGACCTCCACCAGCGCCACTTCGGCCCTCCCCTGGACCATGCACCGCTCATTATCGCGTCTCCATGCCTTGTCAATGACGTCGACCACATCGCCTTCGCCCACCTCCGCACTCCCATCCACAACCCTGTGACTCTCATCCACGACGCCATCTTAGCCCACGCCGACAACCCCAGCTTTAGTGTGGCGGGTTCCTGGCGGGGGGCGGGCTGCGTCACCTTTGAATCTGCAAGCGTGCGGGACTACCTTGTCAGGCTCGGCTCCCTCGACTTCCGTGGCAACCAAATCACACTTGAGCCGGTTGAGCTTGCCGATCGGGCGTCACCCATCTTCGACCAGCTCATCGAGGTCCAGTCTGCGGAATTCCCGCACGAGCTCTGGCACGACGCTGGGATCCGGTGGGCTCTCAGCCGCATCGGCGACGTTTGCTCCGTCGACCATTACTGCCTCGAGGGCCGTGACTTCACAGCAGTCCGCGCCCTCGTCATGGTCGATCGGCGCAAACACCTTCCAGACTCCCTGCCAATCCAGATCCCTCCCTCCAACGACATAAAAGTCGTCAAGATCACCAAGCTTGCCACGATCCTCGACCCGATGGGCCTGCTGACCCATCACCGTTCACTTCCGACTCTGACTCGGACTCGGACGCGGACGACCACTTCACCAACCGCGGCAACTACACAGGCCACGCCACCGGGGGCTTTGCTGACGAGCTGCCTCGCGGCCCGCCGCCGTCCCCTGCCCTCGCAACCACTCCACCTCCCACCAAGAACATCGGCGGCTCC